>NC_090265.1:421761674-422103588 GCF_040414725.1 Anabrus simplex | reverse complement strand
CCTAATATCAATAGGCCGAATCTAGTATCACGATTAAAATAAATTTAAGTACTAATTTTATATTGTACTGATTAAGTGGATTGCCTCATTTGTCTACGATAATTATATTGTCATCGCATCAATACGGAACATGAAAATTATAAACTCTGATCCTGATAAATTGCAGTAAGTTGGATTATGAGCCCGTTGGTAACATTCCTGAAAGTTAAAATTTATTTTCAGCGTTTTTATCCGTTTACAAGTTTGAACACTTTAGCTCACTCGCCTTTATATATACCCGAGAAACCTCTATTTATTCCAATAAAGTAAATCGAGTTTACATTGCTCACAGATCCTATCAGATCTCACAAACCTGATACTGTACGGTATCAGAAAAGTCTTGTATGTAGACATGTTGAGCAATGGAAGTGCAGTGATAAGGAAACTATGTAATCACATGACATGACGAGCATGAGTCATGTACACTTATCGTCTGGCAAACAGCCGTAAAGACTTTGATATTGACATGAACTTTGTGGTCAGTAAACAAACTCTGTACCTTTGTAGTCGAACATGTTCGAACAAATTCTTTGTTTCTAGTATCCGAATTATCCGCTTCTTCTTCCATTGCTTTTCCCACACCTGTGGGGTCGCGAGTACGAACTGTGTCGCACATGTCGATTTGTATGGCCGGATGCCCTTCCTGACGCCAACCCTGTGTTGGAGGGATGTAATCACTATTGCGTGTTTCTGTGGTGGTTGGTAGTGTAGTGTGTTGTCTGAATTTGAAGAGGAGAGTGTTGGGACAAACACAAACACCCAGTCTACGAGCAGAAAAATTAATCAGAAGTGACTCAAATCCCCGACCAGGCCGGTAATCGAACCCGGGATCCTCTACACTGAAGGCCTCAACGCTGACCATTCAGCTAAGGAGTCTGAGAGTATCTGTACTGTGAGTTAGAAAAAATCGAGTCAATTATCTTATTGTCTGACACAGCTTCGACACAGCCCCTGTCATAAAATTACACGCACATCACTGAAAGAAAACAGAACCTAAGATCGTCGTCATGATGCAACAAAGCACCCACAGATGAGCAGGCAGAACAAATTGACGATCCAACCATCGGAGTTTCGTCCCAACGTATTTATTTATTCACTATTCCATTAGTTCAGTGGCTGCAAGCCAAGCTGAGCGCTGCGATATAGGCCTACTGCATCCATGCTTAACCAGTCAACACACCTCGCACCTTTCCAGAGCCATCACTACCTTGATCGCGATCTACGGCTTCTATGTGCCAAGGTCACACCTGAAATCAGCTGATATCCCGGGATGTATAAGTGACACATCCGGCCACGCTCCATGTTGCTATTAGGGTCCAATTAGCAACTTAGAGGGCTAAGCATCGGTGCTGTGCCCGATGTCGTGTTGTAAGTACCTGTATATGCGCTGTATGTCATGTGCTCTGATATGCCACCGAAGCTGACGAACGTATGCGTATGATACCTCCCACATTGAATTAGAATTTCAATCTGTGTATGTTATCTATGGTCACTGACAGTTCTAACCAAGCGCTACCGATCATAATCATCCAATGCCTGTGGTGGACCATCGTAATGTGCACTTATGTTTTCCAGGAGGTATCCCAAGCCCATACGTGAAAGCCTGAATTTAAGAAGCCTAAATATTCGCACAATGTCGAAAATCGAATGCTTCATATGCTTGGCACCAACTAATATATCCCGTTTAAAACTGGTGTAGCAATGTTGCAACACCGGATCTCGTGAGACCTCCGAAGTCAAACAACACTGGGTGTGGTCACTAGTTGGGTTGGTTGTCCAAGTGATGTTTGCACGAGGAGTGGAAAGTAACTGGTCACCTTATCGCTAGTAAACTCTGATCAGAATGCCTGATGCCCTTGGCTAAGCTAGTGGCAACGACTAGGTAGCCAACGTCGAGGTTTCGATGAGGCACTTGGTTTAAAAATAAGTCACTCTACTGTGAGCAGACTGGTCAGTCTCGAAATACTGACACAGCCGCCCTAATATTCCCAAACCACTCATGGAACGGTGATACAAGTTAACTTATTTATCGCTGACATTCGGTGATGTATTTATACGTTGCTGTTTCAGTCCATAGACTGGTTTTATGCAGCTTTCCATGCCACCCTATCTTTACATTTCTACGTAACTACATCGGCTATAATATATTTGTCATGTTCATGCCATGGCCTACTGCTACGATTCTTACCGCCTACACTTCCCTCAAAAGCTAACTGAACAAGTTCTGAGCGTCTGTCATTCTTCCTCTTCTTCAGGTCGAATTTTGTCAAATCGTTCTCACCAATTCGATTCGGTATCTCTACATTCGTGATTCCATCTATCCATCTCACCTTCAGCATTCTTCTGTAACACCACATTTCAAAAGTTCTATTTTGTTTCTTCCTGGGCTAGTTATTGTCCACATTTCACTTTCATACCATGTCATGTTCTGGACAAAAGTCTTCAAAAACATGTATAATTCCTACATCAACATTCGAAGAAAGCAAATTTCTTCAGAAAGATCTTCCTTGATGTGTTAGTCTGTATTTTATGTCCTCCTTTCTTCTGAGGGTCGATGACCTTATATGTTAGGCCCCTTTAAACAACAAGCATCATCATTATCATCATCATCATCCTCCTTTCTTCTGCCATCGTTGGTTATTCTATTATTCATCTATTTCCTTTAAGACTCCATTTCTTAATATAATATTTCCTGCATCACCTGATTCATTAATTTTGTTCTAGATATATTTATTTTCATCTTGCACTACTTGTACAATACTGTGTCCATACTACTCAGCAATTCATCCAGAACGTCTGCAGACTCAGATATAACCACAGTATCATTGGCAAATCTCCGAGCTTTAATTTCTTTCCTTGGACTGTGATGCCCTTTCAAAATTCGTCTTTGAGTTCCTTAATCGCCTGTTCTATATAAGCACCGATGAAGAAACGGACAAGCTGCAGCCCTCCTTTCTCGATCAATGCTTTTTTTGCACAGCCCTGATTCTTATCACTGCAGACTGATGTTTGCACAGATTGTACATAATTCTCCTTTCTCGGTATCTGATCCGAATCACCTTCAGAATCTCAAACAGCTTGGACCAATCAACATTACCGAATGACTTTTCTAGATTTACGAATGCCATGTACGTGGGCTTGTCCTCCTTAATTCGATCATCTAAGATCAGACGTAAAGTCAGAATTGCTTCACGTGTTCCTACATTTCTTCTGAATCCTAACTGATCTCCCAACTCAGCTTCACCTTGTCTTTCCATTCTTTTGTAAATAATACGTGTTAAAATTTTGGAAGCGTGAGATACTAATGTAGTGGCAGTATACTACCGATATACTGCTCCTCAAAATAATTTCTTCTCTTGATTAAGGTACGGATTTTAATACACTAAACTCATTAGGAGCCTTGGTCTGACAAGATTACTGCTGTCCAGTCACATGACCCGCGGATGCTGGGTTCACGTGGTCAGCGTGACTACATCAACAGCCATATTGCTTGATTTTTTAACCACGTCTATTGCCTCTGATATTAGACAGGATTAAGCCTTTAAAATTTTAATACACGATTCGCATGCCGATCGATCAATAAATTGCAATTAATTTCTTGGATAATGAAGTAACTTAATACAGTATACTCCCAATAAATCACAATACGACATCAACCAGCAGTTCCTGCATATTGTATACTTTTAAGTGCACTCGTAATATCAGACCGTTTCCATGCCAGAGTTTCTGCTTGCTTGTCATCTCCTGCAGCATAGTTATCGAAGTCAAGTTCAAGCCACTTCGTAATACCTTTCTCAATGATTACCATACATGTTTACAAAATATCAACCCTAATTTTTGAAGCCTACATCTTATTTTTAGAACTTGATATGTTCCATTTACAAAAATATTGAAATCGTTTAGAGTAAATTGGAAGTGTTGTGTGTGACCCATCTCCTGTCTGTCACACAAACTTATGCATACCTTGTGGGGTCACGGGCGCGAACTGAATCGCACATGTCGATTTGGCTCTGTTTGACGGCCGGATGCCTTTCCTGACGTCAACCCTATGTGGAGGGATGTAATCACTATTGCGTGTTTCTGTGGTGGTTGGTAGTGTGGTGTACTGTCTGAATATGAAGAGGAGAGTGTTGGGACAAACACAAACATCCAGTCCCCGAGCCAGAAGAATTAATCACATGCGATTAAAGTCCCCGACCCGGCCGGGAATCGAACCCTGGATCCTCTGAACCGAAGGCCTCAACGCTGACCATTCAGCCAAGGAGTCGGACAAAATACCGTAATACACGCCCTAATGAAATTGCAGTACTGCCCAATTAACTCCCAAAAATGCTTCCACCCTTGTTTTAATCGATGAGAACTAAGGGTTAATTTCACCAGTCGTGCATTGCAATGCACAGCAAAAGAAAACGGCAGTCGATCTGCGGCTAATGAGTAATCTATCAGCCCTTTGCAAACAAAGTTTTTCGTGGAACCCAAGTTAAAGTAAGAGACCTAGGTCCATAACACTAGAAAGGAGGCAGACACGTAGAACTTTAAACGGTCTCTTCCAAAAACATGTAGAGCAAATCACCTTTTAAGAACACATCAAGAAGCAGCCATTATTGGCATTAAAATATAACAAGAAAATAATGCGGAAGAATGGTTAAATAATATGTCCTAATGAACACGCACACAAAAAGTAACATCTCAAGAAGATTCGAAAATATTTTTAAAAGCACCCCTAAAAAGGTGTCCACTTTAGCTCATTTTGTTCTCAAATTATTATTATTATTATCATTATTTTTATCATTATTATTATCATCATTATTATTAGACATCCCTTCAACTGCTGTCAGCCAATCGTCGCGAAGTTCTTCAATGTATTACAAGCAAACGGCAAGGAGTTGTCGAATGTGAACACCAACTCGCCGACTCTTGCTAAATTTACGTGCAATCAAGAGCCAGCCTAAAGCCGTGGAATAACATAAAAATAAAATATTATTGAAGTAGTTTTTTGTTATACTTTTATATCAGATATCGAATTATAATTGATTTCGTTATTAATGAGGTACATCCATTCATACTTAGGATACAGTACTAAACATATAATCTTTTAAACACATTTCTACGTGTAACAGCTTGAGTACAATATTTCATTTGATATAGTATACAGTAATCTTAATTGTGACTTATTTAACTATAAACAATTTACATACCTATATTACTAACAGAGCATACACGTCGTTAACAGGCCGATAGTTGGCGTTATCACCGACTTCTGTTTGTACGCTTCGTTGTCGGTAGATCTCAAGCAGCAAATTTCACACACTGTGGTGTCCAGTTTGATTTTTTTTTTTTGCTAGTTGTTTTACGTCGCACCGACACAGATAGGTTTTACGGCGACGATGGGACAGGAAAGGGCTAGGAGTGGGAAGGAAGCGGCCGTGGCCTTAATTAAGGTACAGCCCCAGCATTTGCCTGGTGTGAAAATGGGAAACCACGGAAAACCATTTTCATGGCTGCCGACAGTAGGGTTGGAACCTACTATCTCCCGAATACTGGATACTGGCCGCACTTAAGCGACTGCATCTATCGAGCTCGGTCCAGTTTGATTTAACAGGACCTACCAAGAAACGGGCAAGTACCCAGCCGAATAACAGTTGGCCAGCGAGTGCTCTGGAACGCGTGCCCTAATACACAAAAGCAGAATTTCCTGAAGAACCATTAGAGTTACAAAGAAAATGCACATGGCTTTCTTTTCTTTTTTTGTTGTGTTTTGTTTGTTTGTTTGTACAAAACTGAATTTTAAGTTCACATGCTGGGCTTCATTTTGTGACAGTAGCAACGATTTGCCCATTATTTTGGATTTATTGGATGAAACATGCACAAGTTCAGTGAATACCTTCATATTAACAGCTGCAATTTAGAAAAATTAGTGTTGACTTGTATTTGAATATCTCAGGTACATCAATACCAAATTTCAGCTCAAGTGGTCCAGCGTTTTAGGCGTGATTGAACGAGAAATGAAGAGACACCATCTCATTTTTATTATGTCGCGGCTATATTAAATACTGTGATTTTGCAAATACTGAAATATGGTATTTTCAGGTTCATCTCTTGAAAGAAAGCATAGCTGAATGTACCCATCATTTAGTTCGACACCTCTTACAGTTACATCATTGAAAATTGAGTCTAAACCTAACCACCTTGGTATGCCTATTTATCTTATCCTCCAAGGCCCAGTCCATTATTTTCCAAGATAACTATCGCATTCACATGACAGCACCGCTGAAAAGGATTGAGACGTGCAGCTTCATCCATCGAATTTATCCCTTATTTAGCCTCTATCTCCTGTCAGTTTTCCCAGCCGTTTATACCAGTAATCATTCTCGCTACTTTCATTTCTCTTACTTTTTTTATGAATAAGATATCCTGAGTCCACCCAATTATCACTCCCGTACAGCAAAGTCAGTCTGAAAAACTGAGGTAAAGATAGTTTTGTCCGATACTCCGGCAGCCGCGTGGTTGCTATGTGGGTATGGAAATTGATAAGTCAAAATCTGCGACGTTCTTGCGTAATTTTTGCAACGGTTTAAATCATGATTAATTTAAATCCTGCAGGAACAATGGTATGGTTATTTTCCAAATTTTCCCCCGTTTGATGTACTAAGGTGTGAATTTAAAGTTCCTATTGAGTTTTAAAATGACAAACTAAAAATATAACGGAAGAAGTACATTTTACTTTAATTTTTCCCATGCTTCTGAGTAGCTCTGGAGCTTTTAATGCTCCTTCCGGTATAAGAACATCAGGGACTTCAATCAATCACCAGCTGTCTATCGCCGCCGTACTATGGTTTTCGTGTTATCAATGTCGTATTATAGCAATGCATGCACTTGCTTTTAGGCAAATTCATCATTACAGTGCTCTGAAACATTTGACCACAGTCCGCACACGACATAACTGTTTTTCTGATGAAGCTGACAGCCGGCATATTAGGAGACTGGAACTCCAAAAAAAAGCTCAAAAGCGAAAATAAAACTATTTCCCTGCTGAAAGTTTTGCTGCCTATATACGTTATGAATACCTATGGAATTCATTTTATATTTATGCATTCATTAATTCATTTTGTATTCATTCGCTAAACAGTCAAAATAAATATAACTCGAGCTTCAGATCCTCTGTAGATAAATTCTGGAGCTCTCGTTACATTACTACAGAATATTCTTGTTCTAGGAAACCTCTGCACAGGCCGATGTACTTCTACTATGCTCAGCAAACCACAGACTATCAATTTGTAGGATATCTCATTCATATCAATAAACTTATGTCACAACTATGATGAACAATATTGTTCAAATTGGATTAACAACGATCACACCAAATTAAATGCCTGGAAACAATAGTGGCAACAGTAATTTATGCTACTTCACCTCCACAAAAACCCTGCGAGTGGCAGATTAGATCCCATCTACCCAGACGGCAGTGGAGGAGATTAAATACAGCGAGGACTGTTCATGGCAGATATGGTCCGACTCTGTTCAAATGGGAGTGTAAGGACTCACCTCAATGTGTCTGCGGAGGTTACTAAGACTCGCCCAAGTGCTGAAGTTTCCCTTATGGACTAAGCATACTAAAAAACATTGGTACATAAAAATAAGAACAGTTTTAAAATTAATTAAGTCTAAAGTATTACAAAACATCCTTATTAAAATATATATCAAAATAGCTATACGATAACTGATTTATGGAACACTTGCCCTAAACTATAAAAGAGCACCTTCAGATGTTTCCAGACGTCCTTCATTAGGATATTATCTAGGCCAAACTGTCAGCAGAACTGGATAAAATGATGGGTGATGGTTTCTCTAGACCATAGCAACAAATCCACCAATCAAACAAACAATTAATTATTGATTATTTTGGGCTGTCGCCCAGGTGTATCAGTTGTTTACCTAGTCTTTTTTAACGATTTAAACGAATTTAGAAATGAAATGAAAATTCCCCTTCATAAATTATTTTTTTTGCTAGGGGCTTTACGTCGCACCGACACAGATAGGTCTTATGGCGACGATGGGATAGGAAAGGCCTAGGAGTTGGAAGGAAGCGGCCGTGGCCTTAATTAAGGTACAGCCCCAGCATTTGCCTGGTGTGAAAATGGGAAACCACGGAAAACCATTTTCAGGGCTGCCGATAGTGGGATTAGAACCTACTATCTCCCGGATGCAAGCTCACAGCCGCGCGCCTCTACGCGCACGGCCAACTCGCCCGGTGATAAATTATTTCAGTCCCGAATTCCTCTTCCTACAAATGAATATTTGTCCTCTTGAATTCCAACTTCATCTTCATATTATTATCTTCCGTACCTTAAAAATATCCACTGAAGCTTATTCGTCCACTATTGCGATCCCACGCTATGTCTTCTGACAGTTCCGGAATATACCTATTATACCGAGCAGCTCGCCTCCTAGCTCCCAATTCCTCCCAGCCCGCGTCACCGAAAACCGTGAAAGTCGTCAGTGGGACTTTAAACCAATACAATTATTATTATTCCCAGCCAAAAGTTTGAAACATTTTCGTAACACTACTCTTTTGTTGAAAATCATCCAGAACAAAGTGTGCTACTTTCCTTTGGATCTTTTCCACTTTTTGTATCAAGTAAACCTGGTGTGGGTTCCATACAATCGAACCACACTCTAATTGAAGTCTTAACAGAGACTTACACGCCCTCTCCTTTGCACCCTGACTACAATCCCTAAATACCCTTATAACCATAACTTTTATTTATACAACTTCGTTAATGGTCATTACCCCAATGAAGATCTTTCCTTATATTAACACCCAGACACCTAGGTACTTCCAGTGATCCCCATGGGGTACTGCCACCACAAAACCACAGTAATTAAAAATGAGGACTTTTCTTCTTGGTGAAACATACAACTTGACTTTTCATTCCGGTTATCAACATACCTTTATCTGCAGTCCATCTCACAAGATTATCGAGGTCTTTATGCAGTCGCTCACAATCCTGTAACTTACTTACTTCTCCACACAGAGAGGCAGGCTACACGTGGAGCTGGGCGTCAGCACTCGTGTGGCCTACCGCTAAACGGAATAGTGAGGATCAACTTTGTCAACTGTATAGAGCAGGGCCTCTCAGGGTGCATGCGCTTGGTGCATGCACTGTGCACGGTGCAAAAGACGACTTCCCTTGGTTGACCAGAGTGCAGACCCCCCACTCCTCGACTTGGAGCAATAGCGCTTACTCTCTCTTTCCTCACGCCTGTCTCGCTTGCTCCCCCTGTCTCCCTCTACCGCACTTGCTCCGTAGCGCTCAAATCCGAGCTGACTTGAGCCGAGCTTAGCCGAGTAACCTAGAGACCAAGCACTGGTCCGAGCTGAACCAAGCGGGACCGATGCACAGTGCACGGAGCTCTTGCGCCTCGATTTGCACGCGTGAGAATTTGGGAGTTTGAGAGGCCCTGGTATAGAGGGCCGGACGTGTTGTTCCAGGGAGGGTGGTTCCTTTTTTTCCTTACCAGGGTGGGACAGCACGCCCGGTCAGTAGTTATAGGTGTGGCGTCTCACATGTGGATTGCTTACCGCCTCTGTGAGGGGTCATAAGATTTAGTTAAAATATTTAGAGTTATAGGGGTGGCGCTTACATGAGGCTCGGTTTTCCGACCATGTGAGTGCCCACATAGTAGATTTAGATTATTATTTTATTTTATTTTATTTTATTATTTGGTTTGTATGGGAACATGTATTTCGGTGGAAGCCTGTAATGTTCAGCAAATAAATCACATTACTATTTACTTCTCCGCACAGTGTATCATCATCCGCTAAAAGCCTTATCTGGTATTCCAGTGCTTTACTCGTGAGACCAATCACCGATATGTTTGGCAGCTGGTACTTTTCTTCGTAGTTAGGAATTGTAGCATTGTAAATGCTACACTTATCGTTGTGGACTTCAGCTGGGTGTTCTACATGGATCTCTATTTTTACTGTAGGAACGATTATCCATCCACTGCTGCTGTCGCAGAAGACTATCATATGTATTCTCAGAGTGCTGTCATTTTCGGAGATACCATGGACCTCTTCATACACCGAATAGTTCTTCTGTAGGGCTTCTGCACTTAACGATCGGATTTGATGATGTCTGGTATTGCGTAGGATCTCACCGTGTGGACAAGCTCCATATTTAGAAAGAAAACAGTCATGTGACAGATCCCTCTGAGGATGTTTGTGCGAAATTTCATGAAATTCCACCCAGCGGGTTAGATGTGATGCCGTGTCGGAAGGTAGACAGACTTTTCTTTCTTATAAAGATAATGAAAGGGAAAGCTCACAAGGTAGCTGAAATGCCAACACTTACATACGGAGTGAAAACATGGCCTGTCACTAGAGGGCTGCTGCAAAATATAAATGTTGCAGAGAAGCAAGGTTATGGTCAGCCATGTTAAGAGGATGATGGAGGAGTATGTAGGAAAGAAAGTAATGGAGATGGCTTTGCATGACAAGAGGAAAGGTTCGAAAAAGTTGCTGGACAGTATAAAGGAGGATAAGACAGAGCTGACTGTACAGAAAAACATGATCACAGATTGGAACAATTGGAGGGAGATAATCCACACCAGCGGCCCCTCTTAATGTGGAAATAAATAAATAAATAAATAAATAAATAAATAAATAAATAAATAAATAAATAAATAAATAAATAAATAAATAAATAAATAAATAAATAATATAATTTGTAAAAAACTTGCAGTAGGTAGTTTATCAACCTGGGTACATGTAAGAGAAGGCCATTTGGTATCATACCAGAATAAATAAATCATTTAGCAGCTCAATCAATTGACGCTGGAATCTCACCCCCTATCTAGGGAGAATAGAGGTAACGACTTACCGCTGAGATTGGCAGATTTTTATTACAGCCTCTACACAAGACTCAATGTGCTGGGCCCGACCTGCAGGGACCCTGTAGATTGGGTGGTGAGTAGGCTTGTTGGGACCGGTCGGTCCGACGTAACTCATGTCGGGAGGTTGGTCGGGGCGACCACACAATCTCCCAACTCACTATTGAGACACTGTGCAAGTTGGGTAATGTGTAGCGAGATTGTGCAACTCGGGGATTTGTCGTCGAGTAGTTCACTGAAAGTGTCTATAGCCATTCGTAGAAAGTTTGTAAAGTTGAATGATTCTAGTTCTTTACTAAGATTTGTTTGACTAAATTCTTTTCTCTGTAATAACCATTTTTAGCCCCATGCTCTCTCTTTTGTATCGACTTCAGTAACAAAGTCAGTGCAATTCCTATTTTTTGACATTTAGAAAATGGAGCCATGATAACGCGTGTTTTCAGAGCAGAGTGCCTACTGCAGATCGGGCTCAGAAGATTGTGTCGTGTGTAAGAGGCCTTTACTGAGCGGGTCTGAGTAACTCAGACGGTTGAGTGCTGGCTTTCTGAGCCCAACTTCGTGGTCGATCTCTGTTCAGTCCAGTGGTGTTTTAAGGTGGACAATTACGTCAGCCTGGCGTTTGGATTTACTGGCATGTAAAAGAACTCCTGCGGGATAAAACTGTGGCACCTCGACATCTCCGAAAACCGTAAAGGTTGGGGACGGAGCACAAAATTAATAACAATGCAGGGGCACTACTAAAATAAAATGTGGATGTAACTAAATGTCGCCCCTACTTGTGAACATCTTAATATATCGAGGAGAATACACCTGTTACCACCACTTCTGCTACAGTATCTGAGCCGGAAATCAAACACAGGCAGCCTAAGATGATTGACGGGCCATCCCTAGAGTGGATCACGTGACGCGTGATAACAAACGTTACATGGTTAATGAATCATTAATGTGCACTAATGGCTCAATTAGTCAACACGACTAATGACTTATGGGAGCAACAAGTCCATCCGGCCACAGTTACTTTTTCGTAGCTCACTTCCGTGATGTTGGACTAAGCAAGTAGGCTATTTACTGTTTGCAGCATCTACTGTATACCCCGAACAAGAAGAACATTCATTTCATTTTCATTAGCAAATACTAAATATTTCAGCACTCCCACCTCAGACTCAGTTTATAACAGTGTTTCTTGAAAGCGCCGTCTATGAGACCGCCTGAAACAAGGAGTTCCCTTCAAAAACGTTCGCGGCACAAACTCTAATTAACCAAATGTTAGTGTAAAGAAAGCGCGCATATTCGGTTCTTCAGAAAAGTGCTCACTGTAATTATTTAAGTGGTATCTTCTCACGACGATCTGAACACGAGAGCTGAAAGTTAGACCGTAGAAACTGACATTCTACGCGAGTTAGTACTTTTGCTCGAAGTCTATCCACATTCTTAATTTGTATTTTTTTAAATCCGGCCTTATAAGAAGATTAAGTATGTTCAGATAAGTCAATTGAATGTATAAAGTGATATCAACCTATACAACACCACTGAATAGTACGTAAACCTTAGATTGCATACAGAGGTGAATTCATGTACGTCGTTCAGAGATTTCTTATCATCCAAGTGCGTACACAAGGCTGACGTTTCCCGAAGAGCATTCATCATTTTCAGTAACGTACTCTCTCTCTCTCTTGACTTGGAGAAACTATTACAGGTACTTCTTCTCCAAGTAAGAACCACGTCATTCAACATTTTCGCTTAAAGTGGATCTTGATGTTTGTCCAGCTATGGCGAATTATCTCACTGTAGTGCTCTTTTATCTCCTTCATCGAAAGAGTGCCTGTCATCTTACATGGAGTCCGGCTCCATGGCTAAATGGTTAGCGCGCTGGCCTTAGGCCACAGGGGTCCCGGGTTCTCGATTCCCGGCAGGGTCGGGAATTTTAACCATCATTGGTTAATTTCGCCGGCAAGGGGACTGGGTGTATGTGTCGTCTTCATCATAATTTCATCCTCATTACGACGCGCAGGTCGCCTATGGGTGTCAAATCAAAAGACCTGCACCAGACGAGCCGAACATGTCCTCGTACACTCCCGGCACTAAAAGCCATACGCCATTTAATTTCATCTTACATGGAGGTATTTTTAATGCTAATAGTCTAATGTTTCAATAACACATCCAGGAAAGGAATAGAATTGAGAAGGTAACTGCCGTCACCTGAATTAAGGTACAGCCCCGTCATCTGTCTGGTGTGAAACTCGGGTGATTTGTCTTGAAAGATCATTTGTCCCAGTACCTTTCTGAGAGATGATTGGGCTTTGATATCACTTTCTGTCGCTCCCAGTTACTGCATATCTTTGATCACTCTTGTTATCCACGGTGTATTGATCTTTCTATTCTTCCACTGGGTGAAAAGTCAGTTTGTCAGTCTCGCTGCCTGGACACACCTTGAAATATGATCGTAAAAGGTCAGACATTTCCTGGCTACGGTTTTTTTTCAGTGTAGCTGTAAGCCCTTGGTAGGGATACCTTCTGTATTCGCCCAGTTCTTTGACCGGTCCCAATATGTCACTCAGTATCTTTCTCTCCTACGCCTCCAGTTTGTTTGACAGTCCTCTGTTAAATAAAGATTCACTGGCGTACAGGGCTTCCGGGCGGATGAATGCACGGTAGTGTCTAAATATGATACTGGGGTAGGCCTCCTGTTGCAAATGTTCTTGTCAGTATTAATTTATTATGGCTATTCCTATACGGGTGCAGCCCTTGTAAGGCAGAACCTCCGAAGAGGGTGGGCGGCATCTGCCGTGTATGGAAAACTTCGTGTTAGTAGTTAGTGTGGGTTTTGAGTAGCAGGAATGTTGTACACAGCACAAACACCCATTCTCGAACCAAGGGAATTAACCGTTTACGATTAACATCCCTAGAACCGGCGGGGATTCGAACCAGAGGTCCCGGCAGCTTAAGGCCAAGCTTAATCAGTTATGTAGCAAAACGTACCCGTGTTGTTCGACGGACAATACAATGGTACGTATGACTGACGTCAGGAAGTGGAGTACGAGGGGAGACGAGGGACAAACGGTGCGGGAATCGAAGAATGACTATAAATCAGCCAAGGGTAGATTATTTCAGGTTTTTACATTTTTGATGTACAAACATAATCTAAGTTACCGCGATAAAGTAGACATTTACACTTCCTGGTCGTCCTGAGATACTGAAATTCCAGAACTCCAAACGTTTCATTCTACGGAAATCTTTCAATGACAGAAGTTGTTTATAGTTACATTTCACCCATTTTCTCTAATATTTCTCCGTAAATCTTATATCAACGGAGATACCTGAATTATTTTGTTTGATACTTCCAGCAAATTCTCAGTACACTGAAGAATTATGAAATAAGATGTGCTTATAACACAGGTTCTTTAAGTTGGTAAATTCTAAATAAAAAGTTTTGTTGAAAAGCATTTCTTTTACAAGTGTACAAACGGATAGACAAAACGAATGCACGCAATGGGCTCCAAACAACCTGAAACGTATTGAAAAACTGCGAACACATGACAAATTCCCAATAAACAGAAAAACTTTGAATTTCAAACTTTCAGTTAATATTAAAACAGGCGTTCTTTCTTCTGAGCGAACGTTCCAACGTTTAAAGGCAGATTTCCTCACCTCACTAGACATAAATTTTAACAGCCTGTCATGTCCAATAAACTGGGCCAAGAAACCAATAGCAGAAATATGTTACATTGTCCTCTTGTCTGTTCTTTATTTTCAAAGAGAAGCCTTTTCTTTCTTTCCTTCACAACACACCAGCCTGCATCTCATTGTACTGACCATTCCTTCAATGATAAACATATTCATTATTTATCAATCACTACTGATCTTCATTTAGGGCATTCGCCTGGAAAGACGATTCCGTATCTGTTGTTTTCCTAGCGTTTTCTTGAATGATTTCAAAGAAATTGGAAATTTATCAAAGAACACCTAACGGATAAAGCGAACCAGGATATGTTACTTTTGTAGAGGTTTTTGAGGTTATTTATGAACAGCTACTCTTTGTCGGTTGTCTCTCCAATTTCTCATCTATTATCTGAGATCCAACAAATTTTTCGAACTACTAACTACGCGTTTATGCCCAACTCCTTGGCTGAATGGCCAGCTCAAGGACATGTTCATCCCGGATTCGATTCCCGGCCTGGTCGGGGATTTTAATCGTGTCTGATTAATTCTAGCTCGGAGACTGCGTTTTTGTATGTGATCTAACACTCTCCTCCTCATATTCACACAACACAACACTATCGACCACCATAAAAACCCGCAATAATGATTACATCTCTTCACACAGGGTTGGCGTCCGAAACGGCATCCGGCCGGAAAACAGGGCGAACTCCACATGTACCGCCCATTTCGTACCTCCGACCACACAAACGTGGGAAAACGCGGTAGAAGAAGACTGATTACGCCGTTATATCACTTATTTTCGCTACTAAAACACACTTCAGTTGTATGATATACTTAAGTGATAACATCCGAAGAATACTGATGCAGAGTAAGGTAATAAAACCGGACATATTCAGTTCGGGAGAGCTTACTAGCAATCGTACCGCACCATCACCATGAAAGGTATAGTCTACTGCAGCTATTTTGTAGGTGAGCTACATCTATGATGTGCTTCATGTGCCAAGTGTTGTCCACATGTAGAGCATGAAGTGAGGGAGACACAGTTCAGAAAAACATCCGAGGAAACTACACGCACTCATGACGCTAATGGATATCAAGACTAGGCTCAGACCATGGACATCGTGCGCAGATGAGGTTTCGCATTCAGACGAACGCCCTGATAGCTGAGCAACGCTTTTGGACGTTACTTAGAAACTGCCAACAACGGAATTTCCACTTTACTTCGTAAGACTCCAGCCTCTGCTATGATGAGGCTCGTCCGTGAGAATGATAATCCTTCACTGGATCTCAACCGTCGTTCCCTTTCAAAGGTCATTCTCAGGTTGAAACTCGTGGAGCGAGGTGAAATTTAAAGGTCACATTCCTGCGGTCTATGTTATTTAGAGCATTAGCAAGCCAGTCAGTATTGTGAAATATATTCTAAAATAAAAGAGTAAACCACAGTAATGCCAGGAGCAACCGCATCTGTTTTTCACGAGAGTTTAATCCTGATGTAAACAAATAGGCGGAGCATCTTGTCTTTGCACGTGGACAAGGACATATTTCATTGGATGAGCAACCGTCGCACTTCTCGAATGTGCGCAAGCTCTAAGAAAAATAGCACGCCGCATGTTTTCTATTTTATTACTTTTAAAGAATATGGAAGAGTATATAATAAAATAAAAATATGTTTACCATATACGTATATGTAGCCTACATTTGCATGTGTTTATAAAGGATTGAAATGAAATGTCGTATGGCTTTCAGTGCCGGGATATCCCAGGACGGGTTCGGCTCGCCAAAGTGCAGGTCTTTCTATCTGACGCCCGTAGGTGACCTGCGCGTCGCGATGAGGATGAAATGATGATGAAGACAACACATACACCCAGTCCCCGTGCAGTAGGAATTAACCAATTAAGGTTAAAATCCCCGACCCGGCCGGGAATCGAACCCGGGACCCTCTGAACCGAAGGCCAGTACGCTGACCGTTCAGCCAACGAGTCGGACTTTATAAAGGATTAATCAACTAAGACGAAATGGAGGCGCACGGCGTAGTAAATGAAATGGCGTATGGCTTTTAGTGCCGGCATTTGTCCGAGGACTTCGGCTCGCCAGGTGCAGGTCTTTTGATTTGACTCCCGTAGGTGACCTGCGCGTCGTGATGAGGATGAATGATGATGAAGAAGACACATACATCCAGTCCCTGTGTCAGGGGAATTAACCAATTATGGTTAAAATTCCCGACCCTGCCGGAAATCGAACCCGGCGTGGTGTAAAACAAGAAGTGCGCGGAATCCCAGATGTACAGCGTGAAAGTAAAGCGTCGCATCTCGCATCGGGAATCGGTGAGTCTGTGAAAGAAATGGTGCAAGAAGTAGTACCATCACGTATTATGAAGCATAGAAACGGAAAGCCGCCCAGAAATGATCATACGCAGTGCATTGTGACTGTGTGCAATATATTAAGTGGATAGACTCCACGTTTAGCAATAAAAGAGGTAGGGAAACTAACGACAGAGTTGCGTCGGCCAGTTCCGTCCATAACGTGCAGACACAGTTTAGAAAAACAGGCAAATTAACAATCGCAGCTAACTGGAAGAACTGCATTCGACAGAAAGAAGACTAGATGTGACAGCTGCAAGGCCTAGTAGATGATAGTATGGAAAGGATTATCATCACTGATAGTGGCCAGAGCAGCAGCGATTCATCACACAGTGACAGTAATGAGATTGGAAGGGATATATTGTGTGATATGAAAGAAAGTGATCCTCTTCAGGACGACTACGGAAGGTAAACATAAATGTTCATGGACTCCTTGCTTTGTTACGATCGCAACTGCCTGTATTTCTTGATTTTTTGTGTTTTTATTTTCGACAGATGTTATATGATTATCTACAGTTCTGGCTGACATGTTCAATCATGATATAACAGGATAGGAAATCTCCTAGATAAGCAATATAAATTTCAACTTGAAAGGTAAGCCTATTTGGCTTATTGATACTGTATTATACTGTAGTAGGTTAGAGTGTACCAGGGAGTATTTCAGCCAGTCGTCCTAACGTAATTTTTCCTACAAGTGTAATATGTGTTGTAGCCTAAGTGTGTATTTTAATATTCCGAAATAAATAAATAAATAAATAACGTAATAATTCCTTACAGTTCAGCAGAAGATTTACCTTTAACTCCTCCGTTTAGTTTCAAGCAGTACACCTTAAGTTTTGTACACAAACATGTTTAATTCGAAGTTCAAATCTTGGCACTGTTGTGTACGATGCCCAGCACTGTACGTCCGAACGCGAAACATTGATGGGGTGGAGCGTGATATTACACACTCAGGCAAATCACAATTCTTCCTTTGGCAGAGGCGTACAGGTACCACGTTTACATCAGGATTAAGCTCTCGTAAAAGGAACGTATCCTGCTAGCAAGTGCTGTGCCGCAGAACTAAAAGTAAACAGGTAGCCTACAATAATAAATACGGAACGAAAGCAAAGACCAAGTATTTTCGATGGCCGTGTCTGGATGAGCTCTGTGTTACCTGCTCCAGGTTTCTCTCAAAAGGCATTTCTTAGCTCTGTTCTGACGCTGTTACATAATCTAGATCCACAGTTATTTCATTCTTGCCTTATTGTGTTAAAAAGAGAAATGCAGTATCACTTCTCAAGTGACCCAGTACGAGAATCTTAGTCTACGTATTTCCTACCATAATGATAATTTTAATAAATTTATAACATTGTGCTCATTTATTTATTCATTCTACACGTCACAAAATTGTATTTGGGAGGTGGAATGACAACTATTTGTTCAAAAGACAAGGGAATGGACTATTCTTCGATATTCTGCAGGTGGCTTACGATGTTGCGTGTTGACTATCCGTTACATTACCGCATGCCTTAAAATTGACGATAGTGTCCTTGTTTACAGTAAAATACAAGATTTTTGTACATACGCTACACAACAGACAGCACTAGGGATAATACTTTTTTTTTTACAAGTTGCTTTACGTCGCACCTGCACAGATCGGTCTTATGGCGACGATGGGAGAGGAAAGGGCTAGGAGTCGGAAGGAAGCGGCCGTGGCCTGAATTAAGGTACAGCCCCAGCATTTGCCTGGTGTGAAAATGGGAAACCACGGAAAATCATCTTCAGGGCTGCCGACAGTGGGGTTCAAACCCACTATCTTCCGAATGCAAACTCACAGCTGCGCGCACCTAACCGCACGGCCAACTCGCTCGGTAAAATGTCTAAGACCGGGCGAGTTGGCCGTGCGCGTAGAGGCGCGCGGCTGTGAGCTTGCATCCGGGAGATAGTAGGTTCGAATCCCTCTGTCGGCAGCCCTGAAGATGATTTTCCGTGGTTTCCCATTTTCACACCAGGCAAATGCTGGGGCTGTACCTTAATTCAGGCCACGGCCGCTTCCTTCCAACTCCTAGGCCTTTCCTATCCCATCGTCGCCATAAGACCTATCTGTGTCGGTGCGACGTAAAGCCCCTAGCAAAAAAAAATGTCTAAGGAGTGTATTGAGGTGTAATGTATTTATCCTTTGTTTAGGGTACGATGTAGACCAAGAAACATGAACAACATGATAGCACTACCACTGTCGCATAATACTACTATGATCAGAGTATGACAAAATCAAGGTGATCCAGAATGCTATGATAATGTTCGTTCTAGGGTAGGCTGCCAATCAACACATGGGAAATGCTCGAACCGCCAGGCCCTGGGTGGGACAGAGGCACTGTAATATTTCTTCATCACCATCATAAATCAGTATTTCGATATCGGCAAGATATCCACTGTACATCTCTTGACGGAATTAGTGGCATGTCTTACAAGAGAGTCTGATATCTCAAAACAATACTAATGATCTGGACCCTTGTTCGTGCAACCTTTTTATCTGCACCACAAAGGATGAATCCAACCCTGCAATTTTTCCGTGTTTAATTTTACAAGTTCTGATAACTGAAGCGAGGGCTGACCGACAGTAGATTCCCATTCGACGAAGCTGTGAAAGATGAAGCGTCAAAATAGTGCCAGGAACAACAACCCACCACCCTTGACAGTAGGGTCATTAACCAGTTGATCTCACAGTCGGGTAAGTATTCTAATTCTCGGGGAATTGCTTAAATAAATAAATAAAATAAATAAAATAAATAAATAAATAAATTAATTAAATAATTAATTAAATAATTAAATAAATAATTAAATAAATAAATAAATAAATAAATAAATAAATAAATAAATAAATAAATAATAAATAAATAAATAAATAAATAAATAATTGGCTAGAGGAAACAAGAGGAGACCTGAATGAATTGAACATCGGGGAAGATATCATGAAAAATCGCCAAGTCTTCAGGAGCTCAGGAAATAAACACACATTTGTGGGCAAAACTAGCAGCAGGACTGGTACAAAGTGGTCAAAAGAACGGAAGAGGCAACAGTGAGTTCATGAAGAGATTTTGGAAGAATAGGAAGGTGAAAGTCATCAAGCCAATGGACAAGTTCCAGCGCGGTCTATGAATGGACATAACGAAACAACAATAAATAATAATAATAATAATAATAATAATAATAATAATAATAATAATAATAATAATAATAATAATATCAGTTTTACGTCCCACTAACTACATTTAAGGTTTTCAGACTCACCAAGTTGCCGGAATTTTGTCCCCTGAAAGTTCTTTTTACGCGCAGGTAAATGTATCAACACGAGACCGGGGTTGGCCTCATGTTGTAAGTGGTCTTGATCAGTATTAATTTCTAATGACTATTGCCAGCCAGGTGCAGCACTTGTAAGGCAGAATCTCCGGTGAGGGTGGACGGCGGCTATTTTAAGGGACCAAAGATTCAGACTATGTACCCCACCCACCACTTTCCTAAGGCTATACACGACGGGATCTAATCCGGCTTGTCCCCCGATTACAAGAACAGTAGAAAACATTTTACATTACTAAACTTTCTTTGACGGTGAAACATAATATTAGGGAGTTAACTTCGTGATTCAATAGACAGAAAACAATTGTAATATTAAAAGAAGGAAGATCTCGGGATCCTCGAATAGCGAATAAATCTGTGCAGAAGGAGAAAACATTAAAAATGAGAATATGAAGACTGCATAACTTCTCAATACTGCAACAACTGGAAGATAGAACTTTTAAAAATTTTTTTTGCTATTTGCTTTACGTCGCACCGACACAGACAGGTCTTATGGCGACGATGAGATAGGAAAGGCCTAGGAATGGGAAGGAAGCGGCCGTGGCCTTAATTAAGGTACAGCCCCAGCATTTGCCTGGTGTGAAAATGGGAAACCAGGGAAAAACATCTTCAGGGCTGCCGACAGTGGGGTTCGAACCCACTATCTCCCGGATGCGAGCTCACAGCAGCGCGCTCCTTACCGCACGGCCAACTCGCCCGGTGATAGCAAAAATTGACAAAGGGAGATGGCACATGGGACACATAAGATAGTGAGTCAGTGAAAGCAACCCTAGATCACTTGCGATCCGCCATGCCAGTACATCTACAGTATGAGGAAAAAATGTACGACATACGTACCAGAAAGAACATAATTATGATCTGGATTATTTCCCACTGTCTGTCGGATTGAGAGCCCAGGATTAAGCAGGATTGTGATCATCCAGAGACTTTTTTTTGACCATGTTCACGAGTGGACTGAGTACTTTTAAAACTGCATTCATGTGTCGTATTTAGTTAAAGTTAACGAACCATTTGGACTGCGGTCACACTGTGGCGGGATGTTGATATTAATTGTGGAGACAACGCCGGCCGTGCCCAAGGTGTCTGCTACATGTAATCCCATGCATGGCTGATCACTTCCCGTCCTGCGGGGACACGTTACAGTCGACACCTCTGATCTTATCTCCAGATGTATCGAAGATACAACACACGTGTCCACCTCTAGCAGGCTGAGAACTTGATGATTTTAAAAGAAAGCCCACCTCGCACATGCGTTTGTTTTTGTGACGAGGTGGAGAATGTGCTTTGAATACCTCTTACAGGGGCGTAGCCAGGAGGATGTTAGATCCCCCCCCCCCCTTTATGGAACTTTAACAAAAATAAAATAAACAGAAACTGGCAATAAACAACCAACTAAATAAACAATCATAGACACATGACTGTAAAATCAAAAAATCTGTTGAATCTATTTTCTAAAAAGCCTCTAAAGTTGTATTTTAGATTGTAAACTGAACATGCCATTCGCTGCAAAACTGTTTACCTTGACCATATTGTTCTTGTTCTGTACTTTAATGAAATATTTTGTCCTGCACCGCAATCTGAATATCAACATCATTCAGTTGCATCAAGGTCCTTTAATGACAGTCGGGCATGCGCACACCATACACGCACAAAAACCTTCATAGTGTTCTCCCCCCACCCTCCCCCCACCCCCAATCGGCCAATCCCGGCTACGCTACTATCTCTTACAACAAGTTAGGGTGAATGCAACTATGCAAGGCAGTTCACACTTCACATAGCTAGAAATATTTACGTAAAATATATTACTATTAATACGATACATTAAAAATTGAAAAAATAAAGAAAACATGGAAGTCTCCAACTCTGAGTGAATGGTCAGCATAGTAGCCTTTGATTTAGAGGGGCCCGAGTTCGACTTCCAGTCGGGACTAAGAGTTTAGCCACGGTTATTTCAGCAAGCTCGGGGGCTGAGTGTTTCTGATCGTCTTAGTACACTTCACTTGCGTACAACACATCATAGTACCAACCACCACAAAAACACGCAATGGAGAATACATCTCTCGATATAGAATTGGCGTCAGAAAGGGCATCCGGCACTAAAACTACACTTAATCCTCAACCGTGCCGACCACAGGTAATTAGAAGAGGAGAAAAGAAGAAAGGACAAGTGGGCAACAGGTGGGAACGATAACAGGAAGGTACATGGAATGAGAAGATTAAAGCATAGTTAGAAATGAACTTCATGGATGTTGTGCATATAAACCGGTTTCGGTGGTGGGGTCATGTGAGGCGCATGGAGGAGGATATACCACCAAGGTAATTAATTAATTAATTCATGCAAAGACTACGATGGTTAGACTGAGTTTCTTACCTAATGTAGCAGGTGTAGAACTAACCAAGGTCGAAAAGCTAATTTCAAATATAGAATTATGGAGAATATAGAATAATGGGGAGCCTCCGTGGCTCAGACGGCAGCGTGTCGGCCTCTCACCGCTGGATACCGTGGTTCAAATCCCGGTCGTTCCATGTGAGATTTGTGCTGGACAAAGCGGAGGCGGGACAGGTTTTTCTCCGGGTACTCCGGTTTTCGCCGTCATCTTTCATTCCAGCAACAGTCTTCATTCTCATTTCATAGCATCTATCAGTCATTAATAAATCACTTTGGGAGTGGCGACGCCATCGTACTAATAGCCTATATCTGCTTCATTCATTCCATCCCTGACCCGGTCAGTGACTGGAAAACATGTTGTAGGTTTTCATAGAATAATGGAATTATTCACTAAACGCTGAAAGACGTAACAGTCTAAAACGTATGTACAGTACGAACATACATTTCTTCCATTAACCCTTACCAGCAAGGAATATGGTGTGAAAACAAAACAAAAAGCGAACAAATAAAGAAACAAACAAACTCGTGGCCTTTACAGCCTTTGTCAAGACGACTGCTCCTAGCCAGGTCACGTACAGATATTGCAGTGTCAAGTGGTCAGCACGACGGCATCCTCAGCCGTATCGTATTTTTGTGACCGAGTCCACTTTCTCTCAAATCAGACAAGTCCTCAGTTGGTCTTATGTGGCTGACTAAAGCCCGTTCCAGCTCTCAGACCAGAGTAAAATCCGTCCAGAATTGAACCCAGGGCCTCAGCGTAGCCACGTTACCCAAGACACAGTACCTAAGTGCAACAGGATCGAAATAAAGTTCTTTGTGTGCTACTGCAGGAAATTTCGTTAACCAGCGCATTCTTCCATGCTCTAAATGATTAATATTGCTTTGGAATTTATAAAATATCTTGACAGGAGGGAGGAAGCCAGATATTAATATTTTTTGTGTCGAAGCCTGGAGTTTCTTTGCATTTTAAAAGCTGATTTGGAAAGAAAATAAAAATCGTATACATATTTACAACCGTATGTTTATACACTGGTACCACGCATGGTGAACACAAAAGAATCATCTTTTTAAATACAAACAAGAACTCTTCCACAGAATAATAAATGAACATTAAAAACACGAATTTTCTCCTCAACAGATGAACAAGCTCAAAAGATAATCATTAACAATTCTAAGTAAAGACTACAACAACTCCTCTCAAGGAAAACTGTCATTCACTAGCAGTAACTTAAATCACCATATCCACCACTCTTGGGTTACCTCACAGACTTTGATCCGGTTTATACAGGGTGTTCGCGAGATAACTACAAATAACCTATCGGAAACTAGGGATGAACGTCCGCAGTTAGTAAAAAATATGTTTGAGCATATTCAAATACCACCGGACTGAGCCGGGATCGAACCCGCCAACCTGAGCTCTGAAGGCTAACGCTCAACAATCTAAGTTACGCAGCAGATTTAAGCGAGTAAACCATTCTTAATTGTTTAATATAACTACAACCGTTTGGGCCGTTTTCATCTTACCCTTACCTAGAGTTCAAACAATATTAAAGCATAGTGATATTACCGTAATGCAATGTTCGATATTCTCGTGTACTCGCGTGTGAAGCCTAAGATAATGTGTTCTACTGCTGTGTCAACTACAGTGTATTTGTGAGAGGAATAGCACGAAAGCGGCCAAAGTTCCTGGAAAAATATCTCCCTAATCATTTCCGAAACTGAAAAGTCGGAACCTCGGAAGTCGATCCCCAAGATTGCAAATGTTGATGATTGCTGTTCTGCCACGTATTTTTGAATTAACTTGTACAGACTACATATATTGTATATGCAAGTGCTGTTCTACACATTTCTGTAATTCACTATTTTTTTAATTTAAAGGTTTATTAAAACGCACCTTAAAGTGGTAAGGCGGGAAAAAATACCTGGACATAGTTGGTTACAGATAAGGTTCCCACTTGATTTTTTATTTAACGGCTTTAGTTGTCTTATCGAGTACGGGTTACATACATTACTCTAAATGGTCACCTAACTGCAATAAAGACCGATCGTACATTTACACACGAAACAAGTGCACAACACTCACCAGTGATCTGGTCCAGGATATCACCAAAGACTCTTACCTGCAATGAAAAAAGATATACAAGTTCAAGAGCAGTGAAAACGTAATTAAATTTTGAATATACTTCAACGATAATGAAGAAATAAAATATTGGACTAGTGTCAAAAGCAGGAGACTTCTTAGTTTGGATTGTTAGTATTTATTTATTTATTTATTTATTTATTTATTTATTTATTAGATACAGCCTATGGAGGGCCATTTTACACTAATAATAATAATTTTAAATAAGTATAAAAGATAACAAAGGTATAAACAACAATATTAAGTACCGGTAACAACAATAAATTAACCATTTTAACAGTAGCAATGTAACAACAATGACGATAACTGGCAAGTGTCGGTTACAGAATTTAGGCAGAAGAAAGGTCAGGGTTTGGAGGGACGGAAGAAAATGGAAACCTGGAGAGGACTTCAAAGGAATCCTTTAATTTCTTTTTGAAGGATGCGGAAGGTGTGAATATGTCGATATCGGATAGTGAGTTACCAAGAGTAGGGAGACTGTGGAAGAAGTAAAAGCAATTACGAATTCAGCTCAACTAGCAAAATACATTCTAAATAATAATAATAATAATAATAATAATAATAATAATAATAATAATAATAATAATAACAACAACAATGTTATTGATTTTACGTCCCACGACTACTTTGGTTTTCAAGGACACCGAGATGTAGGATTTTTGTCCTGCAAAATTTCTCTTACATGCCAGTAAATCTAACGTCAGGAAGCTGACATACTTGGGCAGCTTCAAATACCACCGAAATGAGCCAGGATCAAACCCACGAGCTTGCGCTCAGGAAGCCAACGCTTCTGCTAGGCGAGCCACTCAGCCCCGGCTAGATTATTTGAAAACTCCAGTGCAACCTCTATAAAACTTAATAGTCGAAATAATGGATATCAATGCCCAAAATATGATCATTAAAGAAATATGAAACAAACATTAATCCATAGGGGCTGATGACCTTCGATGTTGGGACCCTTGAAACAACAAGCATCATCATCATCATCATCAAACATTAATCCCGGTAAAGAGTCTCTTACACATATTTTAAAGGGATTTCTTTTTCATTGTTCTTTTCTCTCTCTTTTTTTAAAATTGCTTACCGATACAGATAGGTCTTGTGGCGACGATGGGACAGGAAAGGAGTAGGAGTGGAAAGGAAGCGGCCATTGCATTAATTAAGGTACAGCCCCAGCATTTTCCTGATGTAAAGATGGGAAACCATAGAAAACCATCTTCAGGGCTGCTGACAGTAAGGTTCGAACCGATATCTCCTGAATACTGGATATTGGCCGCACTTAAACAACTGAAGCTATCGGGATCGGTAAAGGATTTCAACATTGTAATACCCGTAGTAATCATTAACAACTGGCAATTAAAGTTACTAGTTTATGCGCAATTAACCACGGAATATACGGCCCTTACATGGTGCACTTGATGCGAATAAATACAGTTTCATTTAACTGCTTCGACTAGAAAAGATAATTATATTGTGAAAGACTTGTAAATAGTGGTAAGAGAAGTAATTATGATGATCTATGGTTAATGAAAGGCAAGTAACATGGGTGAGAACGTCGTTACGCTGACTACGCGGCACTCTAATATCTGCAAGCCATATGGCTAGCGGTAATCGTTTTGGCAAGCCAAGATCCATAACGGGCTATATGTGCTACGGATTTCAATGTTATATAACAATATTGGTTTTTCGTCCCAGCAACTCACTTTTACGATTTTCGGGAACTCCGAGGTGCCAGAATTTTGCCCCGTAGGGCTTCTTTTACGTGCTGATAAATCTGTTGATACGAGGCTGGTCCGTATGAGCACCTTCAATCACCACTGAACTGAAGTGACCCATCCTTTATGACATTCTGTACTTTCTAAACCAACAGGCTTCAGGAATCTTCGATGAAGTCCATGAACATCCAGTAATCAAATATGGGAAGAAATATGTTCGTATATAATTATCACCTTGACTCAGAGATGTTATACCGCCTTCTTTTATTAGTTAACAGATGACATCGTTCTTTCCTGTTCATCTAGCTAATCGTAAAAAGAAATCCCGTAATTTTTATTTTTGCGCAACTTACCAATCTTGGCAGAAAAGAAGGCGGCTGGTTAGCAAATCCCGGCACAGCAAATTGGCATTTAAGAGTGAATCAAGGCAAGAGATTGTCAATATATTTACTAGTACGTTAAAGAATCCTTTTTCTCAGGACGGCGGGGCTGGTAGTCGAGTGGCATTGTCACTGAATTCTCATAAATGTGGCTGTGGTTCGAGTCCCAGCAAATGCATGTCGATTTTCTGAAATGAGAAGTCACATCTAAGTGGCTCGGATTTGACATTGATAAGACCACGACATCAAGAGTAACGTAAAACTAAAAGCTGATTCTCTTGATTTTCTAGGGACACTGAACGTGTTCTGTTATTAATTTAATATCGCACCATCTTCGGGTATGTCATGCAAAGGTTGGCATTATTATTATTATTATTATTTATTATTATTATTTATCTTACCAGGTGATTTGAAGCCTTACTTTCCAGTGTCGACTCGGTTAGTGTCGGAAAAAAGCGGTCGTGCCTTACTATTAAGGTACAGCCCCTACATGTGCATGGTCTGGAAATGGGAAACCACAGCAAACCATTTAAGGATTGCCGAGTCTGACCCCGCGGTGTAGAGGGCAACGTGTCCGCCTGTCACCCGGCGGCCCCGGATTCGATTCCCGGCCGGGTCAGGGGTTTTTGATTGTAAATGATTAATATCCCTGGCCTGGGGATTGGGTGTTTGTGTCGTCCTTAACGTTCCTTTCCTCACATTCAACACTCCACACTTCCGCAATTCCAATTACACGAAGGTTCATATCATATGGTGCAAGTAGTGGCAAAAGATCTCTATAGGTCGACGCCACGAACAACTAGCATTTAAAAAGAAGCATTGCCGACAGTTGGCTTCAAACCCACGATCTCCCGACTACAAGTTCACAACTACACGATTCGTACCGCGTAGCCGAGTTGCACAGAGGTTTTTCTTCTTTTGATCATAGAAGAAAACATTCGGAATAAGATTTCAGAGCAAACCTATGCCTTTTCATCAGGGTCTAATATTCTCTCCCCAACAGTATCACAAAACTGGAAACAATTCTTGCAGATAAAAAAAACTGCGGCCTAATTCACATAAGAATTCTTTATTTAACGTAGCAGAGAAGCAAACTTCACGAAAGTAGGTATAACTGAAGCAATAGTAATAATTAAAATTTACAGCTTAACTTAATTAAAACTTCGTTCTGTTGGGTCACATCACGTGCTCCTAAAGGTGAGCAGCCAGCCTTACATGAAATGCTACTAACAAATTACAAGAAGAGTGCTCATCTTGGTGCCTGCTACTTCACTTCTGTTGGGGTCACATCACTTGCTCCTAAAGGTGAGCAACCAACCTCTCTCGATATGCTACTAACAAATTTAATAACAAGCGAGCTTGCTGTCTTGTTGCCTCCTCCTCCTCCTCCTCCTCCTCCTCCTCCTCCTCAACTTCTCCTCAGGTCAGCAGCCCTTTTCTTCTCGTCAGCCATCAATTACACAGTTCATCCGCTAGGGTTACGTGTGCATCCATAATTCAGTTTTAATGAAAATAATCTTTCTGTCTCCCCCGAGGGTGAAATCGGACAGTACAGGACAGCAGTCGGCTACCTTCTGACATTCACGGTGCCGTATATTAATAATTTAAAACTACCTTCAAAAACAAATCATGCACAGTTTTGTATTTATTTCTAGGCATACCACAATGAGAAGAAGCTGCTTGTGTGGTACAGAAATTCGAATGTAGCTTTCTTCGGGTAGGTATGTCATGCAAAGGTTGGCATTATTATTATTATTATTATTATTATTATTATTATTATTATTATTATTATATCTTACCAGGTAATTTGTTGTAAGAATGAAGCCTTACTTTCCAGTGTCGACTCAGTTAAACGTAACTTAAAAGCTCTTCAGTGTGTCGAACACACAATTTAAATGTAAATATTATACAATAACATACCCGTAAAAAAGCACACAGACACACCACAGGGTTTGTTTTGCACAACCTAAACAAATAACTGTGATAAACTGTTGAAAGTGAAAATGGTTTTCCGTGGTTTACCCATTTTCACACCAGGCAAATGCTGGGTCTGTACCTTAATTTAAGCCATAGCCGCTTCCTTCCCATTCCTAGGCCTTTCCTATCCCATCGTTGCCATAAGACCTGTGTCGGTGATACGTAAAGCAAATAGAAAAAACTGTTGAAAGACCCACATAATAAATTTATTTCCTTCTTACACAGTTAGAGAATAAAACCGGATATCCTCCATGACAAGACACCATCCCCTGGGTCTTATTATCAGTCCCCTTACTTCGAAACTCCCACTGACTCTATTTTCTTTATAAGGAATGAACTGTTGGTTCATAAATGTAGTTCTCGAATTCCCTCTATGTGTCTATTCAAGATCCTGGAAAGTGTATTTTTATTCCCTGTCCATTAGTGTGTTCTTTTACAGGTATGTCATAGTGTAATATTTATAGGAAAACTTTCAAGTTACAATTAACTGACTCGACACTTCCTTTTTAAAAACCAATGTCAGAAGTAACATAATGGACTATTTAATTTTCCAAAATAATTTACATCCCTTAACAGTGCACAGCTGACAGCCCTGACAGATAGGAAAGATGAGTGAACCAGCGTTCACAAGCAAGTGAACACAATGACAATTTATTTGAGGTAATGTAGTTGGCACGTTGGCCTATTTACTTGAGTTTTTTCGCTCCATAAATAAATAACCGTTACAAATTGTTAAAAAAACCACATAATAAATGTATTTTCTTCTTTGACTGTTAAGAGAAGAAAACCGGAGATCCTCCATAACAAGACACCATCTGTAAAGTACTGAAGGTTGCAGAATGCGTGATAGGAGTTTTGCCGAGATCCTGTTGTGGTTAAGAATGTGAAAGCGAAGTTCTAGATAAGCTGGTATAATTACAGTACGCATAAGGTTCGAGCCGAAGACCTCGCGTGTATTATACATAACGTGCCATCGATCCTGCAATTTAGTAAACAGGAGGAAAAGAAAGGAAACTAAGTTGTCCCCTGAGGCACGCTAAGAACGATAAACTGAGGTCAGAAAAGGTCAGCATTAAGCGGAAGAGAGGGAGGAAATCTTTTTTCAGCTTCCCCTCAAAGGTTTTTAAACGACAAATTATGGTAGCAGCATTTAACAAAGTAGTGTCAGAACAATTTCAAATTTGAAATAACTTAAATGTTATTGCCATTGTACAAATGATTCCTAATTAGAACCAATGAACCTTTCAAAGTAAGAACAACAATATCAGGTATATTGTAGTAGTAATAATAATAATAATAATGCCCCCCCATAAAAATTTGAAGTAAGTAAGTACCAAGAGCTTCAGAAATGTTCCCCTGGCTCTTATTGTCAGTCTCCTTACTTCGATACTCCACTGAATCGGTATTTTATTTATAAGGAATGAACTGGGATTTCATAACTGTATTTTTCAAATTCCCTCTATGTGGCTATTTAAGATCCTCTTCAAACCTAATAACTGGGTCGCTCCACTCTACCTCTTTATCAAGACAGCGAACTTCTAAAGAAAGAAAAATACGAAGCCAAGTCGCATGGCACTACAGCCTTGATGGGTTTGGTCTACCGAGCGACCGCTGCTCAATCCAAAGGCCTGTATATTAGGTGACGCCTGGTCAGTGCGCCAAATCCTCTCGGCCATTATTCCTGACTTTCTACATCGGGCCGCTATTTTACCGTCAGATACCTACGCAACTGTTCTCACGTAGGCTGAGTGGACCTGGAACCAGCTCTCACACCCAGGTAAAGTACCCTGATCTGATCGAAAATCCGCGGGGCCGTCCACAGTGGAATGTAGAAACACATTAATCCCGGACTTCGCTTAATCCGGACAGCCACAGCCGTTTAATAACCTCTCTATATAAAATGCTAACTTTGGCTGTAATAAACGCCGAGCCAAAACTACGCGACATAAAGAAATAAAATTTTGGGGATATATTTATATTATAGTACAGTGTAGGTGCTCACTTGAGTATTTTCGGATATTTAGTCGCTAAGGGGGTGAAAGGGAGTGAACTGTTTAAATGAGTACACCTATATCTCAAAAATTAACAGTTACAGACGTACATGAAATGGCGTATGACTTTTAGTGCCAGGAGTGTCCGAGGACATGTTCGGTTCGCCAGGTGCAGGTCTTTTGATTTGACACCCGTAGGCGACCTGCGCGTCATGATGACGATGAAATGATGATGAAGACAACACATACACCCAGCCCCCCGTGCCGGGGAAATTAACCAATGAAAATTGAACCCTGCTGGGAATCGAGCCCCGGACCCATGTGACCAAAGGTCAGCACGCTAACCACTTAGCCATGGAGCCGAACGCAGTTTACAGACGTAAAAACTGGTATCTGGAATCAACTTTAAAAATAAAGAAACACGTATTCCTTTGTTTTCGGAAAATTCCCTTAAGGGGGTGAAAAATGGTGAAAAGGGGTCTGTTGTATACAAAAACAGGTATACAGGAACACAACTATATTTTATTGCTTCAGATAGTCTTAACAACATATATTCAAATAAAACTTTCCTCGAAGCAGTATGAAAATTATAAACAGTTAACGTTGCTTGTAGACTGAAGTTCCAAAAAAATTGTACACTTTATATGCATATATACATGAATCTATCTTGATGCGAAAGTTCATTGAAAAGCTAGAGTTCTTGATAGTTGAAAACTATCTGTTCTATACCGTCACAAGCGTAAACAGTAGCGAAAGCTTGCACTAACAGAATATTAGTTGTTTCTGTAACTTGTCAGGAACTGACATTGAAACGCATAATTAGTAGAATACTGATTGATGTGTTTGAGCCTAGGTGGGACTGGGGGAATACTGTCATCGGGCTCGACGTGGCTGCGGGAAACGGGAGCAGAGGCAGTAACCCGAGGTGAAACCTCAAACACTCAGAATCAGTCCACCTATTCGAGACACCTTTTAAAGAGGGATAGCCTCCGTGTTCGACATTCGGCGTAATCTGGTGCTGGGCACTGGTAAGTCCTCGCCTGTGGCTGGAAGGCAGCGCCTTTATATAGCTGGCTGATGAAACAGGCAAGCGCAGTGCAGACGTCTCGTAGAGTCGAGAACAATCCAGGCTGTTGCGTGCGCGGAGCAGGCGGCGCAGAGCGAGGAGCGCGAAGACACACGACACGGTCCAATACCTTTTATAGGATACTTATATCAAAAAAACTGAAGATGTTGCAGGCATAAAAATTAATATTAGAAATCTCCTTCAAAAATAAAGAAACATGTAATTTTTGTTTTCGGAAATTCCACATAACGGGGGGTGGGGGGTGAACAGGAGTGAAAAAGGGGCGAATTTTTAAAATGAGTGTGTCAAGAGTATATCTAAAAAATGTAACATTCTACAGACGTACAAACTGGTAACTGGAACCTCCTATAAAAGTAAAGAAACATGCATAATTTGTTTTAGGAAAATCGACTTAAGGGGAAGTGAAGAAAGGGGGTGAATTGTAAAATGAACATATCTGCAGTATATCTCAAAAACTTAACATGTTAACAGACGTAAAAATTGGTAATCTCCTTTAAAAATAATGAAACACGTTTTGTTTCCCGAAAAACCACTTACGGGGGGTAGAAAAGATTGAAAATGGTGCTGAATTATTTTATTACGATACTGATATCTCAAAATCTGAATTTGTTACAGACGTGAAAATTGCTATTTGAAATCTTTATTTTAAAAAAGGAACACGTATTTTTTGTTTTACGGAAAATCCACTTAAAGGGGCTTGAAAAGGAGTGAAATAGGGGTTGAAGTATTTTTATTATGATACTTATCTATATAAATAAAATCGTAACGACCGTGAGTCAGTACATTGATTATTTTGGCGAAATTACAGTACAGTTATCAGTTTCAGGTGCAATAATGACCGACCTTCTGCATATATTTTCAGCTTTCGTTTCCAGAAAGTCCTCATTTTTACCCCTCTCCCCAAGATCAAGACGGCGGGACAATCTGCCAAACGAACTAGAAAATTGAAATTTGGCAAAATTACATGTTTTAGCCTGCAACCGACGGAAAAATTCCAAACGTTTAAATTCTTCACTTTTTACCCAGAAAAATGTCGACATATGGAGGCAATTTTAATGAAGGAGCAGATCTGCGTTTCGATGTTTTCGTGGCTAAACGGTAAATTGCATCACAAAACAGATGGCACAACCTCCGTTCAATTTTGTGTGATCTACAACTTTGGTCCTTTTACTTATTGTCCTATCTCTATCCCTTATGCGTAGACTTTAGTTGTGTTTCTCGATTGTAAGCAAATTTTGCAGCTTTTGCCCGTAAATTCATAGTTTGAAACACTTATAGAAAAGACTGAATCATCAAATTCGGCATGAACATTGGGCCTCCCAGTAGCCAAACGTGAGCCAAATTATATGTTTCTAGCTGTCACATAAGTATCCGAAAAGTAATGCAGCGTGTAGAAACCTTCCCTAAATTCCTCCCTATTCAAAGTTTCTAACCTTTTAAAAAAAATTTCTTTACGTCGCACCAACACAGAGGTCTTTTGACGACGATGGGATAGGCAAGGCCTAGGAATGGGAAGGAAGCGGCCGTAACCTTAATTAAGGTACAGCCCCAGCATTTGCCTGGTGTGAAAATGGGAAACCACGGAAAACCATCTTCAGGGCTGCCGACAGTGGGATTCGAACCCACTATCTCCCGGATGCAAGCTCACAGCTGCGCGCTCCTAACCGCACGGCCAATTCACCCGGTGGTCCCTAGAAGTATGGAGTATGAAGTATTAAGTATGAAGTTGTCTTCAGTCCAAACGTACTCGCTGGAGGTAATGGGACAATTAGCAACTCCCTCAAAGTTACTCAGGTGACAGTGGATGACTACTGGAATCATAATTTTTCTCACTTGTGCATACCACCACCAATTCACAATCACTGACAAGTTTTCAAAAGGATAGACAATATTTAAAATATATACGCATTATCTGAAGTTATTTGATAGAACTTGAGGATGTACTTGTAGAATGAAAGATGTAATTCTTTGTTTATTACTATGCTTTTTACAGGTATGTTTTAGTGTTAGATGTATTAGAGTTTTGGACAGATTGAAAAGGTTTTAAAGTTGCATTGCATTCTGATATTAATACGGTTCATATAGATTGTAAAAATAGAGACATTATACACATAACTTGCCGTTTACGTAACAGTCAAATGGATAGAAGTAATTAAAGTGAAGTTAGAATATATTACTTATTTCTCAGTTCCCCTCTACCGGTAATAAAATTCTACACTACCGTGCTCTCGCATGCCCACTCAATTTATATTTGAAATTAAAATACAAGAACTTACTGTTCCTACGTTCGCGCAGCACTTTATGACCATATTAGTACGACCAGTACTATTGTAGAATTGAAAATCGCATAAATCACGATTTTTAACCTCAGTTGAATAAGACATGTCCTATTTAACTGTGGCGATAATTAGTCATCAGTCTTAGGTATACTGTATAACAACGACATCTATAACGTCGCGATATTCGGATGCTCCGTACTTTTACACCTGTATATACGATATTGTTCTAGTGTTCCCTACCCGAGTCCATATAATCCAGACGTATTATTCTTTCTGGCCTTTTCCCCAATTTATTAGAGTTGACAACTGATGTAGAATTGGATCAGTTTTGCGGTTGGATGTCCTTCCAGAAGAAAGAATAATAGTAGACCTAATAATAATAATAATAGTGGTGGTGGTGGTGGTGGTGGTGGTGTATACATGTAACTATTTCAGTGAAATCCCTCCTGTAATGTTTGGTGAAACACTGATCATCCCATCGGCAGGTGTTCCCATCCGGTTCAGCTGACCTGGTGAGTTCCTAAGGAAACAGTCCTCCTGTAGCCCGTGGTACTAATTGAATACAAACCACATGTTGACATCTCTGTTTGTGATGTTAATTAACTACCGGCAAGTTTATTTGGTAATTAGTCATGCAAACTGTTTACATCGGCAGAGCATGACAGTTATTCCCCTCTTGTTTCCTCTGCAGCTCTTGTTCTCTTTTGTCTAGAGAAGAACCAACTTTCGTACACGAGCGGTCAATTCAGATTTTGACTAACAAACTGCTATATTCGGAGACCTGAGATCTCACCTCTGAATATATTTCCTTTACTTATATCATCTATATATATAAAATAACTTGTCCTGACTGACTGACTGACTGACTGACTGATTCATCATCGCCGAGCCAAAACTACTGGACATAAAGAAATGAAATTTTGGGAATATATTCATATTAAGATGTAGGTGCTCGCTAAGAGAGGATTTTTCGATATTCCGTCGCTAAGGGGGTGAAAAGGGGGTTGAAATTTTAAAAAGAGTGTATCTATATCTCAAAACTTTAAAAGTTTACAGATGTAAAAATTGGTATTTAGAATCTTCTTTTAAAATAAGGATACACGTATTATTTTGTTTTTTGAAAACGCCAATAGGAGGGGTGAAAAAGGGTGAAAATAGGGAAAAATGGGTTGAATGCCTTCATCAGGATACCGGTACTTATATCTCAGAAACTGAAGATATTACAGACATGAAAATTGGTAATTTTGATCCCTTTTAAAAATAAAGAAACACGTATTTTTTTGTTTTTGGAAAATCCAATTAATGGGAGGGTGAAAAGGGGGTGAATTTTTAAAATGAGTGAATCTATATCTCCAAACTTTTAAAGTTTGCAGATGTAAAAACTGGTATTTAGTATCTTCATTAAAAATAAAGAAACACGTATTTTTTGTTTTCGGAAAATCGCAATAGGAGGAGTGAAAAGGGGTGGAAAAAGGGTTGAATGCCTTTAATGAGGCTACTTATATCTCAGAAACTGAAGATATTACAGACCTGAAAATCGGTGTTTGGGATCTTCTTTAAAAATAAAGAAACACGTATTTTTTTGTTTCTGGAAAATCCAATTAAGGGAAGGGGGTGAAAAGGGGGTAATATTTTAAAATGAGTGTATCTATATCTCAAAACTTTTAAAGGTTATAGATGTGAAAATTGGTATTTAGAATCTGCTTTAAAAATAAAGAAACACGTATTTTTTGTTTTCGGAAAATCCCAATAGGAAGGGTGTAAAAGGGTGAATAATGGGTTGAATGCCTTTAACGAGGCTACTTATATTTCAGAACCTGAAGATATTACAGACCTGAAAATTGGTATTTGGGATCTATTTTAAAAGTAAAGAAACGCGTATTTTTTGGTTTTTGGAAAATCCAAATATTGGGGGGTGAAAAGGGGGGTGAATTTTTTAAAATGAGTGTGTCTACATCTTAAAACTTTAAAATTTACAGATGTAAAAATTCGTAGTTAGAATCTCCTCTAAAAATAAAGGAACAACGTATTTTTTTGTTTCCTGTAAATCCCAATAGGAGGGGTGTAAAAGGGTGAAAAATGGGTTGCATGCCTTTAATGAGGATACATATATGTCAGAAACGAAAGATATTACAGAACTGAAAATTTGTATATGGGATCTCCTTTAAAAATAAAGAAACACGTATTTTTTAGTTTTTGGAAAATCCAATTAATGGCGGTTAAACAGGAGTGACAAATTGGGGTGAATTTTTTGAAAGACTATATCTACAGAATATCTCGGACACGTAAAATGTTACAGACGTAAAATGTGGGTGTTTGGAATCTCCTGTAAATGTAAAGAAACATAGGTGATTTGTTTTTGGAAACTCCACTTAAGGGGAACTCAAAAGGGGTGAAATTTTTAAATGAGAATTTTTACAGTATATCTAAAAAAACTTAACATGTTACAGAAGTGAAGAATGGTATTTTTTATCTCTATTAAACATAAAGAAACGTCTATTTTTAGTTTTCGGAAATATCACTTGGGTGGTGGGGGTGGTGGGTTAAAAGTGACTGAAAATGGTGTTGAAGTCTTTTAATTAGGCTACTGATATATCAAAAATGAAGATGTTACAGACGTGAAATTTGATATTTTCAATCTGTTTTAAAAGTAAAGGAACACGTATTCTCTTAAATTCCTATGAAGCGGGGGGGGGGGGGTGAAAGAATTGAAAAATTAATTTTCTTAACTGTATGAGAATGCATACATCTAATAAAAACTAAAGTTGTTACAGACGTGAAAATTCGCATTTGGATCTCCTTTAAAAACAAAGAAAAACGGGGTTTTGGGCGGGAAACCATCTTGGAGGACGGGAGTGTAAAGATGTTGAATTCCTTTCATGAGGACACATGAATCAAAAACTGATGAAGTTAGAGTCGTGATAATTGGTATTTAGAAGATCCTTTACTATTAAAGAAACAAGTATTTTCTGCGGGAAAGTTCACTTAGGGGGGAGTACTGTGAAATGAAGTGAAAAAAGTAAATTACTTTTATGGGGATACTTATATCTCAAAACTGAAGGTAATAGACGTGAACATTGGTGTTTGGAATCTCCCTTAAACATAAATAAACAAGCCTTCTTTTAATTTTTTTGCGGGGGGGGGGGGGTTGGCGGTAAATAAACTTAACGGCGGTGGGGTGTAAAAGGAGGTGAGACCAATTGATTTTACTGTTATTAATGTACTTATAAGGATCCTCCGTTGCTCAGGCGGCAGCGCGCCGGCCTCTCACAGCTGGGTTCCGTGGTTCAAATCCCGGTCACTCCATGTGACATTCGTGCTGGACAAAACGGAGGCGGGACAGGTTTTTCTCCGGATACTCCGGTTTTTCCTGTCATCAGCCATTCTAGCAAGACATAATAGTAATAATAATAATAATAATAATAATAATAATGATGATGTTCCGGACCGTCGTCAAATGTGCGAACCGCGCTGGTAACGGCTCCTGGACGGGCAATGACTAAGAATGCAGTCCGGCCGCGGGTTCAGTACCGCCAAGGCACCCAATATGACACCACGCCGGATCTCCTGAAGGATTTTATCCATATTAAAAATGATTAAAGGAAAAGATGGCAAAGATTTACGAATCCAACTGACCAGGAGGAATACCTGAGCATAGCCCGGAAAGTACGAAATCGATTGCTGGAAAGGAAGATTGAAAAATGGGAGGAAACGTGCTGTAAAATAATAGAAAACGAGTCAGATCGCGAATTTTCGCGGATTATATATCTAAAACAATAATAATTCAATTATAAATTTCAGTATAATACCGTAGCGAAGCACGGGTATCTTGCTAGTTTATATATATAAGAAAACAAAGGTCCGATAATATTGCCTTGAGGAATTCCCCTCTTAATTATTACAGGGTCAGATAAAGCTTCACCTACTCTAATTCTCTGAGATCTATTTTCTAGAAATAAAGCAACCCATTCAGTCACTCTTTTGTCTAGTCCAATTGCAGTCATTTTTGCCAGTAGTCTCCCATGATCCACCCTATCAAATGCTTTAGACAGGTCAATCGCGATACAGTCCATTTGACCTCCATAATCCAAGATATCTGCTATATCTTGCTGGAATCCTACAAGTTGAGCTTCAGTGGAATAACCTTTCCTAAAACCGAATTGCCTTCTATCGAACCAGTTATTAATTTCACAAACATGTCTAATATAATCAGAAAGAATGCCTTCCCAAAGCTTACATACAATGCATGTCAAACTTACTGGCCTGTAATTTTCAGCTTTATGTCTACCACCCTTTATTTGCAGTGGACCAGGTAGGCTACAGACACACATCGGTGTGGGATTTGCGTCGTGTTTTGTCGAACCAGAAACTTACCCCTCCAATGATAGCGGATGCAACAAGATGGTGTAACAGCCTACACCGCAGTGGAGTCACTTAACCCTTCTGCAACGACACTTTGGGAGATCGCCCAATTTCACGTGAAACTCCATTCCTGTACCTGTCGTGCTCCCCGGATCTCACGGCCCCGGATACCAGACAGGGAGCGTGTTAGGAAACACAATTTTCAAGACAGATGAAACGCCTACATATATTTCCGGATCACGAGAGAAGATAAACGTCATTTTTTGTGTTCTTACAGCAACTTTGTTCATCAAGATCTTCAATAATCTTCAGAAATGTTATGAACAACGTGTGGCACACTGGTACACATTCTGTACCAACGCAGTTACATGACACTTCAGAGTCGCCTGTTTTGCCACATACGGTATTTTTTTTACAAAGGAAAACCACGAGGTGGGTAAAGGAGGTCAAGAAGGACGGAGAAAAGACTGTCATTGCAGCAGAGTTGATCCACAACTGAAAAGAGTTCAGGAGTCAAGTCGTCAAATTCAAACAATTAAAAGAGAAATGGCTAAAAAGTAAACCCAAATAGATGATAACTGACGAGCAGAGGAATATAAGAAGCGAAAGAATGAAGCGATTCTGAGAAAATAATACATGTCTGTCCAGAAATACTCAAGTTCCACATGGTCCATAGTTGGTCGAACTCGGGAGGAGGAGGAGGAGAATTTTAATATTTTCTATTGAGTTTACGTTGCACCGACTGAGACAGGTGTCTTATGGCGACGATGGAAGAAGACAGTGCTAGGCCTGGGAAGGGAGCGACCGTGGCCTTATTAAGATACTGCCCCAGCAATTTGCCAGGTGTGAAAATGGAAAACCACAGAAAACCAACTTCGGGGCTGACGACTGTGGGGTTCGAACGTACCATATCTCGAATGCAAGCTCAAGGTTACGTGATTCGAACCGCGTAGCCAAGTATCTCGGTGGTATTTGTTTAACGTCTTTTCTACTGGTGCAAATTATGAGATGCGTCAGGGAGTCTCATTTCTCCCCGCAAGACGAACGACACGGAATTGTCGCATTTAAACACCCTCAAATGCCACCGAACCCACCTTAGTTGGGATCAAACCCACTATTTTCTATTTAGTAATTTATTTTCAACTTTATTTCTTTCTTTCCCTCTGCTCTTCCTTCTTTCTTAGCAAACTTTTAATCCCTTTATTACAAAAATGCAGTGATTTTTTCCTTATTTCCTGGTTTTGTAGTTTTATTCTTATACATTCATCAACCACTTGAATTATCCCTCTCATATCCCATCTTAATTAACCTTTCGATTCTTACGGTCATATTTTTACCAGTTTATAGAACTCGACTAGTGTTTTGTTGCTTTTATATCCTGTCATTGTTTGTATTCTTTCACTCCCTGCAACACCTTATTACACAATTTCTTGTAATTCCTTGATAAATGTCTTACCCAATAGTACCCTATTTCCATGTGATCTAGTAGTTTTTCATCCCTCCACCATTTGTTTTAAGTAACTTGATATAAATTTTCAGATGATCCATCATCAATTGTTAGCCTAGGTATTGCGACACCGGGGAAAAAATTGCACGCTTTTCAGACTGGGAGCAACATTCATTTCATGTCTTGCAGGAAATATGGAGTATGCATAGTTAATGGAGATGATTCAAAATATATAAATACATATTTCACGTCACCTACCCCAGAAGATAAATGCAAATGATAGTCCCCTTCGTAATTTGCCTTAATCGTTATTTGACTAGGTGGAGAGTTCTCCCTTGGCTCAGCGCCCAAATGCCTCAGCATCCCCTCACTCATTATTCTTTTATGACTGTACTCACTACCCTTCCTTCTTTGTCCCTCCCACTAATCCAGCCGTCAGCACACACACGACCGTCTTTACAGAAGAAGTAAAATAGGGATTGTCATCACGCCCCACTCCCCTCTTTGCAATTACTGGCAATACCGTGTTCACGTGTTTGTTTAGGACATACGATAGCCCGGGAAATCTAATAAAATTCTACTGGTTGTGCGCAAGATGAAGAATTTCTCTTACAACTACCCTTCCCGACAAGAGTTAGGAAGAGCTTACTCAACAAACAACCCAACGTTAATCGAGTGATTCAGATTTTCCCTAACAAATTTACACAAGTACATTTCTCGCGATGCTATGTCGTGGAATCCGTCACGTATTCATGTCCTGTACCCAAGGTTTCGGAATCGAATCTTGATAAAGTCTGTTGGTATTTAGCAACACCTGAGTGTGAAAGATCATCGCCGGTATTGATACGGTACCCCACGAAAAAATCTGACACTCTAGATGTTGTCACACGTGCGTTTCATAGAAAAATTTCCGTTTAAAACAATCTTGAAAACCGACGACGAACATTTATAATTGAATATTTGGTTTCAGAATAATTAAATTCGGAAGGTAGAACTCAGAAATCTGTATTCGGAAAATTGGTTTCGGACTTGTGCACTTCAGATAGTACATTCGGAAAAGTAACCCTTCCGAATATTGAATTCGGGCTGCCTGCTGTCATTTCTTGATGGATACATTACTTTTGCATCCATCTCTTGGTGCAGGCCAGAGTAAAGTGTAGCTTCCACCGAAGTCCCAGTCAACATCCATGGCTGTGACAATATGGAAGTTGCTGGGGTATGGGTAGAGCTGAGTATTGACATTCAAGCATGACTAGTGCATCTGAGTGTTATGAAAGGTGTTGCTTATAGGGTCAGTCGTGCTGCAATAGTACTTTCTGACCCAGTGAGGAAAGCAATGGCAAACTTCCTCACTCCTCAACTTGCCTAGTACGCCTCATTTTGGTGCTGCCATTGGTTTTTGGGGTTTCCTTATTAACCGCATAACCTTTGGTGGTGCTATTTGAGGATCCAACCAGCCTTTGGGCTGTTGACCTGACAGACAGACTCAGTACTAAGGGAAATTATTATCTTCAACGTGCACATTTTAAAAGTCAAGTTTTGGAAAAGGAAAGGATTGTGAGTGGTGGGCGGATTAAAATATAGGCCCTACACTAGAGAGAGAGGCCTGGTGGAGGTCTTTCCAGTTGACACCCATGGGAGACCTGCGCGTATGCGAGAAGGGGGCACTAACTCGGACGAAATCTAACTTTGAAGACGAGGCACACTCACACAAAGAGAGAAAGAGAGAGAGAGAGAGAGAGAGTCCCTGAGCCAGAAAAATTAACCAACGAAAGTTAAAATCCCCTATTCACCCGCGAATTAAACCCGGGACCCCTTTGACCAAATGCCAGCAAGCTACCCAGTTAACAACGAACCGTGGTCATAGCAGGCCGGGATTCGTTAACTTCTCGCCTTCAAACTGCAGGAGGTGTGACCAGTACGGTGCCATCGCCAGAAAGAATCTGCCGATGGAAGAGTATCTCCAGTAGGTAGGTGAAGAGCTGAGAAGTTAAAATCTGTTTTTTTTTTTTTTTTTGCTTTACGTCGCACCGACACAGGTAAGTCTTATGGCGACGATAGTTAAAATCTTGGACGATGAAAGTGCCGTTTCGATCACGCCTCACCCAGCGCTCGTTACTTCTAATTCTTCACTCAAGAAGCTAACAATCTCATATACTTTAACCGTGGCAGTTTATTTTACTCTTCACCTCGTCGGTGGATGCAGAGTGGGTTTCGGCCCTTGGGTTTCGGCCCTTGGGTTTCGTCCCTTAAGAGGCCACGGTTTGCCCGTGGTCCAACAGCTCTGTACTCTGACCGGCCAACCGAGCAGAGGAAAGTTGGCCACGGCTTTACCGTGGCTCTACGCCTCTGCATTCGGGAGACGGCCCTGGGACACAGCGCCGGACTTCACGCCTGGCCCCGCCCGTCGGCTGTCCTGAGAATGGTTTTCCATTCTCCTGCACTGAGGCGAATACCTGGACAGTTCGTAGCATAGGCCACGGCCGCCCACCCCCTCACCTTCTCCGCACATCTCCTTCACCGTAACAAATTTCCCGGCCTGAGAGACGGCGTCACCTTCTAAGAGGCCCGCCTCCCCCTTCAGGGGAGGAATGAAAACGTTTAGTAGTAGTAGTAGTAGTAGTAGTAGTAGTAGTAGTAGTAGTTACTCTTAACTTCGATACTAACAAATAGGTAGCCTACATGGCATCAAATCAAAGTGCCTGCACATGGTAGCTGAGGCCGTATCATCACCATCATAACTGTCGTCGTGTAGAAGACAGTATTCCATAAACTACAGAGGGTGCCAGGAGATATGTATTTAATAGATTACAAAGCTGGCCCAACGGCCATAGCCGTGTTGAAACACCGGATCCCGTGAGATTTCCGAAGTTAAGCAACATTGGGCGTGGTCAAGATTTGGATGGGTTGCCACGCGCTGTTGGTGGGGGTAAGGGAATGGAGGAGCGGAAAGGAACTGGCCACCTACCGTACGTAAACTCCGGCTTGGCACACCTCTGCGGAGGTTCGGACCTGCCTTCAGGCAGAATATACCCTACCATCTTACAAAGTTGGACCGAAAAACAACAGTAATGTCTAATATGATGTTCTGTAAACAGATATACTGTATTTTTAGGTAGGTATACTGCATGTATAAAAATTGCTTTTACTTCATGTCAAGTAAATTAATGTGAAATTCAACACGCGCGCGGGTATTTCCTCTGCTGCGTGCCGTGCACCGCCCCAGCTCGCGCTACTGTATTGCATTACATTGTTACTGCATGCAGACGGAAGACTGTGTTGTCTAGTTAATCTACAGTAGTAGTCGTTAGGCGCGTCAGTGGTAGATTGAGCAAAATGCGCGGGTTCCTTATGCTAGTAAATGTCGTATGGCCTTTAGTGCCGGGATATCCCAGGACGGGTTCGGCTCGCCAGGTGCAGGTCTTTCTATTTGACTCCCGTAGGCGACCTGCGCGTCGTGATGAGGATGAAATGATGATGAAGACAACACATACACCCAACCCCCGAGCCACTGGAATTAACCAATTAAGGTTAAAATCCCCGACCCGGCCGGGAATCGAACCCGGGACCCTCTGAACAGAAGGCCAGTATGCTGACCGTTCATCCAACGAGTCGGACCTTATGCTAGTGTTGCTACGCGACAGGCAACAATGAACAAATTGAGCCAAGATTATCGTATGATGTTCTGTAAACAGATGTGACTCACATGTCGTTATGTTATTGTTGCTACAACGAAATGGAGCCGAGATTATCGCTTGGACAGCGGAAAGTAATTTTGAAGTGGTATTGGAAAACCGAGAATGCTGTTGAAGTTCAGCGGGAATGGAGACCTGTATACAGAACAGAACAAATTTGAGACTCATGACATCATATGCCATGTTCACAAGGGCAGATCTGGAAGACCTCGCACAGCAACAAACCCTGCGTCCTCGGCTATGGTTTTGGAACAGTTTGAGCACTCACTTCAGAAATCTACAAAGCAATGTGCACGTGAGACTGGGATTAGCAGAACCAGCGTACGCCATATAATTAAAACAGCAAAGTTTAAAGTTTTTATCCCAAGACTTTTGCAGACATTAAATAAAGATGACCCTGGTCGGAAAATGCAGTACTGTGAGTGGTTTCGGGACATGGTGCAATAAGATGAGGCCTTCGTAGGGGAAGTTGTTTGGTCCGATGAGGCAGAATTTAAGTTAAACGGAGCTGTTAACCGGTATAACTGCGTCTACTAGTGCGCAAACAGTCCGCATGCTTTTGTGCAAAAGGCTGGTAATTTACCTGGAATTAATGTTTGATGTGGGCTGTGGAAGAGAGAGGGACCTCACTACACTATTATTCCCATGAACACTATCATGATAGCTGCTTTAAATGGATCCAATTCGTCATGCGACCCGGCTGACAACCGGCGCTTTTGCGGTTCCAGGCTGCAAAGTGTGAAATGTGCTAATGGGCATGTGCATATATGCAACCAGGCTGCATATGCGAAATTTGCAACTGGAAGAACAAAGCAGAATGTGGCTACTTGGAATGTGAGAGGACTTTTAGCTTCAGGAAAACTTCTCCTGATAATACAAGAGCTGGAAAGGTATAATATAGGAGTGGCTGGGCTAAGTGAAATTCACTGGAAAAACAATGGCCATTTTAGAATTGGTAATCATTGGGTCTACTTTTCTGGAAATGAAGAAAAAGGCAGTAACGGGGTCGCAATTGTGATCAGTGACAAACTGAATGGCCTAGTGAAAGGATATAAACCTGTTAATGATCGCATTATAACACTAAGTCTCAAATGCAAGCCACTTTCAATCAACATCATTCAGGTTTATGACCCAACAGCGGATGCGTCTGAGGAAATAATCGACCGCTTCTATCAAGATCTTGATGCTACTGTTTCAGCTTTTCCAAGCAGAGAAATAACTATTGTTATGGGAGACTTCAATGCCAAAATTGGTTCAACACAACATGATGAGCATGTCAGAACATCGATAGGAAGATACAGAATTGGAGAAAGAAATGAACGGGGGACAGGCTTCTTGAGTTTGCAATTCAAAACAGGTTCACTATAACTAATACAGTCTTCAGGCATCACACAGGCACATGTACACATGGACTTCGCTTGATGGTCAATATAAAAATCAGATTGACTACATCTTGATCAGTTCAAGATGGAGGTCTTCTGTAATGGACACCAAAACCTGTCCAGGTGCAGTATGTGGCAGTGATCATCAGCTTCTTAGAACAGAAATAAGAATAAAACTTCAAACACCAGTTAAAAGATCACACGGGATATCACAAGTAGTTAATATGTCGTCATTCAAGGAATCATTGGCGCGAAGAGCCTCCATATTACAGGATCCAGAAACAACTGCAGAAGGGCTGTGGAATGTGACTAAAAACTGGATAGAGTCCTCTTTGAATGAATCTTAAGTACCAAATACTAGAATGCAACAGTGGATCTCTGACTTGACCCTTCAGCTTGTAAAAGAAAGAAGGTGCCTTAAAAACTCTGGCATTAACACTGAAGAAAAAAAAGAGCAAATGTCTGGTCTTGATAAAAGGATTCAGTCTTCTTGTAGAAGAGATAAGAATAACTTCCTTAGTAACATTTGTTTTGAGATTGAAGACCATGCAAATCAAAACCACAGCAAGCATCTTCTTGACAAAATTAGAATAATCATTCGAGAATTCAAGCCATATTCCTGGAATATACAGAACCCACAGGCTGATGATGTTGTGGATATAGAGAATGTTCTCCAAACATGGAGATTGTACTGCCAGGATCTGTACAGTGAACAATGTAATGCACAAGACCAAGAAGTGAAGATAGACAAACAGTCAGATCCTGAACCTAACATCCTCCGAGATGAAATAGAAATGGCCTTGAAAATGCTGAGAACTGGAAAAGCGTGTGGACCTGATGGAATAAGCGCAGAAATCTTGAAAGCTACAGACGATGCTGAAATTGAAATGCTGTTGAAAATCTGCCAAGAAATATGGAATTCTAGAAGATGGCCCGAGGAATGGGTACAGTCAATCTTTGTCCCAATCCACAAGAAAGGATCGAGGAAAAACTGTGGAAATTATCGCTTAATTGCTTTGATTTCACATTCCAGTAAAGTTATGCTTCATATCCTGCACAAGAGACTCCGGACATTCCTAGAGTATCAAATTCCTGAAGTCCAGACTGGATTCATGAAAGGAAAAGGCACTCGAGAACAGATCTTAAGGCTAAGACAAATCATAGAAAAGGCTAGAGAATTCAATGTTCCGGTATACCTGTGCTTTATTGAGTACCAAAAGGCCTTCGATAATGTCAAATGGAACCATCGTTGGAAAATTTTGGATAACATGTGTTTGCCACTCCATTTGATTGATCTCTTCAAGTCCTTGTATAAGGAAAATACAGCCACTGTGAAAATTCAAAACAGTCTCAGCAGTTTCGTACAAGGGCTGGAGTTCGCCAGGGATGTATCCTATCACCGTTACTTTTCAATCTCTATGGTGAATATGTAATGAGAACTGCATTAGATGGCTGGGACAAAGGATTTCCATTGGGGGATGCAAGATCAACAACTTGAGATTTGCTGATGACACCACCTTGATAGCATCATCTGAAGAGGAGTTGACAGAGCTGATCAAGAGAGTAGAAGAAGCAAGCCTAGAAATTGGATTACGTCTAAATCGACAGCAAACCAAAGTCATGATTGTTGATCGTAAGAACAACAACAGTCCACAAATCAAACAGATTGGAGGGTGTGAAGTTGTACAGCAGTATGTATATCTAGGCTCCTTACTATCCAATTCTGATGGTTTCAAAGATGAAATTAAGCAAAGAATTGAAATAGCAAAGGTAGCAATGATCCGTCTGCGGAAGATCTGGAAAGATAATAACATCACCATCAATACAAAACAGAAGCTCGTTGAATCTCTGGTCTTCTCAGTTTTCTTGTATGACGCAGAGACGTGGACCATCCTCAAACGTGATCGTGAAAGGATATAAAGCTTTGAAATGTGGTGCTGGAGGAAAATGTTAAGGATTCCTTGAACAGCTCATCGCACGAACGCATCAATCCTGAACAAACTTCAGATAATAGTTCGTCTATCGTGTAAGGTCTCTCAGCGGTTTGTACGCTACTTTGGACATATAATGCGCCGAGATGGTAGTCTTCAAAAGCTGATTGTTGAGGGCAAAGTCCAGGGAACCAGACAACGAGGACGAGTACCAACGCGATGGATTGACATGGTGAACGACCCCCTAGAGAGTTCTCTCAGAGCAACCACATTGAAAGCCATAGATAGGGAAGAATGGCGGAGTATGGTTCATCGGCTAGAGGGCTGAATATTATGATAGTCACGACGCCTCAGTCATGAGGCAAAACGAAGAAGAGGAAGAGTGGGGTGTCGTCTAGGGGTCTATTTGGACCAATCTCTTTTGAAGGAACAGTAACAGGCCAAGTGTACCTGAACATGATACGCCCATCCGTCTTACCCGCCATTCGCAGACTGTATGAAAATGAGGAATTTTACTTCCAACAGGATGGTGCACCACTACATTACCACCGAGATGTCCGTGCGTACCTTGATGACAATCTTTCAGGGCACTGGATAGGACGAAGAGGTCCGATTGAATTTCCACCGCGTTCTCCGAGTCTAACTCCGTTGCACTTCTATCTATGGGGAACTCTTAAGGATGTTGCATACCGTAGAAAACCAGTTATACTGGCAGCACTTCGGGAAGAAACTGAAACGGCATGTGCTGCAATCGCTGAGGACATTTTAGCAAACGTTGCTCTATCAGAAATTAAACGTACTCAGAAGTGTATCGACGCCGATGGTGGGCATTTTGAGCAACTGTTGCAACTGGAAAAGTGGAAAATTCGAATACAATTAGTTGCTATCATTTTCTGTTTGTGTGAATTCAACTTCGTTATGTTAACACAGTTTTTGCTTTGCTTGAAATTTGTATATATTGTAATGGCAGCCTCTGTATATTTCAACAATTCTTTCTTGTTTCTGGACAATGGTTTCAACGCAATGCTAGTTATGTTGTCGAGTCCAAAGAACAAAGACCTCCAACCATCAATTTAGTATCCAAAAGAGTACTATCAAAACCTATTCTCACTTCCTATTAGACAACGTATTACAAATACTGGAAGCGCAAAACAAAATATAACATAGATCAATTTTATGTTGAAGTGCAGCTGACACGCTTTCTACCTCAACCACAACTAATACAATATGCCGTCATCCGCAAGGACCGCCAATAATCCAGGCTCGATGGGGTGGAATAATTCTGGTATTTTTAGAATTTTTCTCTTGCATTTTAATCTCAAACAGAGTTATGAAGCGAATAGGACTCACTGCAACCAAATAGAACAAATATATGGTAATGCTACATCAGGATGGAGCAAGGGAACTGGGCCGCATTCCGAGTACAATAATTGGAAACTACGTGGAGCCGACAGGGGAGTGAGTAGCGGAATGCTCTTTCAATTCGAACGATATAAATTACGACTCGTAAACCATCGCGTGATTCACCGCTATAAAGGCAAATCCAATGGAACGTTTCGACAGATTGATAAAAAATGTTATAAATTGGTGCCGATAATGTTACAACTAATTAACTACCCCTGTCATTTGAATATCTACATTGCATCAATTCCCAGCTTTTTTACATTAATAATAGAGTAAATCCTATAATTTGTTTTATATTTATCCTTTGTACCGCCAAGTGGGTAAGTACAAATTTGCATTGTGTTTTGCCGATAGCGTAGTACCATATTATTAATGAACTAACTGATTGTGTTTCCGTGATACATTACCTAACATTAGTCAGCGTGGCGAAAACTCTCGCTGTGAAAAAATAGGATAATTTCCAAACATCGACGAAACCAGAAAGTAATCAGCCAAATGGAATTCTACAACCGGTTATTAATGTTCCATGACAAATTAATATTTATTAAAAAAGTAGTGAAACGAATATCTAGGAGTAAGACCAGCTATTTCAAGCAACAGAGAACTGTCTCTTTTACTGAAAACTACAGTACACCACACGCAACGTGCAAAATTTCAACATGTAAAAAAAAAAAAAAAAGAAAAAAAAAAAAAAGATCATGTTTTGGAGATATCGTGAGGTAGTCGAACGCACTATTAATGACGTAACTTGTACCATTCAAGAAAAACATATTATACTACTCTATTACATATTTGTTTCGTTACTTATTTTATAATACCAAAATATAGCAAATATCTGAGCTTTAGAATACAAGACACCTCATCCTTCAATTTGTTCAATACTATGTGAAAGATGCTCATCCTTAAAAAATAAGGTTCCTAATAGAAAACCATAACTGAATTGCATCGATTGCAAATGTTAAAACATTTAAGATCTTTACGTCTATAGGTTTCTTCAATCGTGAAATTACCAGCGTTTCGCCCCAGGATAACAGTGAGCTCATCAGTTGAGACACCACTGCAACCCTCCTATGTAGGACGGTGCACTAGAGGAAGCACGTTCCTCCACTTGTATAAATGCCTGCTTTTGGCCTATATAAAAGAAGGTTTCTAGAAGGAAACCATATTATGATGCTTCAACGGCGCGCTAGCGCCAGCGTCATGGAAAGCTGTAACATTCCAACTGATGAGCCCACTGCTACACTGGGGCGAAACGCTGGTAATTTCACGACTGAAAAAGCCTAAAGACTTAAAGAGCTTAAATGCTAATCCTTGTTCAACTTTATACCCTACTTATCCTGACCTAACTTTTGTTCAATACAGTACCATATTATTAATGATCTAAACGATTATGTTTCCATGATATATTACCTAAGATTAGTCAGCATGGCGAAACCTCTCGCAGTGAATATGTTGAGATATTTTTTCAAACATCAACGAAACCCGAGATTAATCAGGCAAATGGAATTCTACCCCCGGCCATTAATGTTCCATGATAGATTTTGAGGTTTGAAACTTTATCCGAAAATTGTTCATAAAGCATTGATGAACATGAACATCCACAGCCTGTTTCCAGTCATTCGACCGGATCAGGAAAGGAATGAATGTAGCCCCAACCCAGCGACGAGGATAGGTAGCTTATTGTGCCGACTGCCGCAGTCTGTCGCACTCCTCTGGGGTAATGATTAAAGGGAGATGTAGGCAAAATATGACTCGAAAATACATTTTTTTTAAAAAAACTTATTTTATGATAGCATAGCGTCTCAAACATATTCCCAAAGTTTCGTGGCGAAAAAACGTACCTAAGTACCTTAAAACAATAACAATTCACGTACGTGCGTTCCTGCCACGCCCACCTGTCAAACAGTAGTTGCCTGCTCGTATGTTTTGTTCCCAATTCTCGCAGGTGGTTTCAAGAACAGTTACGTTTGTATGCATTATTCTTGTAGGCAAGACCTGGAAGCCTGTATGTTTGTCCTGATGTGATTTGCTATTGTGACCATTTCCATGTAAATTTCAAGTAAAAAACATATAAACTAAAGTCTTTTGCTAAGTTTATATTCAAGTTAATCAACTATGGGAAGATCATCTACGATTTTTTTTAACATTAAGTAGTCCCACGTAGCGAATATAATGTTATGAAACAAGACGTGTTTCGCAAATGAGATTACGAATCTTACTTCGCCAATAATAGATGAATTTACAAAAGACAGTTCTGGAAACATCCCCCAGTGAAAACCACACCACCAACTGCAATTATAAAAATCTTGAAAATAATATATTTTAAAAACCACAAATTAATGCAGCCCTGCTTAATGAAATTAAGCCTATGTTTAGAGTCTTAGGCCACCCTGGCTTGCTGAAGAAATGTGTCCATGGAAGGACACAAAATCCAAACGAGAGTCTGATCAGTCTCATCTGGAAAACTGTTAAAAAAAACATTAAAAACATATTTGTATCAGGAAAGGTTGTACAGATTGTAGCTTCTGATGCAGTATATATTTTTAATAACGACAATTTTGAAAGAGCTGACAATTCGCAACCTCAGTTTCTGTCCAGGTGAATTCACGTTGAGGATTTCAAAAGACATTGATGACAAACGTGTTGCTGATGCAAATGCAGCAATGGAAACTATGTCTAGATATGCTTCAGCAAATGAGGGCAACAAAGAAGAAGAAACCACAACTTAAAAAAGAGACTCAAAATACGCATGTGGTGAATTTTAGTGAAGAACTCCAAGTGTGATGTGTGTCCAACTTTAAACGTATTTTTCTAGAAACATGTTTTCATATTCATGTACCTTTTTCTCAGAAACTATCAGAGAGTTTGACTTAAAATTTTGTACAGATGCACATCTAATCTCAGTAAAGATTTTAGTGGTAGGATACTTAAATAAATTATGGGGTGCCTATTTTACAGCCATGGAAATATTGTTCACAAAGACCAAAACTGTCATGAAAATTGTAAATGTCTCGTTTTTCAAACTACTTCATTTAAAACAATTCCCTTCCACCCATTTGTTTGTAAGCGCATTTAATAACGTTACAGTACATTTCAGCGGTCTCTTGCCAGCAGTACTCGAGAAAAAGGTACATTTTTTTAAATTCCCGATTTAATTTATTATAATTATTTTAGATAATAAGTCATGGTACTGAAAAAACGGTAGGAGTTTTTCAAGTATACTGTTTTCAGTTGCCAGGTAGTTGAAGCAAAAATATAAATTTCAGTATATTTTTCAAACATCAACGAAACCCGAAAGTAATCAGGCAAATGGAATTCTACACCTGGTCATTAATGTGCCATGTTAGATTTTGAGGTTTAAAACTTTATCCGAAAATTGTTCATAAAGCATTGATGAACACGAATATCCACAGCCTGTTTCCAGTCATTCGACAGGATCAAGAATGGAATGAATGTAGCCCCCATCCAACGGCGAGAATAGGTAGCCTACTGTGCCGGCTGCCGAAGTCTGCCGCACTCCTCTCGTGTAATAATTAATGACCGACAGATGAAATGATATTGAAAAGTGTTGCTGGAATGAAAGATGACAGGGAAAACCTGAGTATCCGAAGAAAAACCTGTCCCACCTCCGCTTTGTCCAGCACAAATCTTAGAGTGACTGGGATTTGAAACAAGGAAACCAGTGGTGAGAGGCCGGCGCACCTCCTACTAGGCTGTATTTTTGTCTTTGTAAATGCACTAAAATCGCCTCATACTCGGCATTCCTATGTGAAAATGATAAAATGTCAAACATCACCTTAGATAGTTTACACCATCAGCTGATATGATCTACCGCATCAAAGACCACCGAACATCAAATATTCTCCAGTTACTGATAGAACGGAGGAAAAAGGATTTGCGGACAATATGAGAATACTGAATACTCTCAAAATCTGAATATGAGCTTCAACGATCAGGAGAATGGGAGGCAGAATGACAAATCAGGAATCTCCCGCCTAAATCAGGAGAGTTTGTACGTCTGCGTAGGCAGTACGTCTGTCTATAACAGCGAAGAAGGTAAGATTTAGGTAAAAATAAACAATCTATAACAAATGTTTATATAAAATTACTCTTTTGCGAAAACTTAACCACAAGGAAAAGAGCCAAGCGATTTCGCTACGCGGTGCGAGTCATGCAGCTGTAAGTTTGTATTTAGACTACAATTGGTTGTAGCCTCACCATCAACAGCTTTCAATATGGTTTTCAGTGGTTCCCCATTCTCACATGATGTAAATTACGGCCACGGCAGTTTCCTTCCTAGTTTTAGACATTCTGAATCGAACCACCCCACCCCAGCCCCCTCTAATACTCCGGCATTCATTGTTAAAACTAATTTCACCGAGCGAGTTGGCCGTGCGCGTAGAGGCCTGCGGCTGTGAGCTTGCATCCGGGAGGTAGTAGGTTCGAATCCCACTATCGACAGCCCTGAAGATGGTTTTCCGTGGTTTCCCATTTTCACACCAGGCAATTGCTGGGGCTGTACCTTAATTAAGGCCACGGCCGCTTCCTGCCAACTCCTAGGCCTTTCCTATCCCATCGTCGCCGTAAGACCTATCTGTGTCGGTGCGACGTAAAGCCCCTAGCAAAAAAAAAACTAATTTCAGTGAAGACAAAGTTCTTTTCTGACAGGAGGCACAATACCGCCTCTCAGCCACATCGATTTTCCTCTGCCAGTGCTGTAAACAGAGATACTGTATTTTCCGACTCATCGGGTATTCTTGGAAACAGGTGAATAAAAGGGCATAGTTTTCGTCCTGAGACTCATTTACTTGCCTTCAACAACAACAAAACGTGAGCGAGACGTGCAGCTGTAATAAGAGTCGGCCCGTTATCTCATTGGCTACAACGATCGTGACGGTTCCCTTGATTGGTGCGGATGCACGCAAGGCCTCGCCGTCAACAATGATGATATATCAAAAGATTGTCACATCCCATTGGACCACCAACAACAGGGTGTCATCGTGTGGTAGGCTGTAAGCACGCCACGGGCATCGCTGCGTATCATCCAGAGAGGCAGTTGGGGAGACGCCTGCGTCCACCAGTGCCATATCCAGGCGGCTAGCACAGCAGGATCTGTCGCCACGCCGTCCCTTACGACGTGTACTATTATGACCCGAACATCGCCGAGCACATTTGAACTTCTGCCTAGAACGGACAGCATGGCAGCTTGCGGACTGGCTATGAGTGATGTTCAGCGTCGAATCACGGTTCTGTCTGGATACTGACGACCGCTGTATTCGAGTCCGGAGATATCCTTTCGAGGGCAGTGATCGACGCTTCACTATAGAGCGGCACACTGCCCCAACGAGAGGTGGCATGATGTGGAGTGTCATTTCCTACAACATTCCTTCTCCCCACTAGTGGTGATTGAAGGAACCCTGACGACGCAGCAATACGTCCAGGAAATACTGCGGGTGCTTCTCCTCTTGGTGCAGCAACGACCCCATTTTCCAGCAGGATAATGCCCGACCTCACACAGCACGGGTATCTCTGGCTTGCCTTCGGGATGTGAACATGCTTCCTGGGCCAGCAAGGTCTCGAGAAAGTTTGGAACAAGAAAACAGCAACTTCGGCCAGCGGCAACTAGGGCAGATTTCCAGATTTCGAGGGTCAATTGTAACAGCTGTGGCAGGATCTTCATCAGGAGAACATCCGACGTCGCCGCCTGTCTCCATCCTACGGGTGGTCCAACACAGTACTAAGTGTATTCTGCAAGTGTTTGTTACCCTGCAATAAATGTTTGGTTCAGTACAACATTCTGTCGTACCGAGCTCGATAGCTGCAGTCGCTTAAGTGCGGCCAGTATCCAGTATTCGGGAGATAGTGGGTTCGAACCCCACTGTCGGCAGCGCTGAAGATGGTTTTCCGTGGTTTCCCATTTTCACACCCGGCAAATGCTGCGGCTGTACCTAAACCTATCTGTGTCGATGCGACGTAAAACAACTTGTGTTGCTGACATTCTGTCGTCTTCTTGATACTACAATATTCTGTGTCCGTACACACTTACATGCCCGTGCGATGGCTCCTTCGAGGTGAACGATTTTTTTTTTTCTTGCTGCAAATGAGTAAATGTATATTCAACGCTCGTAAATACAATCGTTCTCATAAATATCTGGGTAAGTGTGTGGCAATCAGGGGAAATCAGCATAATATTTCGTGTTTAACGAACCGGTTAGTGAAATACCTCGTTCTTTAACAGAATGGCTATAGCACATTAGATAGGAATGTTTTCCTTTGAGAGATAGTGCCAGTAGCGGAGATCTAGGGAATACACGAGCCGTGATCTTACTAGTAGTAGCCTGACATAATTTACGAACAGAGTTAGAGAAGACAACGAATTTCATTCTAACGATAAGTTTGAAACAATGTTCCGAACAACTTAAAAAAGCGACGAATTTCAAAGAAGTTCTAGTTTGGATAGGATTACATCTGCATTCCAAGTTGGTAATGAGAATTATAGAAGTTTGCCTGGAGTTAATGCGGAGACGCTTGTGGCAAGTGGAGTGTGATAGACTTCTTCAATGGGATGCCGCACCACAACCCTAACGGGAAAAAATGTTATTTTAATGGAAAGAGAATAAAGGAAGCGCTGGAATAAATTTTAGATAGAAAATAAGTAGCTTTACTAAACAGAGAGTTTCGGTTATCTCCCTGAAAAAAAAAAGTACTTCGAGTACATGGTTAAATGTATTCAGGTTACACAGAGATATAAAACAAGTGGGTTACGGTAAATTAAGTCTCTCTGGGCATCAACATACCAGTACTCTTGTATACATATGACCAAAGGTGACGACCATCGTCCTGCGATACAGTGTTCCACTTCTCCTGTACCCGTTGACGTAGTTCTCCACGATTTTTAAATAGTCTGACAGAAGGCTTTTGTCATAGATTCATCATGTCCCTTACATAACCAGTGTTGTAAACATCCAGTATCGTCGCCGTAAGACCTATCTGTGTCGGTGCGACGTACGAAAAATTGTAAAAAATATCCAGTTATCGTGCCGGCCAGAAAGCCTCTTACCCGGACATCTCGATTCCCTGCCAATCAAAGGATTTTAATTCTAGACTTAGGGTTGAATTAGAGCCTCCGTGGCTCAGGCGGCAGCGCGCCGGCCTCTCACCGCTGGATTTCGTGGTTCAAATCCCGGTCACTCCATGTGAGATGTGTGCTGGACAAAGCGGAAGCGGGACAGGTTTTTCTCCGGGTACTCCGGTTTTCCTCGTCATAATTCATTCCAGCAAAACTCTCCAATACCATTTCATTTCATCTGTCATTCATTAATCATTGGCCCAGAGGAATGCGACAGGCTTCGGCAGCCGGCACAATTCATATCCTCACCGCTAGATAGGGGCTTCATTCATTCCATTCCTGACCAGGTCGAATGACTGGAAACAGGCTGTGGATTTTCATTTTCACTGAGGACAGAAACGGGATTCACCCAATCTCGTGGGACCAAATGAGGAGCGTCCGCAGTTCTTTTACGTGCCAGTAAATCTATTTTAAGGTCTTAGGAGACGCCGAGGTACCGGAATTTTATACCTCAGGAGTTCTTTTAGCCTACGCGCCACTAAATCTACTGACATGATGCTCACGCATGTGAGCACCTTCAAATACCACCGGACTGAGCTACGATCGAACCTGCTAAGTTGGGCTCAGAAGGCCAGTGCTCTATCCTCCGATCTACTCAGCCCGACTCTCTTTAAATAACCACCACCACGATGTCCCAAAATATTAGTATGGGCATACTATATTTTTCTCCCTCATGTATAAGAGCTAACCACTCTAACTCCAGCAAGTGCCGAGATTAAAGAGTGGAATAATTTACTTTCCTCCCCTCCAAGGCCCTTCATGGCCTCTACGGAGATGACTGCCTTTATGTGTAAGTCATACTTTTTCTGTAGATTTTCAATGTTTTGCTGACTGTGTGCCTAATGTAACTGAATGTCAATTATTCCATGTGGGCAACCGATTAACTTTAATGGCTATGTAAACAGCGGGGAAGTAGGAAGGAATATAAACCTCTCTGTAACAAGAATATATCAAGAACTAACTTCATGTTCCAGACCACAAGAAAAGGAAAGAAACTAGAGCCAACCTATGAACTGAACTGTCTGAAAGGGCTCAGCCAAATCTTCAGTTACTGAAGTTACCTGAGCAATATTGTTCACTAGGAGCAGAGAGAGGTATTGTGTAGTGGCAACGGTCATGAATAAGAGTAAGGGATCGCTCATAAGTTTTGAAAGGGCACGGTTAAAAGTAGTGAGTGTATGAAGAAACGCATTTGTGAAATTCAGAACAGAAAAATTGGTAACAAAAGCCAATGAACCGTAACTCTTGGATGGGTGGAAATGATGGAGCAGAATTTCCGCTGTGGAACTAGTAATCCTTAGAAACTACAGTTGAGAAAGAGATTATCAGCTTTCACACAGAAAAGGCTGTGCAAGTCAGAACGTGAGATTGGCCTTGTTAAGAAGAGCGATGATATCACATGTTGGACATTATCGCTGATGCCCTAACGGCAGATACCAAATAAGCAGAGACAGGAAGTTTCCTACCTCTCTGGTGTCAAACATGGCAGTGCATAGTGAAATATCGGATTGTACCTCTGAAGTCAGGAAGCACTTTGAGATTCAGTGGTAAAGAACTGAGTTCCGGAACTCAAAATAGATGTTTTGAGACAAGCAAAAGTATTTGGATAACTAAAGGGCACAAAGAAAAGTCCAATCGACACTACATGTACTCTGTCTCCGGTACATATAATTTCGTGTGGCTATTTCTAGCCGAGTGCAGCCCTTGTAAGGCAGACCCTGTGATGAGGGCGGGCGGCATCTGTCATTTGTACGTAACTGCGTGTTACTGAGGTGGAGGATAGTGTTATGTGTGGTGTGTGAGTTGCAGGGATGTTGGGGACAGCACAAACACCCAACCCCCGGGCCATTGGAATTAACCAATTAAGGTTAAAATCCCCGACCCAGCCGGGAATCGAACCCGGGACCCTCTGAACCGAAGGCCAGTACGCTGACCATTCAGCCAACGAGTCGGACTCTGTCTCCGGTGATACATTCGGCGTTTACCGACAAAATTGAAATTCAACAGACGCCGTCCAATAGAATTACGGTTTCTCTGCCATACGGTTGAGATTTAAAAAGGTCATCTCCATACCGGCCATGAATGCCCTTGGAGGGGTGGAAGGTAAAGGCTTCTACTATCCGTAACCTCGGCAGTTGGTGGAGTAGAATGGTTAGATCTACGCCCGGCCGCCTTTGCCACCAGGAATTAACCTGGTACTCATTTCTGGAGGGACATGTACACCTCCGGAAGTGGAAATCTCGTTTCTTAAATTTTACGACTTCCTGACGGGGATTCGAACCCACGTCCTTCCGGGCGAACCGAGCACGCCTTTACCGTCTCGGCCAGGCAGCCTAGTTCTCTATTCGTGACGATGGAGGCTGATACAGAAAGCTTCTCACACTACACAGTTCTACCAACGAATATGAATTTCATTATCAGTTCCACTTCTTATAGCAAGAAGAAAAGACCTATTTAGTTAAGGTTCACGTATCCCTTGCTATTCGAGACGGAAGTTGCGGCTCGCAGCTGGAAGTACAAAAAGTTGCCTCTGGCGAGCAGGTTCTGTCGCTACTGCCGCACGCTAGAAGTAGCAGGTGCTCACATGCAACTGCTGTTCCACTCACCGAAGACCAGGGCTACCTGAGTGCCACTCCACTTGGTCTACACAGCCAGTTCTATTCAAAGCTAGGATAAAGCTGATCCATCCTGGGGATATTTTCCTTTCCTCTTTACCAATCTGAAATCAGCGGTGCAAGGTCTTAAAAAAAAAAAGAATGTCACACGGGTTTCCTGTCAGCAATCATACAATGAATGCTGGACAGAAAAATCATTAAAATGATGCTGGCTAACACAGGAATAGGATCGGATTTAGTAATCAAAATGAGAATAGGTAATGCGAGAAGTACGTTGTACTGTATGCGATAGTCACTTCCGATTTGAAACTCGTTGGCGTGATGAAGTGTTGTGCGTTGTAGCAGTGTTTTACGGTGTCGAAGGATGAATACTGACACCTCCTTCAATGAACATAGGAATTTTGTTTTAATTTGCGTTTGTTTTGTTTTTAATGATCTATTTTAACTAATATTCTCACCTTCACGAGGTCTAGTGACTGCTCGTCATCTCGCAGAATGAGGGAGATGGTAGTCGAAAGTTATAAGACTGCGACGCAGATCGGCCAGGTCCGCGCACTCCGTAAGGATGTGTATTGCAAAATGTCCAGATACTGGCTTTCATACAAGATTATTCTTAAATGGAGTAAACCTTTAATAGACAGTAATATTATCGCCATTTCATACTCAAGCTGTTATGTGATGCTAAAGTTGGTAAAGATGATGACCTTCCATTCACTGTTGCCTCAAACGAACTAGAATAACGCAGAGGGGCTGTATGCCTGACATCAGCGCTCCTAACGGAGGCAAGTTCATCAAGGGCAGCCATGTTTCGAATTGTCAAAACAAAGCAAGTTGGCGCGAAAACATAATTATCAGGCGACAGGAAGATTGTGCGTGACGATTGATCATCGTAAGTTTTAAGAAATGAAAAGTTAGATTCTCGCTTTCAAGAATGCCAGCCGTATGCTGCGTTTTGATGATAATGTTCCCTTTTTCCGACTTACTCTCTATGTCTTGTGCATGGGCATTGGTTTCAGTCAAACGTCCACCAAGCATAGCAAAAACGGTATTTTACAGCTGTTTGTGAAATTTATGAAGTGTTTATTGTAGATGCCAGTCGCATTAATGTTTAAAATTAGGCTACAATCATAATGGGCAACTTTCAAGGTTACCTTTCACCTAGTAAACCCAGTACAGAGTGAGTTGACCTTTCTGTTAGCGTCGCGCATCTGTAAGCTTGGTGGTGGTTGTTTTAAGAGGAAGGACAGCAGTTAACACTAATCAAAGGGAAAAATGGAAGGGGTCTGATGCTTCGAAAACTGAGGATGTCTGCCATAAAGAGACAAATGCCACGAAAGGCATGACAATGACAGACTCTCTATTATTCGCAAACCTAATAACGTCGGGATCGGAAAAGAACAAGAGTTGACCAAGAAAGGTCGGATAAGATAGATGAAAGTGGGGAGCCTGGCACAAGTAAGTGGAAGCAATGTCTGGACTCAGCTAAGGGCCCTGTGGTCGCCAACCCACGATCCCAAGTGAAGATCCCGTGGGGCCTCTTACGACAGGCAGGGGATAGCGTGGTTGTTATTCTACCGCCTCAACCCACAAGGGGTGCTATGGGCTTGCATTCGGGAGATGGTAGTTTCGAATCCAACAGTCGACAGTCCTGAAGTTGGTTTTCTGTGGTTTCCCATTTTCACACCAGGCTGTACCTTAATTAAGGCCACGGCCGCAACTTTCCCGATCCTAGTATTTTTTCCCCGCCGAAAACCTTCGATACGACGTTAAACAAGCAGCAAAAAACAAAGTAATTTCAGTACGAGACCGTAAGGAGAAATAATGATGTGTCCCCCTACATTATAAGAAATAACTGAATTAAACCATTATACTGCTAGTCATGAGAATGCAATACGTTTAAAAATATGATCAGAATGAGGTTATAACCTATCGTAGATCCCTTTTGTTTTAAGGATTTTCGTCATAAATACTCATTTATATCCACGACTTTTATGGTAATTTACGCTTAAACACAACAGCCAAGGAGGATCCCAATTTCGTGGCCTGATCGTATGTCACTATATGAAAAATGTTCTTTAATCCTTTACGAACTACCCTACAATCAGCTGATCGTGATGCTGGTCTCGCGTCGCAACGAGGATGAGATAGCTCTATTCGCACTCTATGATTATAATGCTCTAAGTTTTCCTAACGGTCTTTCATTTTGCACCAGTGCTTCTATAATGCGTATTTTCAACATACTTCGTCATTCGAGAACCACGCCCCCTTCCTTATGTGACCACTGGAAACATGGCGGACGTACGATCAATTAGCTTCAGCCAGAAAGCGCTTCCGCCTCTCTATGTTATTCTAGCTCGTTGGTTGCCTCATTCTCAGTGTTTCTTACTCATTTTTAAGCATTTGTTTATTTATTTTTTATTTATTTATTTATTTATTCATTTATTTTTTGAATTAGACACGTATAATAATGATAATAATAATAATAATAATAATAATAATAATAATAATGTCTGTGAGCATGCAAACTGGAACAGGAAACAGTGGACTCAAAAATATTTACAGATTAAATAAGGATTGCTTTACAACCAGGGGGCAACGCTGTTTTTATTTGATGAACTGTCCATTGTGACGGAACACTCCCAACAACAAGATATTTCAGCACTGTTCTAGGCAGAACACATGTAAGGCAGTGGCACACGGCTCATTATCATCATCATTATTATTATTATTATTATTATTATTATTATTATTATTATTCTCGAGTCGGAAATATCATACACAATTACTACAAAATAATATATATATATACCAAAACATGCCCACATCAAGTGCTTCCGGCCGGCTGGCTCGAAGATCATCTTTCTGTGCCAGAAGATGAACACAAACAACAGTTTAGCATGTGCTTGACGATTAGGTCATCTTCGCATTCACACTTGATCATGTCGGTATTGATTTAGCCCCAACTGACCACAGACCTAATCACTCCTGATCTCATCCTGTTCTGAGATTTCCAAACCACCCAAATGTCATCAGGACCAGGTGGTAAGGTTTTGCCTTCTATCTTCCACCCTAAGAGTTAGAGGAACTCAGAGCGAGTTGGCCGTTCGGTTTTGGTTGCGCAGCCCTGAGCTTACATTCGGGAGATAGTGGGTTCGAACCCCATTGCCAGCAGCCCTGAAGATGGTTTTCCATGGTTTCCCATTTTCACACCAGGCAAATTCTATGGCTGTACCTTAAGGCCACGGCCGCTTCCTTCCCATTCCTAGCCATTTCCTATCCTTTCGCTGCCGTAAGACCTATCTGTGTCTGTGCGACGTGTAGCAAATTATAAAACAATAATAAAAACAAGCTGCAGGAACTTCGTCGTCCACAGCTGTAGCCTAGCCCTTTCAGCTGGGACTTTTAAGTTATCAAAATGTTCGGAGGAAACTCTTCCTAGACTTAAATCTGCACAGAAGGTTTATGTCTATGTAGCGGATGAGTACTTCCATGCTTGACTTTGGACCTCTCCTTGTCTGCACCCACTTTTCTTCGAACACAGTGAGGCGGTATTCCTGCGAGATGGTAAAGCCTTTCGACTGGGATCAGCTTTAAGCAACATGTTATTAATTTGCTGGTTTCATTGAGAGCTACGTCCACCCGTTTGGCTCGAGTTGAATTATATCAAACAGAACAGGCGTACTCTGCAGCAGAATAACGGAGTCCCAGTCCTGAAGTTCGAACAGTACAGTATGTGGTTGACTACCCCACTGTGATCGAATCAGTCTTCTCAGTATATTATTCCTGGTGGAAACTTTCAACTTATAGTTCATACATTGTTTCTTGAATGAGAGAGCTCGGACAGGAGTATTTTTCTAGGTAGGCTATCTGACAACATTATTTTCAGCCTATGATGGGCTCCCTTGTTCCTTAGATGAAAGGCACAAACTTATGTCTTAGCAGATTTCGGGGTTAGCTAGCTTGCACTATAATAGCTCGACAAACCTTCGAGGGCAAAGCAAAGTCATCTCCATACAGGCCTCGAAGGCCCTTGGAGGGGTGGAAGGTAAAGGCTTCCACTATCCGTAACCTCGGCACTTGATGGGGTTGAGTGGTTAGCTCTACGCCCGGCCGCCTTTGCCCCCAGGAATTAATCTGGTACTCATTTTTGGTGTATGCTGAGTGAACTTCAGGGCCATGTGCACCTCCGGAAGTGGAAATCTCGTTTCTTAAATGTTACGACTTCCTGACGGGGATTCGAACCCATGTCCTTCCGGGCGAACCGAGCACGCCTTTACCGCCTCGGCCAGGCAGCCCCTAACCTTCAAGGGCGGTAGTCTGATTTCTCTCTACTGTTTCAAAATGTACACTATGTAATGCCAGAGCAAGGTCGTCGGCCATTTGTATGTTATGCTGAAAAGTATTGGCGCCAGCACGCTTCCTTGGAGTAGGCCATTTTCTGCACTTTCTGCACTCTCCAATGACTACGTTGACCCTGGAAGTAACAAAAAAAAGTGGATAAGAGTGGCGATGAATCTGGTTACCTTTATATCTTAGCCATGGAGCGGGACTCTAAAATACTATGAATAACTGTCATTTAAAATACATAATTTTTCACATAATATTATTGTTATCGTTGTCGCCATCGTTATCTTGAACGGATTTTTGAAAAATTATGACAGGCCTTTGTCCCGGGTTGGGCTTTCGAAAATTTGGGGACCCGAGTTCTGCGTGTTCTTACAGTTCTACAAAAATGCCTTATACTGTATTTGATCCATGGAAACGAAAAGAGAAGGGTTTTCTGTAAACAAAGCTAGATTCTGCATATCGCCTAGCGGCGCCATGCTAAGGGACTCGTTACCTGAACGTTTGCCAGGCGAGACTCAATGGCGTGTAACGTGAGCAGGGGAAACATATCATTCTAGCCTGGCAAATATCCAGCTCGGAGTAATCTGCGTCTTATCACGAGATGTGCGGAGATGAGATGTTCCACGACGTCGGGGTCGACCACCCAGGAATGAAAACATTTCCACCATGTCACGCAATCCACTTATACCACTTGACAGAACTGGGAGTAATTAAACCAAACTACGACGAAGGCTCCGTATCTCCCACCCACATATATGACATATTGTAAATATCTCATTGGCATCATAAAGGTTTCTCTGCAATTGTACTATGATAAACCAGAACCTAATCGGTCGCTGTATCTCTTCGATATATTCTATTGTCTTGAAAGCTGCGGACGACAAGAGACCAAGTTCATGTTTTGTTTTCTCTTCGAAACAATGCAATTTGTAACTGTTTAAAATGAGTTCCAGTAGAGATTGTATTCGGATAATTTTTCAAATGATTTCCGTAGTTTGTCCATTTAAGTGAGCGTAGTAGATTTCTCTATGCCAACGTTTCCGAAACTCTGTGTTTAGGGGAATCCTAGACATATTTAGCTAAACCTTAAGGAACGCCGAATTAATGACACATATTGTAACAAGACAAAGAATACCAGAGACAAAATAATAAGTGTGCAATACAAGGATGCGATAATGAACATTAATAATGATGAATGTAAAAAAAAAACAAAAAAACAATAAGCATTCGACTATGGTTCTCTCTCTAAATTAATAATTTTATCCAGATTATGGATCTTTCATTTACTCATAGACCGCACAGATAGCTTCGCAAGATCTGTATGGATCTCTTTAAAGTAAGAGGAGTCACGACATTGCCTAGCTGCTTGCTTATAGAAAATCTACCGAAAATAAGAAATGTTGTACAGTAGGAAAGCAAAATTGCAATTCGTATACATTCAATAAATTTTATAACAGTATTTATTTAATAAACCAAAACCAAACCCTAACCCTATGGCACTACAGCCCTTGAAGGGCCTTGGCCTACCAAGCAACCGCTGCTCAGCCCGAAGGCCTGCAGATTACGAGGTGTTGTGTGGTCAGCACAACGAATCCTCTCGGCCGTTATTCTTGGCTTTCTAGACCGGGGCCGCTATCTTACTGTCAGATAGCTCCTCAATTCTAATCACGTAGGCTGAGTGGATCTCGAACCAGCCCTCAATTCCAGGTAAAAATCTCTGACCTGGCTGGGAATCGAACCCGGGTAAGAGGCAGGCACGCTACCCCTACACCACGGGGCCGGCGCGTATTTATTTAATACTCTTCATATAAAGAAAAACCACTTAACCTTACAATTTAAAGGATTAAGAGATGCAGTATTTTCATATTTATAGGAAAGCTTAACAAATCTTCAGCAAACAATTCTAATCATCAGCACAGTTCGCGTGTAGCGCTCGCTACAGAAGGACAACAGTTATGACCGTTCTTAAAATACTGTATGCATTTTCGTGGAACCCTTGTTTGGAATCTCTGCTCTAACGTAAGACTCAGTGACTACCTTCTGTACAGTTACCGGTACCTCTTAAAAAAACAGTCATTTATGAGTTATTATCGTTTTATGACGAAGTTCAATTCGGAGGAAGGAATGCTGAAAAACGCACAATCAGGCGTTCTAGAATTATTATCTCAACATCATTCATGAACAGGAAATATTTCACAAGGTTACTATGCAAGCATACAGAGCTGACATAGTTTAACTAGCACAAAAAATGAATGCATCGCAAATGAGCACATGCTGGATATGTAACTTGCTTTGTTAAAGAAAATATCTAAGATCTCTATGCAAGAAAATTTCTCACCCTACATGAGCAGTAGACAGTCCTGAGATTCACTGCAAACTATTAGCAAGAAAGATTAAGGGCATCTCCTACTTTCCTGGCGGTATCATCATCATCATCATCATCATCATCATTGTCATTATTCCACAGCAGATTTAACGCGATAAACCGCAGGAGAGTAAATATCAAGGGTTTAGAAAAATCGATGACCAAATATCTCAAAGGTAAGATATTTTAACAACCTAATGGTTCCAGCTGCAGTAAGGTGGGAAGAAGCACTGTACTGTCTTCACCAACTTATTCCATAGTAGAAAACTTAATACTTTAACGTCTCTATAGATGGAAAAGTTACTTCTCTAAGATCAAGAATTATTTATAGGCCCAGAGATTTAACCTTTATGAAAGGTTGACAGATTCGTATAGGCCTACTAAAATTTATTTTAGTCAGAAACTAGAGCGAGTGTTAACTGCAATGGTTTTCGTGGAATCCTGGTTTGGAATCTTCGCAAAGTGACTACTTTCTCTACAGTTATCTTAAAAGTACAGGCATGTATGAGTTATTATCGATGGTGGCACTGGGCAACTTGCTCTTGAACTGTTCCTTCAATTTTCTTTGAAAAACGAACAGGCATTAAGTTATACAATATAAATCATGTGCAATATTGGATTTACTGAAAATGTAGAAGCACTGCAGAGCACAACTAGAGACATCAAAACAGCGTCGATTATCAAATAGTATCCACCTTTGGTAGGCTACACGTGTAGGGCATGACCAGGAGTAGGCCTATAACAGGTAGGCCTACAAGTAGTAAGGCGCAATTCTCAGCCGTTTCCGAGAAATTACTTAATGAAAAATGCAGTGCACTTATGTGCAATCTAAGTTTGCTATAAAGATAACGAGTCTGTGGCGCAGCGGCTTCGTAAGCGGGGGATCGTTGGATCGAACCCCGCCGATGGACGATTTTTTAAAACATTTCACTTCTCTCACAAATTAAGGCGTCTTCAATAATGTTCATGACCAATATCATCCTAATTCGTGCAGTAATTCGGCATGCGAACAGCATGATAGTGAATAAAAATAGGGTAGAAGTTCTACAAAATACTGGCAATAAAAGTATTCATTTTTCAAACAGCTGCTGTACGATTTTTCAGAACACTTTTCCCGTTAAAAATAATTTATTGGAATTTATTTGAAAATGAGTATTATTGAAGACATCTTAATTTGTGGGAGTAGTGAAATATTTGAAAAAATCTTCCACCGGCGGGATTCGATCCTCCGATCTCGCGCTTACGATGCGGAGCTCTTACCACTGCGCCACGAGCGCGTTGTCTTTGTAGCAAACATAGCTTGCACACAAGCGCACTGCAATTTTTTATTAATTAATTTCTCGTAAACGGCTGAGAATTGCGCCTTACTACTTGCAGCTCTTATACTCCTGATCATGCCCTACACGTGTACCAAATGTGGATCGAATCGGTCACCATGCGCCATAGCCTCCCCTTGTCAGGGAGAGCTAGTGACCGAAAGTGAGAAGTTAGAGATAATAAGAAGCAGCAGCAGCAACGTAAAACAGCTTATATACCTTTTACATTTGTAAATGAATGTATGCGTCCGCCTCTGTGGTGTAGTGGTTAGTGTGATCAGATGACCACCCCCAGAGAGTCGGGTTCGATTCCCGGCTCTGCCACAAAATTTGAAAAGTGGTATGAGGGCTGGGACGGGCTCCACTCGGCCTCGGGAGGTCAACTGAGTAGAGGTGGGTTCGATTTTCTCCCTCAGCCATCCTGGAAGTTGTTTTCCGTGGTTCTCCTCCTCCAGGCAAATGCCGGGATGGTACCTAACTTAAGGCCACGACTGCTTCCTTCCCTCTTCCTTGTCTATCCCTTCCAACCTTCCCATCCCCCACAAGGCCCCTGTTCAGCATAGCAGGTAAGGTACTGGCATTTTGGCGAGGTATTGGTCATCCTCCCACTTGTATCCCCAGACTGCCCTTGAGGCGGTAGAGGTGGGATCCCTCGTGGAGTCCGAGGGAAAAACCAACCCCAGAGCGTAAACAGATTAAGAAAGAAAGAGAATGCATTACATGTGTTAAGAGTCCCGCTTCCATGAGGTTCTAATATATATATATATATATTTAGAAGTTGCTTTACGTCGCACTGACACAGATAGGTCTTATGGCGACGATGGGATAGGAAAGGTCTAGGAGTAGGAAGGAACCGGCCGTGGCCTTAATTAAGGTACAGGTTCGAACCCACTATCTACTGGATGCAAGCTCACAGCTGCGCGCCCATAACCGCACAGCCAACTCGCCCGGTGTATTTTAGATTTCATAAAGTGTATGTAGCCTTATGGAACCAAAGAAGAAAAGATCTTTCAGGACAAGTTTTCGGTTTATCGAGGAACCAGTCTAGAGAGGATGTCGATCTTCATCCTACACGGCGCAGGAAACTGCCCTATTTCCAGACACATCCGTCCACGGTCACGCACGACAACGCCCGCTGTCACAATGCTGCTCCTCTTGGGCAACTGATGGCACTGTGGATGTGGGAGGTCTATTATATTCAGCGGACACGATGCCCTGTGATTTCGATCTGTTTTCCAAGTTAAAGGAACCACTCTGGGGAAAGCGTTTCCATACACCACAAGCGGTTGGGCGCTATGTCGCCGACATCAACCTAAAGGCGACACTGCTACTGGTATCCAATGGCTTCAACACATCTGTTGTAGGAGATTACATCGAAGGCTTGTAGACGTATGGTGGTTCTACAATAAATGGTTTCCTATTATTATATGCGTATGCTACTACTTCTTTTTTTTTTCCAGCCCCCCGGACTGTATCGTATTACATTTGGTAGTTTAACATTTGCTGGTATTTCGCTGCTCTTACATTCGAGCACTTTACTAACTTGATAGGGAGTAGAGTACAATGAAATGGGTTTCTTCAGACGTTTCCCGGAAAACTGTCTCGATAACATTTCTGGAACGCCCAGTTCATTGCTAATATTAACGGAGGAAGAACAGTTCGTTCTAGCAAAACATAACCCTTACAAAATATGAAGACTTTCACGAAATACTAAAATTTTGCCAAATTACAGTAAAATCCCCGTTAACAGAAATATCGTTTAATCAAAATAACCAATTGCTCCTTTTTTCTTACTGGCCTTTTTTCAGCCACGTTGTATGGATTGAACTCAGTTTTACGGCCAGATGCCCTTCCTGACGCCAACCCTATAAAGGGGGTTGTATTCACCATTGTGTGTTTCTGTGGTGGTTTGTAGTGTAATGTGTTTTATATAGATGGAGATATGTATTAAGACGAACACAAATACCCAGTCACCGAGCCAGAGGGATTAATAACAGTTAATATCCCCATCCCAGCAGGGAACCGAACCCAGGCCTTTCTGAGCCAAATACCACTACGCTGACCACTGAGCCAGTTCATTGCTAATATTAACGGAGGAAGAAAAGTTCACCGCTAGGGAAAAGGAAAGCGCGACTACCTGGAATTTGCTTAACGGAAGGAGTGTACAGGTTGCCATAGTAACTGCCATCTGGAACACCTGCGTAGCGAAGTGTCGGAACACGTAGGTTGTTTTAATAGAACTGTAGTTTGTATAAATCCGTCGGGAGTGTATATTCTGAGAAAATGTTGCAGAAGACTACTCTTGTCGTGTTCCCGCCGGCACTCTGCAAGCACTGGTGCGTGTTTGGTGCCTCTAATTGAACTAAGCTGAAAATAACGTGCTGTCGGTCTCAAAGATGACCTTGCTTCTTAAGGTAATCGCCCACTGCAGGGAACCGCGCCGCGCCGCGCGGAACAAGCTTGTGGAACATTCCACGGGCCATTTTCCGAGACTTCGCCCATACAGCACACCTCACCGCGCCGCCTCTCTCCAGTTGGGGAAGTGTAGCTCACACAGAAATATGAGTTCCAGTTCCTAGGAGGACTTATTATTTGCGGTTGCGATATTTGCAAATGAGGAAGAAGAAACACGCGAAAGAAAAGTTTGGGTCCACAACATTTATGAGAAAAGGGCCACGCCCCAAGTCTCAGACGGAATCCAGAAGATTTGGATCCGTTGAGGATTCTAGCCCTCCGACCGTGTAGGTCTTGGGTGCTATCTCTTAATTGGTTGATAGAGACTGCATTGATGTATGGTAGGGGGACCTGGTGTCAACGAAATCAGTACTGGTCAGAATGTGACCTGCGCCCTTTTTTAGGGGCGACTAATCTAAGACAACCTTGGGTCGCTTATAGCGGAGACCAAGGGTATCATAGTTGCCCAGCGTCGAGATGAGGGGGTTGGGCTTAGTAGTCAGACCAGAAAAGAATTTCCGGGATGTCTTCTTTATTCTGGTTCTGATCTCATCAATCCTAAGGGATTGGTGGATGTCCCGATTTCGTTGAAACCATTGAGCACCAGAGATGAGACGCAGCGCACGATTTTGGAGGCGCTGCACCTTGTCCAGGTGAGTTTTGGCTGCCATTCCCCAGACCGGACTGGCATACTCTAGAATAGGTCGAATGGATGTCTTGTATAGCGTGAGCCTGTTTTCTAGATTTAGGCCTTGATCGGCTTTCATAAGTGGGATAATTTCAGATAAGCGTCTGCTCGCTTGGGCCGAAATCGAATTGATATGATCTTTGAACGTGAGTCCTCTGTCTAGGATAACACCTAGGTATTTAGTGGCATTTTTCCACCGGATCACTTCGCCGAAAAAGACCAGTGGGAGAGGGTTTGTCCTGGTACGTTTAGAGAAGAATGTAGCATTGCTTTTGTTGACATTGATTTTGATTCTCCACTTTCGAAACCATGGTTCGAGGGTGGAGAGGGCATCTTGGATGTAATTTTGTGCTCTAGGTGGTTGCCAAGAGACAGAGGATAATGCCGTATCATCAGCATACATGTAGACCTTCGCGTGCGTTGGCTTAGGTATGTCAGCCATGTACAAATTAAATAAAATTGGTGAAAGAACTCCACCCTGAGGAACACCCGCCAGTATGGGGCGAGGGTTGGACAGGGTTTTGTTCACTTGTACCTGGAATTTCCTATCTGCAAGATAGCTTTTGATTATTTGTATCATAAATGGGGGGATGCCGAAGGAGTTGAGTTTGAATATGAGGCCTTCATGCCATACCTTGTCAAACGCACGCGATATGTCTAGAAAACAGACTCCCGTGTGCCTTCTGTCATTGTAGTTTTTGGTGATTTCCTCTGTAAGTCTCATGAGTTGATGAACCGTAGAGTGCTTACTTCGGAAACCGAATTGTTCTTGGTTAATTAGACGGAGAGTTTCACCATTTATTTTCTGATCTACTAAAGGACCGAAGTAAATTTTCCCACTGCTTTCGTATGTCCCAAGAAAAATTCTATGAACTATTGAACCTAGTTAAGCCGTGTGTACCGAGTTCGATAGCTGCAGTCGCTTAAGTGCGGCCAGTATCTAGTGTTCGGGAGATAGTAGGTTCGAACCCCACTGTCGGCAGCCCAGAAAATGGTTTTCCGTGGTTTTCCATTTTCACACCGGGCAAATGCTGGGGTTGTACCTTAATTAAGGCCACAGCCGCTTCCTTCCCACTCTTAGCCCTTTCCTGTCCCATCGTCGCCATAAGACCTATCTGTGTCGGTGCGACGTGAAGCAACTAGCAAATAAAAAAGCCGTGTGTAGAGCGAGAAAATAATATCACCTTTCGCCGAGAAAGGCGTACAGTGCACAATACCACTAACCGCGTGAAGGTACGAGCGTGCTGGCATTAGTCGAGGACTCACGAAGACTGCCGAAACGCCACGAAACCACATTCTTTCCGTTATTCCTTCCTTCTACCCTCGCCCATACAAGCGCGCCGAAAGGAAAAAGTTCCGTTCCAGAAACCTGGGGGCTTCTGGTGCGGAAATTCCACAAGCTTGTTCCGCGCGGCGCGGCGCGGCTCCCTGCAGTGGGCGTTAAGCCATTTCATTTCACAAGAAGCAGACCACGGAAATTTCTTCTCGGCTGCGCTGCGCGGCGCGGCGCGGTGTAGTGGGCGATTACCTTTAATGACTACCATCGTTCTCTCGGCAGTACGTACTTTTTGCAGGGCGGTCTTGGAGAGCGAGGTAAAAGGAAAAGCAACCATTGTATCTACGTGTATCTAGGCAGATCATCTGCAGCTTGCGAATGTAAGGATGATGTGGATGATGATACGGGGAAGGAACTGTGGACAAACAAATACCTAACTAAGAGAGGCTAGGGAAAAGGAAAGAGCGACTACCTGGAATTTACTTAACGGAAGGAGTGTACAGGTTGCCATAGTAACTGCCACCTGGAACACCTGCGTAGCGAAGTGTCGGAACACGTAGGTTGTTTTAATAGAACTGGGGTTTGTATAGAACCATTCTTGACTCTGCAGGTGAAGCAGTTCAGAATAATCCCAGCTCAAGTATGGAGTCCGGGCTTAAGATAGATAACTCTTTCAACGGCGTGTTTTAGATCGGTATTTTCTCTCGGGAACAGGGTAGAGGAAATATAATACCGAGACAGCAATGTCATTCCGAGGTTCTGCGTTACGAAGTTGGCAATCATGACTATGGTTTAGTCATTATTGCTACACACTCAATGTTTGAATTAGTATTTATTTATAATTAATTAATTAATTAATGCCTTTCTGTACATCTATGTGTGTTTCAACAGGTATGAAGTAACGTCATTCAAAAGAGCTTACATTTCAATATTTTGCGTTAATACATATTATTATTATTATTATTATTATTATTATTATTATTATTATTATTATTATTATTATTATTATTCTAGGTTGATTTTCTGGAAAGCAATCGCATTCTGACCTTCTAGAAAGTTATCCTAATTTATGTGACATTTGAATCAGCCTCTCCATGGCTATATAAGAGACAGATTTACACCTATCCGTCCACCGTCCGGTATCTTGCCGAGTGTTTTTAAGACAAACTTAACAGCAGTATTCTCAAATCAATTCGAATGGCATATCTGTGAAACAAATATTTTAAGCCACAGACTTGACAGATTACAAAACAATGGCTCGAGTAGATGCGATTGTTAAGCAATGATTATTGTGTTATCAAAATCTGCTTTGTAACGGTCAGTGCAATGCACAAAGGATATGGTCGTGTGTCACTGGGCTCCCACCGCACGATCAATACACGCCGCACCAAAAGTAAAGTACTGCATGTGTACCAAGTCCATAAAACACAGCCGGAAGCCAGTTTAATTTAATTCTCATAAGCTGGGAGCCGCAAACAGACCACCGTCGTCGAACAAGCTCCGAGTCTCGTGTGAGGCAGTCAGGAGCGGGAGGAAAGTGATATTTACAGGAGCCCTATTTTCACGCTTTACTAATAAAACGTAATAACTGTCAAACTAAACGTAATCACATATGCTACAGACTGATTTCAAAATATTTACCAACAACATCACTGTATATTTCATACAAGGCGTTTCCATTCCCCGGATCTACTACTACCACCGAATTCCATTTGTAAGATTTTAAACTGTCTCCACAAAACTAAGTAGATTTATATTATTTATATCTCATTTTAACTTTGTACGTGTGTAGGCCTGCTCAATGTAGAGTCTGCAAAGGAAACGTGCTCTTCTAAATCGTTCACCAAAACCCAAAGAGCGCAAGCTTAAGGACTGTCAGAATATGTATCTGCACAAAGCAATGTCAAAGTATGTTTTTCCCCAACGCGGGGGCGTGATAGCCAAGTGGCCTCATTGATGTCTTCTCACCAACGTGGCTGTTGTTCGAATCGACAATGGATAAGATATTTTGAAAAAAAAAAATCACGTTACCGTGGTTCATATTCCACGTAAATCTGGAAGACCTGTAGCTATGATCGAGATGTTAACAGTCACATAAAACTGCAAGATTTTTCTTTTGTTGTTGGCTTTCGCACCGAAAAGTGATCAGCAGAAAATTTCGTAGGTCTCCGAATACTAACAGGGCTGAAAGGGAGGAGCGCATCACGCAAATTTCTCGGCTAGTTAATACAGAGTTTTATCTGCTCTTTGCTTTTCCAATGAGTGTAAATAACATTCGCTATTTACTTGTCTGTCCGAACATAACAGAAGTGCACAAGCTTACTGGCAACGTGCATATTAGACAAAAAATACATATTAAGGAGGTTATTCAGCTCATGGCTCGAAGGCCCAGTCCCGTATAAGTTTATAAGAAGCGTCTATAGCCACAATATTATTGTTTTCATGTTATCACTTTCATTTTATTGCACCTATGTACATTTTAAAAATGTAAATTCATCAGAATAGCCCACTCGAACATTTTCAATAACACATTTGATCAAAGACCGCACAATCAAAAGAACGCAGCTATGTTATTCTGATGAAGCCGATAGCTGAAATATTGGGAGAATGCGGCCCAAAGAGTTTAAATGCAAAAATAAAACAGTGTATTTCCATTCTTCAAGTTTTATCCTCACTATAGGTTATGCATACCTATGTATTTGATTTGTTTTATACTTATTTACTGTATGTATTTTCATTGTACTTCATTGTTATTCGGTAAATAGTCAAAATAAATATAAATAGACCTCCTTTTTCCCACTAGATAAATAATTGAGTTGTCGTATATTATTACTGAAAATACTGATGATGCTTTTTGTTTTAAAGGGCCTACCATCGAAGGTAATCGGCCCCATTACTGAAAATAACCTTGAAATTTTTAGTCTTTCGAACACAAGATACACATTAATAGAACACTAGTACATACTTAAAAACAGTTTTTAATAACATCTGCTTAGGCATGTACTAGTCTCTTACAAATTTGTATCTTGTGTTCGTCAGGCTGAAAAACGTTTAACTACCGGGCGAGGTGGCCTTGCGGTTAGGGGCACGCGGCTGTGAGCTTGCATCCGGGAGATAGTGTGTTCGATTCCCACTGTCGGCAGCCCTAAGATGGTTTTCCGTGGTTTCCCATTTTCACACCTGACAAATGCTGGGGCTGTACCTTAATTGTTGCTATCTGCTTTACGTCGCACCGACACAGATAGGTCTTATGGCGACGTGTACCATAATTAAGGCCACGGCCGCTTCCTTCCAAATCCTAGAACTTCCGTATCCCATCGTCGCCATAAGCCCTATCTGTGTCAGTGCGACGTAAAGCTACTAGAATAAAATTTAACCAAGTCCATACATAAAAGCCATAGCTTCCAACTTTACATATTAAAGAGTAAGACGAGAAATACCTTCTTACGAAAAAACATACTACGGGAAGAAGAGTGCGAAGTCTAACGCAAAAATATTCCGCCAATGTTTGTGTCAGGAATATATATATATATATATATATATATATATATATATTTTTTTTTTTTTTTTTTTTTTTTTTTTTTTTTTTTGCTAGTTGCTTTACGTCGCACCGACACAGATAGGTCTTATGGCGACGATGGAACAGGGAAGGGTTAGGAGTGGGAAGGAAGCGACCGTGGCCTTAATTAAGGTACAGCCCCAGCATTTGCCTGGTGTGAAAATGGGAAACCACAGAAAACTATTTTCATGGCTGCCGACAGTGGGGTTCGAACCTACTATCTCCCGAATACTGGATACTGGCCGCACTTAAGCGACTGCAGCTATCGAGCTCGGTAGGAAGTATATTAAACCATCCTTGATAACGTTTAAATGTTACAATCAATGTAGCCTATGTATTGCTGGACGGATTAAGGACCAGGCGGTTTTTTTTTTTTTTTTTTTTTACACGTCGCACCGACACAGATAGGTCTTACGGCGACGATGGGACAGGAAAGGCCTAGGAGTGGCAGGAAGCGGCCGTGGCTTTAATGAAGGTACAGCCCCAGCATTTGTCTGGTGTGAAAATAGGAAACAACGGAAAACCATCTTCAGGGCTGCCGACAATGGGGTTCGAACCCACTATCTCCGGGATGCAAGCTCAAACTGCGCGACCCTAACCGCACGAGGACCAGGTGTAATTCAGGTTCTCACTGAAATAATATCACTGAAAGAGAGAGATGATTTTGGGTCTAGTGAGAAACACATGCCAGCCGATATTTCATTAACGTGCTTTTCCTCTTCGGTGATTACGTTACTGACGCGATGTGTAACTTCTTTCACTTACAGGATTATTCTTATTTGTAAGCTTTTATCTGCTTCCCCATCCCTAAACATCTTTTTGTTTGTATACTATGAAATGTCTTTATGTGGAATTACGGTAACCAAAGAACTGTAGACTTAACCTGAGAACCTGCCGATTTTGCCAATATAAGAAAAAATCCATTTAGGATAGCTGCCCTAATACTATACAAACCACACATGTTCAACCTAGATTAATCCATAAGAACAATAAGAAAATACTTTTAATTAATTTTCATTGGTTTTTTAAATGTTGAAATATGTATTAATTACTATAATCTCTACTGTGGTACGAACAACAAAAGAATCAGTACAAATTTTCAAAGCAACGAGGCCATTATTTTGATATAAATAGCGGAGACATTTGAATATGACAAAACCAAACATAATACCCTTATATTTCCCTGTACTCTTTCTCCCTTATAAAGGGGACAAGGCGATATTTAATGTGAAGGTGATTTGTGATGTACAAAAGGAGAGGCGAAGGTCGTCACCTCGGTTGACTTCGCCTTCGATACACATATTCGAGGAACTAAATAAATAAATAAATAAATAAATAAATAAATAAATAAATTAATAAATAAATAAATAAATAAATAAAATAATAAATAAATAAATTGAGAGACATGTTTTGTGAAGGTGAATATGTCCACAATAAAGGAATTTGTACTCGCTGTCATGCCTTATTTTTGTCGGGTTTCGTAAAAAGTCTATCAAATACAGGATTTCATTAAGAATGGCCCCATATTGTAAAAATATTTACATATGCTTAAGAATGTTATTCCAGGTGTAAAAGTAAGCAGTGGAGTTTAATATTCTCGAACCACGAAGACAATGACATCACTAGAAAGGCTTGTCTTGTGATAAGACATAAAAATGCCTTCACAATCCACGACAGAGTGTTAAGAAGCGCACTGACAACTGCTTCCACCAAAAAAGATGTGCACGTTCCTCATTTTATACCATGTACTGCACGGAACATCCGGCCAAGAACAGGACGTTACGAGCAGCTGGTAGTTACAGCACTTGGAAGAGCCCATTCTATGCACGTCCTCGGTCTGCTTAGTCAACGGCATAACACGAGCTGATAGCCACATTTTGATGCACTAGAGGAGGCGAGACCTTCATGGTTATCGGACTCGTAAGCTGATAAAAACCACCACAGATAAAAATGGCTACTCCTCATCTTCATTTTTCTCTCTTCTTATTGTACCCTATAGTCTACTTAAATCACAGTATTGACGATTCAAGGCTGATATTTTTTACCTTGTAAAAACAACAGCCAACATCACTGCTTCCTTTATTGTGTTCCTACTGCATCACTATTCAAATATATGTGTTTTGACATTGGATCAGAGAAGGGCTTTTTAAGGTTTTCTATCGTTGGTTGTTATTCGTAAGAACATGTGTTCGGCATGTTGTCAAGAGGTTAAGGGGTGTGACAGCCGAGTGATACCGTCATTTTTTTTCTTGGTGTCCTCGGTTCGATACCCAGTCAATGCATCTAAGCATTTTGAAATTAAAAATCTCGTCCCTGTGGTCTGGAATTCATGTGAAATTAGAGGTTGAGACGCTAAGATCACAATTACGCCAGTCGCGATAAACTACATGCTATATATATTTTCCAAGATGACATCAGTCACAAACCTTTGAGGCGAGTTTGAAAATAGCACTGTAATGAAGGACGTAAAATAAGGCTGGTCTATTTGTTATTCACTCTTGTTTAAATAAACTCTTCAATATCTACCTCACGTTCTATTCTAATCAGTTCTATTTTAGAAGGTTCTTGGTTCTACGTCCCACTAACTACTTGTACGGTTTGGGGAGACGCTGAGGTGCTGTATTTTTTTCCCGCAGGATGTCTTTCATGTCCCAGTAAATTTTTCGACACGAGACTGGCGTATTTTCGCACGTTCGAACTGAACCAGGATCGAACCCGTCATCTTCGCCTCACAAAGCCACTCAGCCCAGCTAATTAGAACAGAAAAGAATAAAGAATCATCTCTGTCAATGACGAATTACTAGCGAGTGGGAAGAGTATTTACTGTCATTTTTATTGCTATATGCAGTTAGTTCTTGTTAAATCAACACAGGTGATATTCCACACAAAACAAATAATATTTCAAAATATTTTAAAATTCTACACACCGAAGAGGAATCAGGGCAGCATCATCATGGAACGTAAATATCTCCACAAGTTTGTAACGTTCCACAAGACAAAATGAGGACGGTATATTTGTTATTCACTCTTGTTTACATAAACTCTTCGATATCTATCAATATCTACAGCAATGAATTCTATGTTACAAATTTCATGTGTGTACCGGTAATGTGCTCAATGGTAGAGGATTATCATTTACACAACAAAAAGAGTTAAAGTAACAACTAGAATATTATTATTTACAATCCGATAATCAGGCTGGTAACAATTCCACTATTTTTTCGGGGTATATATTAAATTGCGCTAGGGCATATTTTGTACTTTTTTGTATTAATCGTACTTGCTAACGAAATGCCTAATCTGCAACTAGATTAGTAAAATTTTTCCTTGTTTTACAGAAACTTATTTCGTTCTTTCTCCTTACATTAGCCGTGCTATTTGGACCACAGCTCAAGTCCACCAGTACGAGAGTGTAGTGACCCCAAGTCGCCGTCGGTTCGCACGCAGGTAACGCGCGTGCTTTCGGAGCTTCGACCCCAAGGAAGCACTGTTACAGCAGTGAATTCTGTGTAACACATTTCATGTGTGTACCGGTAGTGCGTTTAATGGCAGAGGAGCTATTCGAAGAGGCACGTAAAGACAAAGTTAGGATATATTTGTCAGATGCCAATTCTATTTAATTACTAGCAGGAACCCGCGGATATATAACATCCTTTATTTAGAAAACTGACCCTCAACGAGTTTGCCATAAGACACAGTAGTGTGCAATTTTTATGTCTTGGAATATAAAAGAAGCACGGACTCACGCAGAGCCGCCTCGACAATCTTGGCCAGGTAGCTTTCCTTGAGGGCAAACCTCTTCCACAACTCGGCCATCATCCCAAATAGGAAACCACAGAAAAAAAATGCATGTTCAGTGGCTATGATAACGATGTTAACGGTGCCGTAAAATTAAAAGCTTTCTTTGCTTTGTTTTGCTTTGCTTCATTTCAAGATATGAAAGTAAATAATGAAGTGATAATGTGTCCAACCCTTGTCCCGTGTCTCTACGGGTCGGGTATGAAGCAAGATGAACCCTCGTAGCGAGGTTTTCGACCGGATGCCCTTCCTGACGTAACCCTTATCATAGGAGTTTTTTGCTAGTGGCTTTACGTCGCACCGACACAGATAGGTCTTATGGCGATGATGGGATAGGAAAGGCCTAGGAGTTGGAAGGAAGCGGCCGTGGGTTTAATTAAGGTAAAGCCCCAGCATTTGCCTGGTGTGAAAATGGGAAACCACGGAAAGCCATCTTCAGGGCTGCCGACAGTGGGATTCGAACCTACTATCTCCCGGATTCAAACTCATAGCCGCGCGCCTCTAACCGCACGGCGAACTCGCCCGGTGTCAGAGGAGTTAATGAGACGATATGAATGATGTGATATATGATAGTAAGGGAGAGTTTGAAACCCAATGCCGGCACACAGCCTACTCACGTTGAATAGCACCAGGGGTCTGCTCAAAGCTTAACATCTCCATCTGACGGACAAATCACCATCAACAGTGTCATATGCCCTCACTCGATGTGAACACTGCGGAGAAGTTTGGAATTTTATCCAGGTTTTTGTTGCGCAATCTACATATTAGAAATAGTATACCTCTCCTGCTCTGCCGGCCATCATTTTGGCAGTATTCTTTTTACCAAATAGATAAATAGTTATCTGAATGGGTGTCGACCAGACTACCAAAACTATTTAAAATAACGAATTCTCTTCAATTACTATAGATTTTAAGAGACGCTGGTCACCTCGATTTTTGCCCTGAAAAGGTGTTCTTTAATGCTTCAGCGAATCTACCAACTCCTAAATGCTAGATAACCGTGCCTATATTCTATTCCGCTACCTTGAGCATAAAAGACTAAAACTACGCCACGTAGGTGCTCCTGTTAATAATACCCAAATTTCACCTACCTAATCCGCCCAAAATGAAACATTTTTTTGCAAGTGGCTTTACGTCGCACCGACAGAGATAGGTCTTATGGCGACGATGGGACAGGGAAGGCCTTGGAGTTGGAAGGAAGCGGCCGTGGCCTTAATTAAGGTACAGCCCCAACATTTGCCTGGTGTGAAAATAGGAAACCACGGAAAACCATGAAAATGAAACTAGGAAGTGACTGAGGTGTATTGCATATGCATAAATGGCAGTACAGTTCTGTCACTCACTCATAAACTGATTTACAGGAGGGGAAATAACTTTCTAGAAAAATCATCTACCTAGTTTCAAGCAAGCAAATTTATGGTTTTACTTGACTGTTGATATAGTAATTATGTCTACAGGGCGCTCCAGTTTTACGTGGAATGCGAGCCACAGAGATATGACAAAATACAATAAAAGCTCAATAGTAGCCTATGCTGGATAAAAATGAAAACAACGATAATATTACAGCGCCTCAAGCGCCACAACCACCACAATAATAATAATAATAATAATAATAATAATAATAATAATAATAATAATAATAATAATATTGGTTTCAACTCCCATTGACAACTTATAGGGTTTTCACAGACGACGAGTGTCGGAATTTTGTCCTGCAGGAGTTTCTTTACGATGATGACGATGATGATGCTTGTTGTTTAAGAGGGCCTAACATCTAGGTCATCGGCTCCTAACGGTACGGAATTGAGACGAAATGTTATGACAGTTTAAAAATCCATAATCCTCCAATGACCAGAATTAGAAAACGTGAGGACGAAGAATGAATGGATGGATATGGAGTTGAAACAATCAGTGGATCCGACCCGGAATGCCTCACATTCCCAGAAACTAGTGTTAAAGGAATTACTGACCAAGAGACTGCTTCTAAAGCACAATACTGAATCGATGATCCTTGTAGTCAAAACGGGTCCAAATCCACGTCATCGGGCCCTCATGATGGTACATATCGCTAGGAGAATAGAGCCATGCTATTTGTCACGTTGCGGTACTAATCCAATAGTGTAGACTCGCGGTATTCCACACATTACGGTACTACTCACAGGCAATGTAATGTGCACATGCAACACACACCTATGGTGTTTCGCACACTGCGGAGTCATTTACAGGCAACGCAAACCTATGGCGTTCCTCACATAGGTGGACTAATCATAGGGACCCGCACTATCCTCACAGAGTGGGTACTAAGCATAGGCAAGGCAGAACCATGGTGTCGCTCATATAAGGGTACGAATCACGGGTACTGTAAAATGCATCCTGAGCATCACACTGTCGCTACTAATCACAAACCTATTTTGTACCTAACATAGTGGTAGTACGGGCAAGTAAAAGCGACCCATGGTGTTCCCTGCGTGATGGTACTAATTACAAGTAGTCTCGTGGTTCTAATTTGATCATCCCTTGGTCGCCCCTTACGACAGACAGGCGATACCGTGGGTGTATTCTTCGTCTGCGTCCCCCGTCCACAGGGGGTAGTTTTTTTACGTGCTGATAAACCTACCTACATGAGGCTGGCGTATCTGTGCATCTTCAAATATCACTGGCCTGAGCCGGGATCGAACCCATCAATTTGAGCTCTGACGTCTGAACTACTCAATCCAGTTGCTAGAAATAGAAACCAACGCAATGTGTGATGATGCCATCTTGAGAGGAGAGACCCAATTTCTTCAGATGGTGAGGATGTATGTGGTAAGTGCGATACCTTATGAATCACTCGCTGAGAGGAAGCTCCGATGGCTTAACGCCAGCTACTCTCACTTTCTCTGCCACACTAAATCAGTTCCATTCTTCACTGGCAGCGCGCGAGCTTCCTTTCAAGACGACACGATATTGCATTTCCTGTGCGCTTCGCCACTCCATTACTCTTCGTCCAGAGAACCGTGATCACGGAATTGAAGTATTGCACTTTCAATCAAGTAAACATCCAGAACGCCGAGCAGTCAATCAAGGTTCTCCAAATATAAGAAGGCTTACAACACTCAGCATGATTTTTCTTTTCAGATTCAAAATCATTCACAAATCTAGTGCCACTCTTTTGCTTCCTAAGGAACTGGCACAATTAACACTACAAGACGCAGAATATCAAATCTACAAAAAAAGGAAATCATTGAAAGGGTAATGATAACGTGACGTGTTAGTGATGTAATAATAATAATAATAATAATAATAATAATAATAATAATAATAATAATAATAATAATAATAATAATAATAATAATAATAATAATAATAATAATAGTTTTTGTTTGAGTCATGAGTCCATAGACTGTTCTGATGCAGTTTCCTCGCCACCCTATCATGTGCTAACCTTTTCATTTCTACGTAACTGCTGCATCGTACATCTGCTCTATCCACTTGTCATATTCATACCTTGGTCTACCCCTCCCGTTCTTAACGCCAACACTTTCCTCAAAAAACCAACTGCACAATTCCTGGGTGTCTTAAGATGTGTCCTAACATTCCATCTCTTCTTCTCGCCAAATGTATCCAAATCGATCTCCTCTCACCAATTCGATTTATAGTATCTCTTAATTCGTGATTCGACCTATCCATCTCACCTTCAGCATTTTTCTGTAACACCACATTTCGAAAGCTTCTAATAATAATAATAATAATAATAATAATAATAATAATAATAATAATAATAATAATAAACCGAACGAGTTGGCCGCGTGGGGTTACGGGTACGTAGCTGAGACCTCTTATTCCGAAGATGGTGGGTTCGGTAGCCCTGAAGATCGTTTTCCGTGGTTTCCTATTTTCATACCAAGCAAATGCTGGGTCTGTGCCTTAAGACCATGGTCGCTACCTTCCCAATTTTGGCCCTTTCCCATCCTTACGTCGCCGAAAACCTTCGGTGTCTCAGTGCAACGTTAAACGACCAGCAATAATAATAATAATAATAATAATAATAATAATAATAATAATAATAATAATAATAATAATAATAATAATGTCCGGCTCCTTGGCTGAATGGACAGCGTACTGACCTTTGGTTCAGAGGGCGCCTGGTTCGATTCTGGGTTGGGTCGGGAATTTTAACTTTGTCTGGTTAAGTTCTACAGCACTGGGAACGGGTGGTTGTGTTCGTCATAACACAACACACATCTTCATTTACGTACAACACATCGTACTGCTATTGGCGTTACGAACACCAAACGGTTATAAAACTGAGCTATTTCACAGAAAGTGCCGACCTCAGGAAATTTGGAAAAGGCCTGCAACAACAACAACAATAAGTGCCTTTGCTGAGTGGTCACCGAAGTTGTCTTCGGTTCAGAAGGCTCCGCGTTCGATTAGAGGCCTGGTCAGGGATTTTTACCTGGAGCCAAGGGCTGGTTCGAGGTCCATTACAGTCGCTCAAAAACACCAGCCTCGTGTCGGAAGATTTACCGTCACGAAAAGGAACACCCTCAGGACAAAATTCCGGCACTCGGTGTTTCCGAAAACCGTGAAAGTAGTTAATGAGATGTATTTTTTAAAGCTGGAAATCCTGGAAAAAGGGAAAGCCATACTTCAAAGGACTGCTAATATTCACATGAACCGCATTCGAATGTTTCCAAGAGAATTTAAGGCACGTTGTTTGTTAAGCGTGGAGATAGAGGTCGATTAGTAGAAGTGATAACGTCCTATTACTTAACCTTCAGAGTCTATGGAGACGAAGATAAGGATTAAGTTTGTTGTTACTTAAACGTATCAGCGTGAAAGGTTTGTATGTACCTGTTACAACTGTACAGTGCGGTTCGTAAGTAATCGCGAATAATTTACTGTAACACTTAACAATGAAGAGAAGACCTGCAGATTAGTTGCTATAATGGGATAAATAGTGAGGTCATCGGCCCTGGATTTTTCAAGGATGGAGAGTAGTTAAACTCCTAAGTGGTACGTTTAGTGCTAAGCTGAAGTACCTTAAGGAAGGGATATTACTGTACTGAAGTGTTCGGTGTTCTTTATCAAATGACAGTAAATATAAAGTAATTGATGAAAAGTAAAAAAGCAAGCTCCCTATTTACGTCAGTGATAGTGTGTCACTTTTCAGGTCCCAAAATCGCGGGTTCAAGTCTGCAGAATTAGTCGGATTTTTGAAGGCCGGGAAAAAGTCCATTCTGCATTCCATGTCGTAAGATGTCAGCACGTACAAGATCCACGGTGACACATTATTGGTGTTTACCGAACAAAACCGATCAAAACTTAGACAGAGGTCGCCCGATAGACTTCCGGTTCCTCTGCCATCAGATAGGGTATGGTGGAACGTCGAAATATTATTCACATGACTGAAGTGACGCATATGTCCACTTTCTATATATGATGTGAGTAAAACGAAAGGGGAACAGAAGTTCACGAAGTCTTCTTCTTCTTCTTCTTCTTCTTTATCTGTTTACCCTCCACGGTCGGATTTTCCCCTCGGACTCAGCGAGGGATCCCACCTCTGCCACCTCAAGAGCAGTGTCCTGGAGCTTCAGACTCTGGGTCGGGGGATACAAGTGGGGAGGATGACCAGTACCTCACCCAGGCGGCCTCACCTCCTATGATGAACAGGGGCCTTTCCGGGGGATGGGAAGATTGGAAGGGATAGACAAGGAAGAGGGAAGGAAGCGGCCGTGGCCTTAAGTTAGGTACTATCCCGGCATTTGCCTGGAGGAGAAGTGGGAAACCACGGAAAACCACTTTCAGGATGGCTGAGGTGGGAATCGAACCCACTTCTACTCAGTTGACCTCCCGAGGCTGAGTGGACCCCGTTCCAGCCCTCGTAGCACTTTTCAAATTTCGTGGCAGACCGGGAATCGAACCCGGGCCTCCGGGGGTGGCAGTTAATCACACTAACCACTACACCACACAGGCGGACCATGAATTTTTCCTCATTCTTAAAATTCAGTTGAATTTTCTTATAAGAATGCCAGATTTTCATTTCTAAGGCGACGCAAAATAAATTTGATGTAAAAAGGAGAAACGTGGATAATATGGTGTTCATTTCAACCCTCTCCAGCTCCCTCGTCACTGGAGCCTATCATCAACGAGGAACATCAAGATGTGAAGACGGCAGATTCCCTGGAGCACTTTCTTATCTCTCACACCCCATTAATATCACTTTACTACCTTTCTCGCACTCTGATGTAATACATTCATTTGGAAGGAAAAGGAGTGGCTCACGAAGATCTCACAGCCAGCACGTCGACCTGCCAATTGTAGCATATCGACACAGTTCCATTAAACCAAGGTTATCAACCAGCAATCTGTGCTAATGAAAGACTAGTCGACTCCAAGGCGTGACAGGGTTTCGTTTCGTTTGGAAATATCTTTACGATATACTTTCAATTCCAAGTTCCATGTTTTATTACTGCCTTGAGATAGGAACATTCTTCTAGGGGCGTTACAACGTATTTTAAAAGTAACTGTCTGGCTATAACAATGTATGCTAATTTGGAAACTGAAGTTTATTAGTTCGATTCCTGGTCATATTAACCTTCAACAGTAATCCTTAATTAGGTTACTGTCCGAGTTTATCTGTACTGCCATGGACGAGGAATGCTAGGAAAATTTGTCCCACTCCTATTCGCTATTGACTGCACACTGTGTTAAACAATTTATCAGAATCCTTTGGCGAGTAATCTTAGTCTCAAAGTAGTGCCCGGAGTTTTAACGATCGTATTTTAAAACATATTAAGTAACATGTAATCTATATATCACATTGTTGAGAGCAGTTATACAGTGTGATTCGGCAGCCCCTTCCAATATCGTTTGCTGCAGCCCAACTAACGTGCGCATGGTTACAGGGGTGCTATTCCCCTCCAGGCGTAGTGTATGGTACTAACGTTCAGTGAGCACATTTTGCACACGATTCTGAACCCTAGCGAAATGTCATATCATCCGTTCGCAAAACATGACGCCTTGAAATCATGTAGCAACGTCATTATTATTATTATTATTATTATTATTATTATTATTATTATTATTATTATTATTATTATTATTATTATTAAATTCGCACACGCTGTTTCGCACATTGCAGCGACATTTACAGGCAACGCAAACCTATGGCCCGACCAGCTCCGGCAACTCCTCACGGACACCTGCCGAGCAATTACACCTGGAATGCTTCCGCGCGCAAGACGATGTACTGTAATGGACACCGGACCCGAATGTGCATAAACCAAAATTGTCATCACAACGAGCATATTCTGCGATAAAGCATTGTCAGGGCAGTTGTGTTCCTGTTATTTCCGATCTGTATGTGTCCGGCCTGCTAACTAATCGGCCCTTCTTAGGGCCACAAACACATTAATTCACACACAATTTGCTTGAAAGTGGGCACTGAACTTACATTGCGTGCGGTACGTATTAAACAAATATTTCAATAATTTGTAATCTTCGTCCCGGACTCGAACCTTCCAGTGACATGCAAGCCCGCTCCATCACGTCTTTACCAACTACACTACGGTTCCGTACGGCACACTGGGCAGTTTATAGCAAGTATTATGTTTACTGCGGTCACAATAACAATGTAGTGTTTCGTCGGCGTGTCAGGTTCATGTGATCTAGAAAAGACACGCACGTCTTCCAGTGTTTAATACGAGTATAATATTACGGTGTCCTAGTATGGTGAGGCGGTAAATACCAAGATATATCCGGTTGTGTTGTCTGAGCATACCGGCAGGCAGATGTTTTCAGGACAGAATGAATATTGTGGGTACCATAAAACTACATTGGAAAGAGCGGCTGAATCACGCTGTATATAGGTCGAAACACAGACGGCGACAAAGATTGGCGAAGATTACTTATGGATATCTGAGAGGAAAATATTAAGGAAGACCTTTGGGCCTTACATAAATGTGAACAGGATCAGTTGTTATTTGAAGAACCTGACGTGCTCTCTGATACAGAGATGCATGGGCTAATAGCACGTTGTTAGAAAGGAAGAAGACTATTATGCGAAAAAAACCAACCTTCCAGAAACCCTATAGATGTAGAAAATAGGGAAGACCAAAACATCGCTGATGTAGAGGCCGATCTGGAAGTTCTGGGAGTAAAGGGATGGAAGAGGAAGTTGTCCAGGAGGGATGAGGAGGTTACATGGCTGTAGTGACATAGACGTATTTTAACATACATACATACATACATACATACATACATACATACATACATACATTATCATTATAAACTCTTATGCCTTTCAGCGTTCAGTCTGCAAGCCTCTGAGAATTTACTAAACATCGCCACAATCCTCGATTTGCAACTAGTGTTGTGGCCTCATTTAGTTCTATACCTCTTACCTTTAAATCGTTAGAAACCGAGTCTAACCATCGTCGTCTTGGTCTCCCTCTACTTCTCTTACCCTCCATAACAGAGTCCATTATTCTCCTAGGTAACCTATCCTCCTCCATTCGCCTCACATGACCCCACCACCGAAGCCGGTTTATGCGTACAGCTTCATCCATCGAGTTCATTCCTAAATTAGTCTTTATCTCCTCATTCCGAGTACCCTCCTGCCATTGTTCCCACCTGTTTGTACCAGCAATCATTCTCGCTACTTTCATGTCTGTTACTTCTAACTTATGAATAAGATATCCTGAGTCCACCCAGCTTTCGCTCCCGTAAAGCAAAGTTGGTCTGAAAACAGACCGATGTAAAGATAGTTTCGTCTGGGAGCTGACTTCCTTCTTACAGAATACTGCTGATCGCAACTGCGAGCTCACTGCATTAACTTTACTACACCTTGATTCAATCTCACTTACTATATTACCATCCTACCGTATTTTAAATGAATATATTATAATAATAATAATAATAATAATAATAATAATAATAAATAATAGCTTTGCGTCCTGCTAACCACTTTTACGGATACGTGAGACTGCGAGGTGCGAGAATATTATTGGTTTTATGTGCCAGAAGTCTTACAGACATGAGTCTGGCGTATTTTAGCACCTGCAAATACCACCGGAATGGGCTGGGATCGAATGTGACAACCGAACGAAGCAATAGATAAGCATAGATACGGAATAAGTAGGGTTTATGGCCATGATTGGTGTATATAATATGTATCTACAGAAGTACGCAACAACTCAATCATTTGACAACCTACATACACAAGACTTATCAATATCTTAAGTTACGTTAAACACTTGTGCTCCGCTTACTCAATGTGAGAAACATATAAGATATTATCAGATGGGGAAAAAACAATTTTGATAATTTGTGTTTCTGGATAAGGAAAACTTTGATTAAATATTTCAAATCCTGGTATATTCAATGACTATCGTCATGAGATCTCAATCTCTACTTTCAAGGGTGTCTAATATATTTTCCTTTATCCAAGCTTTAGCCATGATTTCAATTTCGCTAGAGTCCACCACATTCCTTATCAGATTTGTTACAATTTTCACCATGCCTTCTAATCATTTCACTAACCTTTCATGGTGATTCTAACGTCAACCTAATATTGGATGATTTCTTCGTGGTATTAAACTACTTTGTCATCCGTTATTCGTGTTATAGGCCTACTATTTCCATTTAAACTGAAAATCGAACTGCACAATTAATATTTTGAACGGAGTGATGAAAACGAAAATAATGTGATGACTTCCATAACATGAAAAAAATAATAATAATACAATAACCCACTTAGGGAAAAACTCCAAGAACATCAGAGTTTCCAACCAAGGTTGAAGCTGAAAACTGGAAAAGCATAGACGAAAGAGCGAAAGGAGCAACACCGTCTACGAATGAAGGAATACTGGACCAACATTATAGCTCAAAGGAAACAACTGAAATGACGTGGCCCTTAGCCTAAACGAAACAACAACAACAACAACAACAACAATAATAATAATAATAATAATAATAATAATAATAATAAAAAACATTCCGCTGTTCCCCTGATTACAGGTTGCCTAGAGTGACAAAGCTGAAAATAAAATAATGAAATGATGTTTTAAAAACACAAAGAAAACAATACGAGGTTTTACAACTAAAAATTACAATCTTAAAACATCATTAATTTAGGTGGTACCGACATGATATTAAAACTACTATAGTTTCCTTTAAATTTCATTTATAGAGTACTGATGCTCAAGAATATTCTACATTAGCTCCAGTATACAAATGATCCTGAGATAAGTTGTTTGATAATCCTGAAAACTTGTTTTTGGTACTTAGCTCTTATAGAAAGTTTTTAGTGACATTTGACACATGAGTAATATAGTCCAGCTTGCTACTAAGGTGACCATGGTTCAAAAACTGGCTAATACACTGACACCAGATTCTACCTAAAACTATTGGTCATAATGGCAAATGATCATGTGATTAACACTCTCGTAAAACGAAAAACTTGCTTTTTAGATTTCGCATTCACAGGCTGGAGACCCACGGATATCCTCAAATGAAGCAACCAAACAACGGTATATTTAACCACCAGTACACGTTCCTCGTGTTCAGATTTGTCATTGAGAAGTATGTGCAAGGTGAACATCAGACATGACTGTACTTCACAGGATGTGATATGACTGAGAATTCCGTAACGATCGACCACAGCCACGTAATTAACATGTATTACAGCTAGTTTTCTAGACAGTGTGTCAAGGTTGCAGGTCGAACACATGCACAATGTTGTAACATAGTTACTTCTACACTGATTATTAGTTCCGCCACAATCTTTACGTAAATGTAAAACACAATAGAAACCGGGTACCTCATTCACCCACTGCTTTCAAGGTCATTTTGACGCTTAATCGCACAATAGAAACATTGTCAAGATGCTATCAGTGTCAAATATTTCAGGAACTAGAAACTAGGAGCCACGAATTTAAGAGAGCGAGTCGGGACAGCGGTGGAGACCGTAAGAGCTACGAGATTCACTGTCAATGATTTCGATCACACACGTATCTGACTATAAGATTATAGGAACTGCTGTGTACGTACATAATTCACAGCCTTACAGTACTTTCTGAGGGCGAACTAAAGTAACGACAATAGAGATTCTCAGACAAGCAGCGAAGAACCTGGTCACCGTTCTTGTAATATCAATGTTCTCTTTGGTCACCTGCAATTTCAGGTAGATCGGTAAATAATAGTGGAAGAACGTTTAAAATTTGATAATTTAGTGATAGCGCTTAAGTTTGTTTAACCTTTAGCGACAGAACACCTAAAAATAGCAACCTTTGATGAAAGAACTTTTTAGTGACAGAGCGCATAAACTGAGGACCTTTAGCGACAGAACTATTACAATATGTAATAATTCGTGATGGAATGTTTGAAGTTGGTAACCACTACAGACATTCATTCGTTGTCATGGAGAATGGAAATCGCTCGAAGTTATTTCCGTAGTCATTAGGATAGGCCAACCTGTTTACACCTAATTCATATTCTTCTTCACTCGGAAGAGACTATATAGTAGTTTGGTCAAGGGACGGCGCTTACAGACAACGGCTACACTTCAAATAAAACATGGACACTTGCCTAACTAGAGAGAAAAATTCACAGAACAGAAAATAATCCATATGTAATTAAGGAAACGCGAGGGATGAAAATGCCATTCGAATCCGATCAAACGTGTATTTCAGTTGGATTCCAATATGATCTGTGTTTCCAAGCAACACGACTCTCTAGAAGAATCGAACTTTAAACTCAACAAAATAGGATCCCCGTTTCCATTTAGTAATAAGAATGGATAGCGTATTCAAATCTACATTAATTACCCAAGAAATGTAGCAAATTACAGGAAATAACGTATCCAAAAATCTTCGAACAAAATTTCTAGGGATTTTTTGACCCGTTTATCCGTACATACGGTTTTTTTTCATACTGTGCCAGTAACTACAATGGTCTTGAGTGTAGTGTATAAAGAGTGGAAAAATTAATGCTGGGGAAGGTCAGACAGGTCAAAAAACTGGGAATGAACTGTAGCTATAGGTGAAAAATGTGCCATTTCATTACCACGATCCTGAGAGCAACAGACTCATCTTAGCTGCACAATCCTGTCCATGAGATAATTACTACTACGAATTCAACCTCCCCTAATTGTTATAAATGTTCAAAAACGTCCGAATCTCGTCCCACAAGGTGGTTCTTTAACGTGCTATAAAATCTACCAATACCGCAGAATTCTATCCCGTAACCATGAACATCGAAGGCGAACAGATACTGTATTAGTTCATGTGTTAGTCCGTAACTCTGAATATTACCTATTAATCAACCCTCTAAGAAGCCATATGCTTAAGCCTGGTTAAACTACGAATTTACAACGTTCTGAGTTCCAATTTCGAATCCTGACGTTCATTCTAGCTATCGTGAGTAAGTTTTCCTTGTATTTCCAGCATCACTTGATCAAAGAACAAGGCAAGGGTGGTCCTCTCTTTCTATTCCCTAGACAACTATCCCAATCCCACGTCCAAGTGATATAAATTATACGTTACTACAGCAGCAAAGGTTATCTCTACACACAGTCGTCCACGGGAGTGATGACCAAATATTTCCCAAGCTCATAATATAAGTCAACATACGATAATAACACACCTGCATGCTTTTATTAATTTAGGAGTTAAATGTTGTAAACATTAAGGAAGACAGCGAACAAAAGGTCTACCAATAAACCTCTACGGAATTTTTAAAGAAATCAATGAACTATATCAAGTAGAAACTAACAGTATAGCAAAGCAACCTCCGTTCAGACCAGGAAGGCCCTTGGAGGAGTGAAGGGTGACGACTTCCACTATTCATAAAACCCCAGCACTTCGCAGGATGTCCGACTCGTTGGATGAATGGTCAGCGTACTGGCCTTCGGTTCAGAGGGTCCCGGGTTCGATTCCCGGCCGGGTCGGGGATTTTAACCTATATTGGTTAATTCCAGTGGCCTGGAGATTTGCGTTTGTGCTGTCCCCAACATCCCTGCAACTCACACACCACACATAACACTCTCCTCCACCACAATAACACGCAGTTACCTATACACGGCAGATGCCGCCCACCCTCATCGGAGGGTATGCCTTACAAGGGCTGCACTCGGCTAGAAATAGCCACACGAAATCAAATCACTTCGCGGGATGGAGTAGTTAGCTCTATGCGCGGTTGACTGTGCCCCCAGGAATTAATCTGATACCTCTCAGGATCATGTGCCTTTCGTTTCTGAACCATGCAACTTCCTGGCGTGCAATCTTTCCCAGGAACAGAACGCATTTATCGCCTCGGCTAGGCAGTCCCTAGAAACTAAGTCACTAACCAAAGGGCTTTACGATATAAGGTGCTGGAGGATATTTAGACTTCACCATCTTGCCATAGTAAATTAACGTACAATTACTGCATTTCGAATAAAACAAAATGGATAATGATACCACCAGAATAACGTGTGCAGAAGATTGAACGCTATACTGATAAGCGTTTGTTAGGTTACGATGACGACTTATCAATTTCATTTATGCTTTTTATATGCAGCGATCTTACGATTAGAACAGGTTGTAATACTTACCCTAATTCATTGACTTGATGCGGGGAATATTAGGTTCAGAAATATTCTTAATGAAAATGAGGTGGATGATAATAATAATAATAATAATAATAATAATAATAATAATAATAATAAATTATATAATATATTATTATTATTATTATTATTATTATTATTATTATTATTATTATTATTATTATTGCTTTACACCCCTTAAACCACTTTTACGGGTTTTGGAGACACTGAGGTACCGGAATATCGTCCTTTTAATATTTAATTACTTTTCACCAAAGAAAAACTAGGATTCTTTTTTCAAATAATTACGTCGCACCGACACAGATAGGTCTTATGGCGACGATGGGACAGGAAAGGACTAGGAGTGGGAAGTAAGCGACAGCCCCAGCATATGCCTGGTGTGAAAACGGGAAACCACAGAAAACCACCTTTAGGATTCCCAACTGTGAGGTTCAAACCCCGAATGCAAGCTGACAGCTACGTGACTCAAACCGCGCAGCCAGACGCTCGGTAGAGAAAAGATAGACGCATCTGCCAGTACACTTACAAGTTCGTCCTGAAAACGAAATTAGTCATTAAGTAAAACGAAAGAATCCCACAGTTACAACAGGTATTACATAAATTTAATGCTTAATTTAGAAATAGCTCTTGAAGGAGAAACTAAGATCCGAAGCCATTTATATCTTTCATTTCTTTTTCTTTTAAGGCGGACGTGTAAATAGAAAGTAAAACAATCCTTTCAGAACACTGAACATGTCAACTGTAACTTATTTGGATCATCGATAATGCATGCAAAGCTAGGGAGAACAGCAATTGTAATAATCAGTAGTAAACTTCTCAAACTGCTACCCAGCACAAAGTCCACTTTACTGCAGGATTCTTCTACCGTCTGGTTGGTGCTAAAATACATTCTGAAGGAATGAGGTGCAAGCAATTATCCTACAGAAGAATTCAACCCCCCACACACCTCGAGCTATCTTCCGCATCGTTTTCTACTCCTTATAAACCGGATTACCATAAATACTAGTCATAACAAATATTTCTCGGTGAGACCTGGAGTGTGTTAGAAGTCTTCTTTACATTATGGTAATCTAGAATGGTTACTGCTATGACGTCAGGGTGCAATTTAGCCAAACAACAGAGGTCGCCAAATCGATTCCGCTGACCTTGGCTCGTCTCTCACTGCAGCATCCCTCCCATACATGATCAGTTTTGCATAGGGAACAATTTACATATTATATTGCTCTTTAAATATGAAGCATGGTCTACGAGGGACAGTACTGATCAACAACCTAATTGCAGTGATACAAATTGAGAGTTATGAAGGAGAAACAAGTAGGCCTATCTAGAAAGGAAAGGTAGAGCCGTACTTCGTCCCTTCTTTCTTTAATGCTTATGTTGTAGAATAGGTGGTGACGGAAATCGACGAGAAACTCTAAAAAGGAATCACTGTTCAAGGAGATGAAACTAAAAGACTGAGATCTACCGATTTGCGGTGTCCAGAGCATTTTGATAAATTGTTGAAGAAGGAGTACAAGATGAAAACGCATAAATCTAAAGCAAGGATTGATGACATATGATGCGGGGAAATATGTTCAGAAATAGTCTTAATGAAAATGAGATGCATAATAATAATAATAATAATAATAATAATAATAATAATAATAATAATAATAATAATAATAATAATAATAATTGTTTTACGCCCCTGAAACCACGTTTACGGGTTTTGGAGACACTGAGGTACCGGAATATCGTCCTGCATTAGTTATTTTACCTGCGAGTAAATCTACCGACATGAGGTTGGCATATTTGAGCACCTTCAAATACTATCGAACTCAGCCAGGAACGAACCCACCAACTTGGGCTCAAAACACTAACGCTCTACTTCCGTTTGAAATGTGGTGTTAAAATAGAATGATGAAAGATATATTAGTAGATCGTATCGCAAACGAACAGATAACGAATCAAATTGACGAGAGGAAGAAAAGTTTAAATAAAAGAGGCAATAGATTCACAGGAACAATCTTCAGACACCCAAGACTTGTTCAATTGGTTTTGGCGGATAATGTACAGTATGTGGAAATAATGATAGGGAAAAGCCAAGTCATGCATATGATAGACATATTACAGTGGACTTAGGGAGTCTCCGTAAACCGTAACAGTATGTAATGGGATGTAAAACCAATAGGATGAACAGGTTAGCATAAGACAGGGTGGCATAGAGAGTTGCGTAAAATCAAACAATCAACGTATGAACTGATGAGTCGGACAATTACAATATTCTCTTGACACGTTGGGTGCCAATATAAAAACAGTGATACTATTCCTCAAGTGCCACAATACGTAAATAGTAAGTATGCTTCCCTTGGGTTAAGAAAAACATGGCTATGGTACCGAATGGTATATACTGTACATCAGAAATCTGTGTTCACCGGTGACATTGATGTAACATCTCCTTTTCTGAAGTGCCTGAGGTTCACGATGATAGGATAAAATCATAAATTTTACAACTGCCTACCCGATGCTAGCCTGTGCGTATCTTCACACCCTTAAAAAGGTTTGGAATATCAAGGATGCAATGCAATAATAAAGTTGCATAATATTGTTCATGAACAACTCCTCGGCTTCGCACTCGGGCAGCAATAATAATAATAATAATAATAATAATAATAATAATAATAATAATAATAATAATAATAATAATAATAATAATTCCACAGCTGTCGGGTTGCATTTTCACTGAAATGCTGCCTCAGGCGATCTGCGTATCAATTTGGACGTTCTTATTGCTCCGCTAACTAGCAAGTAAGTGGAACTCTACTGTACCGTTTCTAAGGATGAATATATTACGTCAAGTGGCTGTACAATGCACCACACGATGTCGTTAATGATTAAAAAATAATAATTGCGATAATGAATGCAAAGATAATTCATGCGCCCATCAAAATATACTATATAGGCCGGGAACTAGCATGAGTGATACATACTATCACTGATTTATTAACGCAGCTAAACTATTTGCTACCGGGCGAGTTGGCCGTGCGCGTAGAGGCGCGCGGCTGTGAGCTTGCATCCGGGAGATAGTAGGTTCGAATCCCACTATCGGCAGCCCTGAAAATGGTTTTCCGTGGTTTCCCATTTTCACACCAGGCAAATGCTGGGGCTGTACCTTAATTAAGGCCACGGCCGCTTCCTTCCAACTCCTAGGCCTTTCCTATCCCATCGTCGCCATAAGACCTATCTGTGTCGGTGCGACGTAAAGCCCCTAGCAAAAAAAAAAGATTTGCTGTTCTCAAGAACGATCTTTATAGCCTATTTATGTCAATTACAATGGCAGAATGTGAGAGGAGCGTGGCATGATTTTTTCGCATTAATTTATGTTCGATTTCGCGAAAAGAAAAATTTTTCGCCTTATTTCGCGAAATAGGGCTGACCTCATCGCTTTAATTTTGCTTTAATCGTTTCGTAAAATTATTCATAAAATGTTTAATTCTTGAGATTTGTGAATTATTTAAGTGAAAGATAGATAAATAAATAAAGAGAAACAAAACTGATAATCATTTATTATGCCTTATGCAATCTTTATTAGAACTATAATATAGGCCTAATGAAGATTAATAACAAATTGCCCTAACACCATATATGGTCGCAGCTGTCACTCTACTATATAATGCCATACCACTAAGGGATTTTACAATTTTAATTAATACGAAGAGATACTTCTGTCGAATTGAGAAGTCGTTATTCTGTCATCTGTTTCTCTTCATACACGAGATATTGGCATACAGTTTCAAGATTGTTATTTTCAATGAATTTCGCTGCATTTTCGCACTTACCGCAAAATAAGTGCATTTCGCTTTAAACTGGCATTGTCGCTTTAATTCGCAGTAATTCGCGAAAAAAAAGTCACTGATTTCGTAACCAGAATCATATGATTCTTTAAGATATCTCAAAATGTCGCGCTTATCGTTAAAGCGAAAAAATCATGCCTCTAGAAATAGGTATCTGCGCCTGTAGCACAGCAGTGGTCCATGTGCGCCACTGAGAGATGAGCCCGACGGAAATCGATGTGGCGACCTTCTGAAATCCAGGGCATTCTCTCTACGCAACACTTTAGAAGCGGTGTAAATATGGCGTTCGACCGACAACATACAAAGGAGAATGACTTGGTACAGAGCACCGATGAGTAAAGAAGCATTCATGTCGTACTGTACAGCACTTTATAAGAGAGACTTTACTTTCACCGAATAAGGGGTATGAAAATATTTCTAATATAATAATAATAATAATAATAATAATAATAATAATAATAATAATAATAATAATAATAATAATAATAATAATAATAATAATGTTATTAGTTTTACGTCCCACTAACCACTCTTTTACGGTTTTCAGAGACGCCGAGGTGCCGGAATTTAGTCCCGCAGGAGTTCTTTTACGTGCCAGTAAATCTACGGACACGAGGCTGACGTACTTGAGCACCTTCAAATACCAGCGGACTGAGCCAGGATCGAACCTGCCAAGTTGGGGTCAGAAGGCCAGCACCTTAACCGTCTGAGAATACAATTATCAATAATGAATAATAATGTTGAGATTTGAATATCGTCACTAACTATTGTTACGGTTTTCGGAGACACCGAGGTGCTGGAATTTAGTCCGACGAGAGTTATTTTTATGTACCAGTAAATCTACAGACACCAGGCCGTCGTATTTGAGCAACTTCGAATACCACTGGAGTGAGCTGAAGTTCAAATCCGCCGCACTAGGCCGACATATATCAATGACTTGAAAATTGGTAACGCTTCAGAATATACATTAAAACTTAACTTTATCTGTCCTCAAGTGTTCTAGTTTTTGCTGATCATATAATAATAATAATAATAATAATAATAATAATAATAATAATAATAATAATAATAATAATAATAATAATGTTACGTCTTTCTACTTATATACACTGTTACGGAAACGCTGAGGTGTAGAAAATTTGGTTTCGTAGGAGTTCTTCTACGTGTCGGAAAATCCGTCGCCACGAGGCTGATGAACTTGAGCACCTTCAAATACCATGAGACTGATCCGGGATCGAACCTGCCAACTTGGACTCAGAAAGCCACAGCTCTAACACCCGTGTCATTCAGCCCAGTAGGATCGAAGAAACTGCCAGACAAGATGCGTTAAGGTGATGCTTAGTATTGCGATGTGTTCCGTAAGGCTTAGAAAAGTCGCTACGTCAGCATGTCTCCGAAGATTGTGTGAAAATATTTGAAGATGAACCCCACTCAATATGAATATATATATGTAGTCCTAGAAAACATATGGAACCAATATAACTCAAATTGATACCACAGCCTAGCGCTTCACTTAGTAGCTTCACGCTCTGTGCACCTGGGTTGGTTTCTCGACTGCAATGGAGCATTTCAATCCAGGTATGAATACTGGAATGAAGTGCCTCACTCAACTTCCCCTCACAATCATCTCAAGTTAAGTCTTAACACACATCAGCGTGATGACATCTTCAGCCATATTGACTGGCTTTCTTGATTAGGTCCGTTGCTTCTGGTGCCAGAGCGCTCCTCAGTGAGGTTGAGTGAACCCCGTTTCAGCCGTCTGTCCAAAATTAAAAATTGCTGGACTGCCTAGGAATCGAATTTAAGGCTTCCAGGTAAGAGCCAAGCATGCTACCCCTACACCATAGGGTATCGTCTAATTAAAACTAAGAAATAGTGTATCTTTGTACAGCAAGACATGTTAATGGAATACAATTACTGTCTTTATTCTTATACTACTAAAATTATGTTTTTTATTTATTTATCTCATTAACCTATCATTGAATGCTCTGTGTGCAGCGTTGTGACTATCGGTAATACAACGGTCTTGTTTATTTTTTTTTTTTTTTTAGTCTACAAGTTGCTTTACATCGCACCGACAGAGATAGGTCTTATGGCGACGTTAGGACAGGAAAGGGCTAGGAGTGGGGAGGAAGCAGCCGTGGCCTCAATTAAGCTACATCCCCAGCATTTACCTGGTGTGAAAATGGAAAATCACGGAAAACCGTCTTCATGGCTGCCGACAGTGGGGTTCGAACCAACTGGAAATTTACAGTTATAAGTTTCATGACATACTTTGGTAACAGCGAGTTACGATCTTTTACCATGGCCCCACAATCGCCTTGAAATGATCAAATGTGGTTTTTATGTTATACAGATACCTCGGCTGCGTACAGAAAATCTTAATACTCGAGGTTAACATAGGTTCTTAATCTTAAATCACCTCTCCAATCGAAATTCACTGAATGATATTTTATATTCAAATAGCATTTAACACAAACAACTTATTGAAGCAATAATTGATCTATCTAAAGTGTTAATATTTGCCCCACTAAATTCACATAATCACGTTTGAATAACTTAAGCATCCTTTAGGGCTATATGCCATCTGACTAAGCCTGACTCGAACCTACAACCTTGAATTTTTAAGTCAGTAGTGAACTAACTGAGCCACTCAGACTGACATATACATTTTAAGCAATTATTTTTAAAAGGTAAGCGAAAATTCTTAGATTGCATTTCTAATAGAAGTACATTTACTCTCGTAAAACTTCATGTTTTGATATGCCAAGCCTTTCTTACCTACACGTTCACGGGCAGCAGTAAAGATATGATGTGCATTGTGCAGCAAATGAAAGGCGTCCATTGTGATTTTGATAAAGCTTAGTCCATTCTCCCTCCCACTGCATTGTGACCTAACACAGCTCCTTCATAAAATGTTCAGAGAGAGAAAGAAAAGGTAGGATCCACAGTCAAGTGTGTTTGTATTTCCTATCAATATTTTATGGAATCTTACAAAGGCTATTCTTGTAATTCTTCCATTTTCATTTTCCTTTCGTTCTGAAAATTGATCAGTCCCTAAATGTAGACTGATATTTTCACGATGTAGTTCCTTGATCCAAGTCAGTACCTAGGTACATTGACATGAGCGCATTTTATCTAAGACCCATATAAACAACGAGGGTAAAGATATGAGCCTCTCAAATCAGCAAGCTAAGTATGTTTTAGATAATCCAGAGCACAAACAGGAGACGAAGGAGAAGTATAGACATTATTTTCTAGCTTGGGATATCACGCTGTGTACCGCAATGTCATTTACAGACACACAGCACACTTTCTTTTACGGATGATCATACACAAGGAAACATAATTCTCGGTAAGAGTCTAGCAGGCAAAGAAGAAATAACAGGCAAATTAAATAATTATCGTCCAAGAAAAGAAAATAAACCTCTCAAACGTGAAATTGGAGTAGTCTGTTTCCTTAGCCTTTAAAAAAAAAAAAAAAAGCTTTCTTCAACTAGTCCTAGTTGTAATGTGCTGGTACTTCATTTGAAACTAGGAACAGAGTGGTTGGTTATCTGTCTCGTTTGTTTCATTGTGAGAACTGCTATTTAGTGCTAGGATAGGAATAGGTGTCCTAGAAAATGAATTATTATATTATTATTCATTCTCCAAGGAAGGTAGCCGTATTTTATCTAAAATTTAGAAATTGAATTAAATACCATCTCAAACACAAATAAAATAAACAAATAAATCAACAACCTTGACCTTTTTCCCAATTCCCTGGGGTCGACAATTGTTTGTATGGCCCAGTTTTACGGCCGAATGCCCTTTCTGTCGCTAAACCTATTTGAAGGTATGTATTTACTACAGCGTGTTTCTGCGATGATTAGCAGTAAGGCGTGTTGTGAATAAATTAATAGAGCCAGAGGAATTAACAATAATTGCTTTACGTAACAGTAACTACTTTTACGGTTTTCGGAGATGCCGAGGTGCCGGAATTTAGCCCAGCAGGAGTTCTTTTACGTGCCAGTAAATCTTCCGACACGAGTCTGACATATTTTAGCACCTTCAAGTACCACCGGACTGAGCCAGGATCGAACCTACCAAGTTGGGGTCTAGAGGCCAGCGCCACAATCGTCTGAGCCATTCAGCCCCGTAAAAAATAAATAATCAAACGAAAAAGGGAAGCAAAATAAATCAATTTAAGAACTAATACACTGTTTGCACTATGTCCAGGCACAGGTTTCTACAAATATGCCATACATCGATTTTACGAACTATCCATACATTCAGAAAGTAAGCTAAGCAAAGCCACCTCCATAAAGGCAATGAAGGCCTTTGGAGGAGTGGAAGAAAAGGGCTACATTTAGTCGTAACCTGGGCACAAAGCAGAATGAAGCAGTTAGACAGATTCGCAGCCGCCTTTACCTCCAGGAATTAACCTGGCACATTTCATTTGTCACAGGCAGAAGAACATGTGCCTCTGCAGAAGTGGAAGTCTCGTCTTTCCGACCTCCTGCCGGAAATCGAACTCAAGTCCTTCTAGGTGAACCGAGAACGCATTTACAGCCTCGACTAGGCAACCTATCGGGTGAGTGGCTCAAATGCCAGAACACCGGCTTTCTGAGACCAAGTTGGCGGATACGATACGATAGTATCGAGAAGGCCATGCTGAGTGGCTCAGACGGTTGAGGCACTGGCTTTCTGACCCCTATTCGATCCTGGCTTAGTCCAGTGGTATTTGGAGGTAATCAAATACGTCAGCCTCGTGTCGACAGATTTACTGGCACGTAAAAGACCTCCTGTGGGACAAAATTCCGGCGCCTAGGAGACTCCCAAAACCGTAAAAGCAGTTAGTGAGACGTAATGAAAATAGCATTATTTTATTATTTGGAGGTGTTCAAATACGTCAGACGCGTGTCAGATTTACTGCAATGTAAAGCTTTTTTTTTTTCTTTGCTACTGGTTTAAGTTTTCGGCGACGGAAGGATGGGAAGGTAGCGATCGTGGTCTTAATTAAGGTACATCCCCAGCATTTGTCTGGTGTGAAAATGGGAAACCATGGAATACCTCCTTCACGGCTGCCGACGGCGGATTTCGAACACACTACCTCCCGAATGAAAGCTCACTGCCGCGCGATCCAAACCGCACGGCTAACTCACTCGATAATTATTATTATTTAGCCCCATTTTCCCCTATATTCAGATCTATATATTTCACTAATGTGAATTATGCCGCCATGATGGTGTGAACGAAGATCGGGCCAACATATTAGGATTTTTAGAAGAAGCTACCATAGCTATTAGATCGACCATCTGGCACGAAAAAACTAAATACAGAAGAGAGGATGCTATGTAAGTTGATAAATCTGATCTCAGAAGGGAGTGTAAGGTAGTATGGATTGGGCGGAATGCAATATGTAAAGTGGGTCATGATTTTATAGGCGTAATCTATTGTTGCCAACCTTTACGTGGTGTCGAAGTGAATGTCCAGTTACCTCAAGCAACTAGATGCAAGTCACAGGCAATAATTTTGGAAACTAGACAAGTAGACGTTAAAATTCCAGCGCCTATCGCCTCCTGACACAGGTTACATATTAGCTTTACATTCCTGGGACTCGATACCTTCCCTACCTGGGCCTAATTTACCGCAGAGTGGACCCAGTTGCTGATGAGACGGTAAACTAAATGGACTTACGACCTCGTGTAGTGACCGCACATCGCACAACCCTCCAGCCATTAGAACCTTACAGCTCCGTAATTAGTGTTTCAGTAAATAATTAATAGGCTGCGAGGTAATGTTATAGTGTTACGCAGCGTAATTAAGCCCAGCGTGGAACTAATGTAGCTCTTACTTCGGGATCGCTCATTACTTTGTAACACTAAAGTATTAATTCATTAGCAGACCTCAACGAGGAACACATTTAGCTATGCTACAACTTCGTCTCATATGCGACATTTGTGGACAAACGACTGCCCCAGGACATTCAGAATACAGTAACTTTCTCCGTCCGAGAGGGAAGAGTTTACCTAATACAATCAGAACATCGTTTGCTTTCCGTAAACATTTCAGAATCCACTGGCTTGAATTTTCTCGTCACCGAGCTCGATAGCTGCAGTCGCTTAATTGCGGCCAGTATCCAGTATTCGGGAGATAGTAGGTTCGAGCCCCACTGTCGGCAGCCCTGAAAATGGTTTTCCGTGGTTTCCCATTTTCACACCAGGCAAATGCTGGGGCTGTACCTTAATTAAGGCCACGGCCGCTTCCTTCCCACTCCTAGCCCTTCCCTGTCCCATCGTCGCCGTAAGACCTATCTGTGTCGGTGCGACGTAAAGCAACTAGCAAAAAAAAAAAAAAAAAAATTCTCGTCTGTACTTTTAAACATATACTGTATTGCCGCTCAAAAAAAAATTTTAAAGTAGTATTTAATCGTTCAGCAAATATCAGAGTACTGTTGACAAGAGATAAAAAAAAAACCAAACAAACAACAAACAAAAATCTTAGTACATAATAATACAAGGCAAAAATAATCACTAAGGACATGATTTGGAGTCGACCTCCTGTAGACCCTTCGAAAAAAAAGAAAACTGAACGCAGGGTATTGTATGTTCCTCACATTTAATATTTTATCAGCCTTAATTTTAATTATAAGGGGCGATCAAAAAGTTTCAATTCGACGACCGTACAGTCCTGAATAGGGATGCCATTCAGACAAAATCGCAGTGAGCAATGAGGTATTCTTTCCACCGAGGCAACAGGTTGAAGATCTCCGTGTGGTACAACACCGCGTCCTGCTGCGTGAAGAAGTCTGTAACCGCCTGCTGCACATCCTCATCAGACACCCTTCAAGGCCTTTTTGAGGGGACCAAAGGCGTGATAATCACATGGGGAGAGATCAGGACTATAGGGCGGATGCTCGAGTGTCTCCCACTTGAGTTGTTGTTGTCCGTAATGGATGAGTCTGGCCTCCCAGATCGACCGGCGTCTTGTGTCGAAACGCGACCCGCACAGAACTTGCTGCACCATGCCACAATGGTGGTTTTCGACAGACATGCTGCCCCATACACAGTCTTCATTCTCCTATGGTTGTCCACTGCTGTTTGTCCTTCGGCAGCCAAGAACAGAATAACAGTACGTTGATGTTTGGACGCGTTTGGTAATAACGTCGCCGTTGTTCACGTGGCTGCATTTAACGCACGCACCTCTGCACGACAGGACTGCCACGCCAATCCCTTTCCATAATGTCTTTGCTTATACCGGGTGGTCCACCAGCCCTTTGCAATCCAGTTTTATGCATCCCTTCATATTTACTACAATTCTGAGACATCGGTCCCTCTCTCTAAACCGGGGTAATATAACGAGATGTTCCTTACGGGCTAGAAGACAGCAGGAATCGTGAGCGCCACTATTAATTCATTATGGGTACATCGAATGAACCCGTAAAGCGAGTACAGATATACAAAACACTTACTTTAAAACAGGAGGTGGACGCACAGACCGGGAGCACGGTACTGTATAGGCTGGGAAGTGGGCGCCGTAGGCCAAGTGTCGCAGTAGCTCACATGGCTAGCGCGCGGTAGAATGTGCGATAGTTGACAGTGCTCGAGGGTTGGAAAGTTCAACTCCCATGCAAGTTTTTTTTTTAACCCAGTTGCCTGGGATGTGGTAAGGTTGCGTACTTGATAGCTTCCAAGATCCTATTTGTTTTGAATTTTTTCTGGCTAGAATCTGTGTTTAGACCACTGTGCGGTGCCCACTTCCCTGCCTATTGAGTACCGTGCTCCCGGTCTGTGCGTCCACCTACTGTTTTAAAGTACGTGTTTTGCGCATATGTATTCGTTGTACGGGTTCATTCGAGGTACCCATAATGAATTAATAGTGGCGCTCACGGTTCCTGCTGTCTTCTAGCCCGTAAACACACATCTCGTTATATTACCCCGGTTTAGGGGGAGGGACCGATGTCTTTCAGAATTGCAGTAAATGTGAAGGGATGCATAAAAATGGATCGCAAGGGCTGGTGGACCACCCGATATACCCACATTGGAGTCGCGCTACGTTGTATGTCCGCTGCAGCAACGCCCTCAAACGGAAACTTTTTGATCACGCCTTCTATTATCAAAATATAATTCACCTTCATGTAGATATAAATCCTGTGATCATCCAGAACAAGCATTTCTATAGGCTCAGTTGTTTCTGAGAAAAGTGCCTGAAACGAATGTATACAATGCCATCTACTCTTATTTATTTATTTATTTATTTATTTATTTATTTATTTATTTATTTATTTATTTATTTATTTATTTATTTATTTATTTATTTATTTATTTATGGACTGTACACAGTAATTCTCCAACAGCCATACGACCTATCTGTGTCGGTGTGACGTAAAGCCAATTCTCCAACACATGGCTATTGTCAGCTTGCTCATCACCCTATTCTCCCATCGGTGTCAAAGGAATCAAAGGAGACAAAAATCCCAATTACAGAAAGGAAAATGGTAACCGTTTTATATACGCTATATTACTGTTGTGATGGCAGTAGTATTGCGTGTAACTACAAGGAGAGGCAGCGAAAAGTACTAAACTACGCAGGAGACGTCGGGGGAACAGACTGCCCGCAATCCTTTGCTAGACTCACGGTTATATGAACGCTACTGATCCACGGAATATCACTGTAATATTTGTCACATGTGAAAGGTAATCATTGATTTACTCAAATAAAGTCTCGAATCCCAGGTAGATTAAGAAATACCGTCGTTACTAGCAAGAAATATGAATACGTACTTATGAGCTGTAAACAGGAGTCCATCATGTTGCATTCCGCTGCTCGCGCTGTCTTTTGTTTGTTTCTTGAGGTCCAGGGTTGGCACCGATGAATGGGAGTGCCATGTCTGTGAATTCTTATTATCTTTGTGCATTTGTCTAGCGCGGACAGTTCAAAAAGCAAAATGGAGGTGAACAACATTAAGGATGTTATCGCTTTTCTTGACGACGAAAATCACCATGTAATAAGGAAATTACAAGACCTAAATCTCGTGCTGATGCAACCGGAAAATAGCATGATCCCTGGACCAATAGATATATTACTTTATTAAAGGAACAGCACTATTAGACAATTGACAGTTGAAGTGACACGACACCAAAGCATTACCGTGAGCAAAGACATGACACACGAAAGTGTTGTGTTAATCACAAACAAAACACGTAAGCCCTGCGACGCAGAAAAAATTGTATATAGCTGTAAGGCAGTAAAGTATGTATTCTGTAAAATTAAATATTTCCATTATTTCTTAATCTACCTGGGATTTTAGACTTTATTTGAGTAAATCAATGATTACCTTTCATATGTGACAAATATTACAGTGATATTTCGTGGATCAGTAGCGTTCACGTAACCAGACTCACTGCTAAGCTGAAGCAGCGCGGGCGAGCATTCAATTTCTTTACGGTAGACCTAAATTATCAGTTAAGAGTTAAAAATGAAGTAAAAAACTAATGTTAGATCTTACATTTCATCAAAGCAGCTGCTGAAAATAACGTCCACCACTTTGGATATAATGTCTCATCGCCGTAAAAAAAAAAAAAAAAAAAAAAAAGATACACTAGCATTTTACTAAAAAATTGTACATGCAACCTGCCCAGCTCACGCTTTTCACAGAATGGCCAAGGAAGTCGGTTCAAATTTCCCTGAAGTTGACAAGCTTGTGTCCCTTAGTAAGAAGATTCCATCACGCAGGGAACTTTTCAGATCCCAAGCCCCCGACATTCCATTACCACCGCAGCCTTGCATCACACGACGGGATATATGGATCGACCGACAGACAGACAGTGAAGCATGTAATAGATTCTTGCGGCGTACAAGATGCCAAGGCCATTCAGATGGCCCAAAAATAGTTTCAGATACGCAATGGAGGGAAAACTAGCGTGCATCAACGCAAATTTCAGTTTCTTGTCGTCAATTATTACACGTCTTCGGGAGAGAGGCGTGGGTCTAGAAAAAATGATCAATTTAGTCAGAACAGCCACAGACGACCTGGGGGGCACGGGGGCAGATATAAAAATACTAGGCTAATATAGGCGAAATATCGAATTTATCGTAGAAGGACGAGACAAAGCTCAATTTAAGCCCCTTCACGCAAAGAACAAAACTCGATAAGCCCTACGGGCCCCGAAAACCATGTTCTAAGGCCGTAAAACCAACCGTTATGGAGATATTGACACCAATCTACCCCTGCTCCAGGAATCGGATAAAGAAATGAACTGCCGTAACAATGGCAACGCCAGCTCCAGTATTCTACAGCAGCGAGATTATCTACAATATATCACAAAAACCTAACATGTTACAGATATGAAAACCGGTATTTGGAATCTTCTTTAAAAATAGAAGAATATTTTTCTCAGAAAATCCACTTAAGAGGTTGGGGGGTGGGGGGAGGTTGAAAAGAAGTGAGGAAGGAGTTGAATTCTTTATATGAGGAAACTGAAGATGTTACAGACGTTAAAATTGGTTCTTGGAATCTCCTTTAAAAATAAATGAACACACTTTTAAAAAAATTCATTAAGGGGGTGAAATAATAATAAAGCGGGGGAATTTTTAAAATGAGTATCTTCTTCTGCCGCTTTTCCCACGCCTGTGGGTTCGCGGGTGCGAACTGTGTAGCACATGTAGATTTGACCCTGTTTTACGGCTGGATGCCCTTCCTGATGCCAACCATATGTGTAGGGATGTAATTTATATTGCGTGGTCCTGTTGTGGTTGGTAATGTGGTGTGTTGAGTGAATATTAACAGGAGAATGTTCAGACAAAGACACACAAACTGTCCCCTAGCCAGAAGAATTAATCACGCGTGATTAAAATCCCCGACCTAGCCCGGAATCGAACACGGAACCCTGTGAACCGAAGGCCTCAACACTGACCGGTCAGCCAAGGAGTGGAGCAGTTTTTAAAATGGGTATATCTACAGTATATCTCATAAACTTAACATGTTACAGACGAGAAAATTGGTATTTGTAATCTCCTTTAAAAATAAACACGTAGGGCCTACTTTTTGTTTTCGGAAAATCAACTTAAGCTGGAACTCGAAAATAAGTGAGTAAGGAGTTGAATTCTCTTGATGAGAATACTTATATCTCAAAACCTAAGATTTTTTTTTTTTTTTTTTTTTGCTAGGGGCTTTACGTCGCACCGACACAGATAGGTCTTATGGCGACGATGGGATAGGAAAGGCCTAGGAGTTGGAAGGAAGCGGCCGTGGCCTTAATTATGGTACAGCCCCAGCATTTGCCTGGTGTGAAAATGGGAAACCACGGAAAACCATCTTCAGGGCTGCCGATAGTGGGATTCGAACCTACTATCTCCCGGATGCAAGCTCACAGCCGCGCGCCTCTACGCGCACGGCCAACTAGCCCGGTACCTAAGATGTTACAGATGTGAAAATTTGTATTTGGAATCTCCTTTAGAAATAAAGAAACCCTTTCTTTTTTAAGACTTAAAAGATGACTGTTTCTCACATGGAGAGTTCCATGTCGCATGTTGCAGATTTAGCTCTGCCAGTAGCTTGGTCATCTTAGCCCCAAAAGGCAATGCCACAAACGAGGTTTGCAAAGATGTTCTGGGGTAAATGAAATGCAATGTTTCGGTGAGTTTTTATACTTTAGGGATTTTCAAATAATGTCTTAGTACAGTTCCGAGGAAGAATTAATTTTTATCAACTTACGAAATCCTCGCGAGCGATGCCGTGGGTAACAGCTTGTAATAGATAAATTACGTTTGTGAATTAGAATACTGGATTGTAAAATCATAAATGACAATGTATTCAGGTCAAATTCAGTGAAAAACCCATGTGGATAACAAACGTAATGATTAACATAATAAACATTTTAACACTACATTGAACATTAAATATATGCCTACGTCCATCGTTTTTCATAAACAAGTTTGATGGATCTGTTACAGTCCAAATGAATACATTCAACGCAAAAGATACGCAACTAAAATACTGAAGTAACGGACACATTTATTTTGGGCAACTTCGAGAAGTTTGGTCCTTTTTGCTGGGTGAGTTTTTCAATGTCTGGAGTCAAGTTCTGCTCTCTGTTTAGTCCGAGACAGTCTTTTAGGGGAACAAGCCATAATGCTATTCTTAAAAATAGCTGTTCTCACAGGTACGTAGTACTGAAAATATTGAAGATTTTAGTACCCAGTCTGTGTAAGCGCAAATCGTAAAGATTTCCGCACGATGGACAGTATTTTTCTCAGATTTACCGGCCACTCCGTAGAGTTTTAGACCTTGCATTCGGTCGGCGGAGACTTCTATGAGGATGACACAAATACGTAGCCATACAGGCAAACGAACAACGAGAAGGCAGTGTCCTGGGAGCGCGATGGCCACGTTGCCCGTTATCACTCACTTGTGCAAGCCTTGTTTAAATGCAAAATTAAAACTATATTTCCGTCCTGAACGTTTGTTCTCTTTATAGTTTAGGAATATGAGAATAATAACTTTAAAGTAGTGTAAAGAAAAACTTGCCGTTGCACGAACCTGCAACCAGCTCAGAAACCGCCCCTGTCCTAGGGTAAATGGTGCGGAAATGTCAGTTGTTTTATACATTTTGGCGAGCTTAGCAGGCTGATATCTGATAGAACCTTCAAACACAGAAGAAATCAGCAGGAAACTAACCGTGCATATCCCAAGTACACCTCTTCAGTAGTCTAGGCTATATGGCAGATGACAGTAGATGAAATTAGAGGTCGGGGGCAGGAACAAAATCATCATAGTGGCTCGACTGCTAGCTTTTCATGCTGTTGAGCGCGGTCTTAATCCCAGTGACTTCGGGATAGAAAAAGTACGTAGCATAAAGAATGGCATTTGACTCAAAAAAACACTTAGCCAGAACCAGTCCAGTGATCCAAGAAAAATTTAAGAAAAGTTTTAAATGCATTCAAGTCCAAAATAAATATTTTTTGAAGTCAAGCACGCGATTGTACCATGCGTTATACTACCTCATTAAGACTCCGACTCACGATTAGTCCGCACTTACGAGGTTCTACTGTAATACACCGAAATGAACTGGTTAGTGTAATAGCTTCATATTCGATTATTTACTCTCTTTCGAATTTAAGAAACTGGAAGGTCTGGGACGAGATGTATTCAGCTTTCTGTGAACAATTTAGAATGGATTCGCTTGTCATTCTAAACCATCCTAGAAATTGTTTTCCATATTCCTATCCGAAGGTAAGGCAACTGTCCTCCGAATTTCAACTAAAATAAATTACATTCAGAAGAAAAGGAAAAGAAGAATATCACCTCAGTACAGCAGTACTTTAGTACTTGTCTTTCCGTTCCCAAGAGAACAGATTCAATTCCGGCTGAGTTCGCTAGCATATCTGACAATGAATCTTTAAATGCTACGACTCTGTTTTACTAGCTACCAGCATGTTAAAAACCACTGAGGGACAAAATTTCGCCAATCCAATCTCTTAAAATGTATGTCAACTGAAGAGGCATTAAATTTCATCATGCACTAATAAACATAACTAATTTAACTATGATACTATATAAACGAAGTCTAAAGAACTAGCTAAACTAAGTTAAACTAAACTACACTAAAGAATGGAAAGATACCTACTACGGCAGTTGGTACACCATAGATCAAAAATATCTGGAGATTTAGGACATGGTTCTCTCTAAGGTGAAATACAGTGTTATATTTCGTACCAGTTTGCTGGTCATAATTAACAGGAGTAAGAATATGATAGCCAGTCCCGGAGTCTAGGGGTGGCGTACCTGTCTCTCACCCGCAGACCCCGGAATTATAGCTGGGCCTGAGGTTTGGTTCAATTGTACGTGACTACAATTAAAGTGCTGTCTGACTGTGAGCAGGCGACCCCGGTCTTTAAAATAAAAAATAATGGCCGAAACTGTTAGTTGCACTGACGATGCGTTACCTCGTAATCTGCAGGCCTTTGGGCTGAACAGCGGTCACTTGCTACGCCAAGGCCCATCAGGGCTGTAGCGCCATGGGTTTTCTTAAAAAGAATCTGATAACCTCAGACGATCGTGTATGTGAATAAAGATGCACATGACCTTACTGCACAGTGCCAAACAGACCGGTTCTCAAAAGGAAACTCTTCCACTGCTATGCGAACTACGAGTACTATGTGCTCTACAGAAAGGTCGATAAAATTCCAAGGAAATACCGCGTTCCTCTGGTCGAAACTTACGAGTTGTGTAGAAAGTCTGTCAAAGCGTTCTTCGCATCGCCACCGGAAAGTAATTCCCAATGAAATACCGCACCTCGCCCCAGGGTACCCCACCATACACCACCTGTAGCACGTCCCTGACATACTTGATTCTAGTCTAACAATTCGTTCGTTCCGAAAGTACCTGTATAATTTATTTAGTCTCGGGTAAAATACGACTTCGTCACTGTTCACCATGTGAGGAAGACACTACCTTTCACCGAGAGGTTGCAGTTCAATTCTAGGCAATGACTTACAAGCTGCGCGTGAAAGTGCAGCCCGTCGTTGTAATTAAACGCTATCGCACCTTCACTGCTGGAAGGCAACTGTCGGCCTCACTGTTTTGTTAAGAGTCTCGTTCAGTAAAATTACTCAGTAATGATCTCAAAAGCGCTGTGTTGTACTCGTCAAATTTCCTATCCAGCTTTTTCCACTTATTGTGTTTTCTTTTTTTTTTCTTCTATGAAAAATTATTCTTGTTCCACTAACACAAGGAAAGGAATGATTATATTCAAGTATCTATTTTATATTCAGGTTAGCGGCTACCCAGTGTAGAATTCGTAGATAATTATATTTAACTCTTGTCAGCTTATTCCAGGTGTACCGGAGGTACACCTCCTCCGTCCCGTTGAACTGCGCGCCTTCTAGAAGGCCATCCGCGTGGTGAATCCGGAACTAATGTAATTCAAGACACTTGAACCTTTAACCATTAGATGTCTCTACTATCGGTCTATGTGCCCCCTCTGGAGGGATTACGGACAACGAATTTTTAAGGGAATTTTCAATTGTCAATGTTTATCAATCTTAAGTTTTTGTAGATTGCTTTCTTCATGCGCTTAAGTTGTCAACACTCCTACAGGACTTCTGAGTATATTTCTCTTGCCTATTCAAATTGGGGGTGTGTACAGGCATTCTGCCGATCTCAAGAGAGTTATGGAACTTTCCCCTCTGAGACGCTATAAAAGCTGGGCGCTTTAGAGCCGTATTGTAATCTTGAGCGCTCCGGTCTAGTGTGTGTGTGCGGCGTAATAAGGAAGCAGCGACTGCCTGCCATCGTCGGAAGGCCCAACTACTCAAGGTAATGACAGAAATTTCTTAACATGTGATAGCTCTAGACATATAACTTAAGGGGAAGGTTTCAAATTTCTTTTATTAATGTAAATTTCTCAAGTCACTGTTTAAATGTAAATTTTCGACACGTCTGAGGACTCTGTTCTAATTTTTGCTGGGAAATATGTAAATTAAAGGAATGAAGAGTGTTCACCCTCTGTTAATCCCCATTCAACTTGGTATGGGGTGACTAAGATTTTCTAAGCCTTTAAATGCTTCACTCTGCCTTGATACTTAATATTTCGCATCTAGTCACCCCTCTGTAGTATACGCTTAGCCTCTGCAACTTCGGGCCATAAGCCCATTTAGGATTTTAAGAGTTTTCTAAAAGGAGTGCAAGTGTTTCGCCCCCTAGCCTTTTGTTCATGGCCGTTCAGGTTAAATATTTTATTTCTGCATTAAGGCCATTTAGTATGGGCACGCATTGTCCCTGTTTAAAGTGTAATTACTGATAGACAAATGTGTAAATGACTGTTGAATAGAAGTGAGTAAACACAGTATTTGAAGTTTATCAGGCGTAATTTTGGAAGAAGCTTGTTCCTCTGAGAGGCTATAATTTCGTGTGGCTATTTCTAGCCGAGTGCAGCCCTTGTAAGGCAGACCCTCCGATGAGGGTGGGCGGCATCTGCATGTGTAGGTAACTGCGTGTTATTGTGGTTGAGGATAGTGTTATATGTGGTGTGTGAGTTTCAGGGATGTTGCGGACAGCACAAACATCCAGCCCCCGAGCCAACTGAATTAACCAATGGAAGTTAAAATCCCCGACCCGGCCGGGAATCGAACCCGTACCCTCTGAACTGAAGGCCAGTACGCTGACCATTCAGCCAACGAGTCGGACCCCTGAGAGGCTGGATTGTAGTAACTTTTGGAGCTCAGTCTCCCAGAATGTGAGTGGAGCAAATATGCTCTTGTAAAATAGTGCACCTTCAGAGCTACAATGGCCATCCCTGATCTATTATCTTGTTGATAATTCTATCCAATTCTTGTACCTGATTTTTTGACTTTAAATCATTGTTGTTGTGGGAGCCGAAGAGCTCATTTATTATTTCTTCTTGTTCATTCACATCATCTATAAAATTTTAGAATAAAAATGGGAAGAAATATAATTTCAAAATTTAGTGCTTTAACTTATGCTCTGGTCAGTTCCCTGTCCACCCATTCACTCCAACACCTTCGTACAGCTCTGTAAACCACGGAAATTCCGTGACACCAGGTATTTCTGGAGTCACCCTCACCAGTATTACGTTTTGGCCAGGGACTTAAAGATGTCCTTCCTGACATCACGACTTTTCACATAAAAATTCCAACTCAGGATCGAAAGGGAACCGAAACTCGGCTGTCCGGTAGGAAAGCCATTTCTACAACAGGAATTACTGACGAGAGAAATATAAAAGAAAGCTTCGTAGTATTATGTGACTGTCCATAATGGTATTGGTTTTAGGTTCTACTAACGCAGGGGCGTAGCCAAGAGGGTGGGGGGTTGCTGGGCTTAGAAACCCCCCACCGATGGAAATTTTACCAAAAAATAAAAATAAATAAAATGACAAACATTCAGAAACACAAGTGTAGAACTAATAGATCTGCTGAATCTATTTTCTAAAAAGCCTCGAAAGGTGGATTTTAGATCGTAAACTGAACATACCATTTGGTGTAAAACTGTTGACCTTCATCGTATTGTTCTTGTTTTGTATTTTAATGCAAGATTTTGTAGTGTATTGCAATCTGAATATCAACATAATTCACTTGTCAGTGTCCTTATAACGACAAGCCATGAATGCGCGCACCACACACGCACCTTCATTGTGTTATATCAGCATTTTGTAACTATGACCCCCCTTTCGGCCGATCCTGTCTACAGTACTGACTACTGTTACGGTTTTCAGAGACACCTATGTGACTGCTGCTATCGTGATAATAGCCATGGAATGTGCAGCTTTACGTGGAAACCAAACCAAAGGTACGAGTTGTTTCTTTTCCAAAACCCCACATGCCTTAACCAGGATTCGAACTGCAGCCCGACTTGGTTAAAAGCCAGTGACAATGTCATTCAGCTACCACACCCCAAGATAAAGACAGTGAAATACTGGTGGTGAAAATTTAACAAATTTTGAAAGTGAAATTCATTGTCAACAGAATCTATGACGGGCTCATAATAGTCATAAAAGATGGTTTTAGGTTTAGTGGGTTTGATGAAGGGGTAAAATTAGGATAAAATATCGAAAGTACTTTAGATCATCAATTACGCAGATGTGTATGTAACAGTTTAGTACTCAAGTCACTGACAAGCTTGCCATGTCCGCTCCCGTGATCTAATGATCAGCATAGCAGGTCGCCCAATCGACCCAAGTTCCAATTGCAGTTCTGCCTCGTATTTACGACTGGTTTTAGAGATTATTTCAATCTTATAAAGTTTTGTGTTAATAACAATATTATTGGCTATATGTTCTACTAACTACTTTTGCTGTTTTCGCTGACACCGAAATGTCTAAATTTTTGTCTCTCTAGGACTTCTTTCACGCGCCGGTAAATCTATTGACTTGAGGCTGGCGTATTTGAACACCTAACACCTCACGACTGAGCGGGATCGAACCCGTCAATTAAGGCTCTGAAAGCCAATACTGACCGCCTGAGCCACTCAGCCCGTCCCTTGAAAACGTTTGATCAAATAAAACCTAATGAAGAGATTAAAAGGTATATATATATATACTGTATATATTGTGCCATATACGGTTCAGCTAGATAACATGCTTCACAGTGACTAGATTATTTCATTAAATGTGGAATGAACTGTGTAATTAACTCCAACATTACTAAGATTTGTATTGCCCTTTTTCCGTATATCCAGACAACATTTTACGATTAATTAAGGAACTTCGTTGGTTTTGTTGGCACAGTATTTCACTTTCGCTTATTCAGATCCAGACACCAACATTTGATTTTTCAACCCCTCTCGTCAATTAACCTTTCATCACTGAAAACTCTTCCACATTCATTTCGAGTCACAAAGGTGTACATGAAATGGATATCTTCATTTCTCTCCCTGCACCAGACGAACACAAAATGTCCGACTCCTGGAGTGAATGGTCAGCGTTGAGGCATTCGGTTCAGAGGGTCCCGGTTTTGATTCCCGGCCGGGTCGGGGACATTAAGTGCGTCGGGTTAATTCTTCTGGCTCGGGGAGTGGGTGTTTGTTTTTGTCCAAACACTTTCCTCTTCATATTCAGACAACGTACTACACTACCAACCACCACAGAAACACGCAATAGTGGTCACATCCTTCCAAATAGGGCTGATGTCAAGAAGGGCACCCAGCCGTAAAACAGGACCAGATCCACATGTGTGCTACACAGTTCACATCAGCTACCACGCAAGTGTGAGAAAAGCGGTAGAAAAGAATAAGAATAATAAGAAGAAAGGAACACACAAAAAAGTAAAACTTTTGCGAAAAAATAAGAGCTATTCAGAGGTGCGCGGAAAATAATCAGTAATGTAGAAAACATGCTGAAGTCTACATATCAAATCCGCGAAAAGTAGAGGAACTGTAGAATAACGTAAGAGAAGAAATACCCAACATTTCGTAAGGAGAATTACTCGAGTACCTCTGGCCGTTTATTAATACTGAACTAGTGGAGAGAGCCTTACCTCGTTACATCTTCATAAAAAAATACTACAATAAGCTTCATGCAAGTCTAGATTTAAGACTGTATTCATTGTATCTACCAACTTTTGAGCCTGGCTTCAAATAACGAATTGCATCAAAGCAAGCTCAGCGATCCCATTAACAATGTTTCCACTGACTGGTGCTCTGTGTAACAATAATTATTACAGACTTTTCACAAATATATGTATGTCTGCTGCTTAGTCTTGATGCGGGGTCATGGGTAAGATTGAGATAAATTTAAATGGCAAGTTTTTACAGTCAGATGCCCTTCCTGTCGCCAACCTCATTGAGGAGCTAATGCAGATAATGAATGGAAATTGGGTAAGGAAACAGAATGAATCGGCTGTGGCTTATGAATAAGGAATGTCCCGGCTTTTCCCCGGGAGCGAAAATGGGTAACCAAAGAAAACCATTCTCAGGTGCGAACTCACGCGTCTTCCGAATGCAGAGCTTGGCTCCATAACAGTAGCGCGTTAACACGCGCGATCACTCCGAATCCACGTTCTTCCAGGTGAACCAAGCACACATTTACCGCCCCAGTTAGGCAGCCTTTCAATATTTAATATGAAGCAAGCTGTAGTTATTTCTGCATGATGCTTATTGCAAAATGAGAACTCTTAGTTGGTAATTTTAGTGTTGCTTTTTTTTTTTTTTTTTTTTTTTTTTAGGCCGACGTCGCACCGACACAGATAGGTCTTACAGCGACTATGGAGTAGGAGAGTGCTAGAAGCGTAAAGGAAGCGACCGTGGACTTGATTAATTTGCCTGGTGTGGAAATTAGAAACAACAGTAAACCATCTTCACGGATGCCGACAGTGGGGTTTGAACCCACTATCTCCCGAATGCAAGCTGACAGCTACGGGAGACAAACCACACAACCACTCGTTCGGTTGCAATTTACGTTCAGATACGAACTGAACAGAAGTATCAGTATTTTAAAAAAAACAGTTATCTTAAGAACGGCTACAATTTACAGAAATATGTTTAAAATTGGTAGTGAAGACGCTAGGAATCACTACTACAGAGTTTTTGATCCCATAACGAATATAATACTTCTAAAACGAATTTTTCTGCTGTTTTCCTGAAGAATAGTTTGAGAGCTGTATGGTATGGACACGTATAGTAAAAAACAGAGGTGAAAAGTGCTGAGTCTTGAGGAGAGCCGTAGTTTTAACGCCACGGGAAGTACTGGCTCGCCGCGAGCGGTCTTTAATTCCGTGTGTGAGGCGAAGCGCGGAGTACACCAGCAGCTGATCTTGTGGCCAGGTGAGACGAAGCGGCGCCACGTTGCCAAACCTCATTTCTTCGAGACCGGTTGCCAACAGCTACATCTACCATTCTAACTAGCGAGAAAGTTGATGTTCTACTCAGAAAGAGGTTATTAGTGTGTGTATTCCCGAGCGAAGCACACTGCTGTGCTGGCTTCGAGCTAACAGAATGACCTGACAAAGCGACTTTAGAGCCGGAGGAATTCCTTACTTGGATATCGGATAATGCAATCACCCTTCTCCCTCTCCAAGTGTTACCAATTACGAACTAAAGGAAGATTGCAGATTTAGGGCCGGTATTATAATGAGGGTTTAAACTGAAGATTGAGTTAAACTGTAACTTGAGTTTAAACCGACGATGAGTCTTATAACGGCCGTCCTAAGTTAAACTGAGGTAAAGAAGGAAATATACGATCTTGCTGGCAGTGACTTGCGAGAAAAGATGACTGTCGATAAATGTTTTGCAGTGACTTGCAAGAAACGATGACTATCGATAATGTTTTGTTTCTTGTAGGTGAAATGGCGGATAAAAGCAATAAACGTTGTCCTAATTTTACTTGTAAGGAAATAGAATTGCTTGTGCAAATAGTAAAGAAATATGTATATACCGGTAGTCCGTGAAACAGTGGCCTTATGAATTCCTTCGATATCTCCCAGTTTAATAAACGTACTACGGGAGGCATAAAACCGCAATGCTATTAGTAGCTGACTGAGGGGTTCTACGGCATGATTTCTGAAATAGAAGGAAGTTACTTTATTTTCTAAAATTTATACTTTTGACATTCAAACAGTTCAAAAAGTCATTTTTACATTCTTACCTTTTCGTTGCATGTTTTATTCTAGCACCAATTTGCTGAAAGAGGGTTGTGACAGTGTTTTGTAAACCTAAATCTATTTAAAAACTAGTTTTCATTCCATATATGAAAGTGACGTCTACTTGCTCGGAAAACTCGTAGTGCCCGTGGTCGTTCAATAATTTGAACCACTTCTTCATCATCGCTTAGTATTTCTTCAAACACCTCAAAAATATCTTCGAGATCCATTCGTTCTGCCATGTTGTAACGTTATGTATTCTTAAACTTCAGTTTAAACGGTAGATGAGTGCAGTAAAATTAATCTCTAGTTAAACTTAAGATTAAGTTTTATAATACACGACTAACAGATAAACCGAAGTTTAAACTGAACCAACAGTTTAAACCTCTATTATAATACCGGCCCTTAGTGTATCAGGGAAAACGTTGATCCTTTTGATATAATATTCCGTCGTAATAAAGGTTCAAAGGATTTTACGCGACGGATAAAACTTCCCGGCGCAACTTTCATGTTGTTTACTCGTCAGTGTAACGAAGATGTAGCCAACTGAGCAAGTTGCCTGTCTCTCATGCTATCGATTAGGGTTCGTGCCTGGGTCCCAACAATTATTTAAATGCAAATAATTATTAAAATAGCAACCGAGTAGAGCTGCCGCGCGTGTGAACCAAGCTTTGCAACCGGGAGACGAGTGGGTTTGAACCCAATCATCGGCTGTCCTGAGAGTGGTTTTCTGCTGTTTCGCCTTTTTTATACTTTCATACAAATGCCTAGAGAGTTTCTGTTCATAGGCCACAGACGATTCCTTCCACCTTCTTGCTTAATTTAAATCAGTATCATTCATTTCATCTTCATTAGCTCTTCAACTGAGGTTGGGGTCAGGAAGGCCATCCAACCGTACAAACATGTCATATAATTTCATCTTACCTCATCCCCGAACCCGTATTAGGAAATGGGACTAAGTGGTAGATATACAATTATTATAACATAATTTCTCCTCTCTTCTGGTGCGTTCTCTCCACAGAAGGTTGGTATGTTTTCCTATCTCTATTCAGAGTTGCCGTATCGTGGGTGTCGAACCACTGCCGGAGGTTCCTCACCCGGGATAACATCCTTCATTCCTATCTTATCATCTATGATTACCGGTAGATGTAAGGCTGACTGTACTTTGTAACGGACTCTTCACCTCACCGGCAACTACTGTTATCAACCTCGCCACGCACATAACCTTTTTCTACAATTAATATGGACTTATCTTCATCTGGATACACACCGCATTTTCTCTTCAACTGGAATTTACATACTTATGTGGATTTGCACACATCATACCTTGCACGAACTCTGCCTTATCCACCTTTCCGACCGACGATAAACTAACCTCCCTTTCGCTGCCTGACGTCATGTGACATCGTCCGCTTTGTCACGCATGCTCCACTAACTTCTGGAATATTCCAGACATATGTCTCATTATTCCACACTATAAATACCCGGCCTTCCTCTGAATGTGTTGAGATGGACTTTGGCCTGTGTGGAGGGAGGAACCTTTAACATCATCTCCGTCTTTAGCGACATGTGCCCTGGACTCTCCATTTTTGGGCAGAACTACTTGGTTCAAGATGAGGTATGACAAACTAAAAATGTCCTTATTGTAAATAATGCTGTGTTGCATTTGGAGCTATTTTATTTGCAAATTTTGACTGGGAGCAGTGCATTTCCAGGCCGAGATTTTACTTGCATTTTCAATTTCAAAGCCTCTATTGACTATCCAGTGACTGTTTGCTTTCAAAATGTGCGTGTGGTATATCCGCAACTCTGCGACTCCTATACACACTTGTGGTTAATTAATGCTTCACCATGTATGTTTTGGTACACTTGGAGACTGTTTCATTATTGTATACAGTGACTTAAGCCAGTAGGACAATCTTTATTTGTGCCTATTTCGGGTGTTAAATGAAGAGGTGGCAACTTTCACATGACATTAGACTTTGCTTAGTAGACTTCATGTTGGTATACTTCAATCTGGTAACTGCGAACATTCTTTCTTATTCTCGTTGTTCAACATTTTTCTTTAAACTGTATTCATCCCCTTTTTGTCCATCCCTTTCCTCTCCTGGCCCCTTCTCTTATTTGCTTTCATTTTCTTGAATATTTTACTCTTGATGTAACTATTTGTATTATTTCTGGTTGGGAAAATTCCGTATTTGTACTGACTTCTATTCTTCTAATATTGTAAGAGTTTGATTTGATTTTTCTAATATATATATATTTCCAAATTTTTATCTTGGTTTCTCATCTAATTTTCACCTGTCATGTCCCTTATTTCTCCTGCCGTTTTCTTTTAATTTTTTTTGAAAATTATCTAGCATAGTTTCCACTGCGCTATCTGCGCTTACTCTGGAATGTTTATTAGGAGAAGCCCTTTTACCACGGCCTCAATTCTCAATTTGGCATTTTTCTCATCGCGTAAATTTATTCCCTACTGTTTGTAAGCACTCGGTGTCACCGATACTTTGGATTTCCCTTGGCTGGATTTATGAATAAATATATTCATATATGCATATACCCCCATTGAGGGGTTTTACACATGGTAGCAGAGTATAAAGTCGCAGTTTACTACCACTCTAAATCTTCACCCTGTTACTGCCTTAGTTCTTTTGTTTCTTTCTTCTGAGGTTTAGTGGTTTTCCTCGCTAGACTTTGCTTTTTTTTTGTCATCTCTTTCAACATGGCTTATTTTTCTGATAATTTTTCTCCTTATACTTCAGACACTTCAGACATTTCGTTTGATCCCCATTTCAATTTTTCGGATCCAAATCCTTTTACTAATATGTCTTATAATCCTTTTCTCCCTTGTAATTCTGATCTTACTTCCACGTCTAGTACTCTTACTACTCCTGTTTCTTCTAGTTCATCCTCTGAACCTTTACCAACCCCGCCTCAACCTAACACCCCTCTCTATCCTGATCTTTCTCTTTTTACTGCCGAATCCAAACTTCCACTTAATCAAGCACCTCCGCCTTCTCCCCATAAAACTCAACCAGCACAGCATTATTCTCCCGATTTGCGCACTCCACCACCATCCCCTTCTCAGCAATATTTTTATGAATCTCCATATCATCACACCCCTTCTTCACATCAACCACTTAATTTCCATATTTTGACTAAATGTCTCGATCAGGTACCCCTCATTCAGTCTACTGATCCTGATACTTTGACACAGTGGCTTTTTTTAGTTCGCAAATTTCTACAGACGGACTTGGCTCCATTTTCCCAATTGCTTTCGTTGCTTTATCCAAAAACCTCTGGTCATCTTAGTAATTTTTGGCTCCAGTATATGAAGTCTTCTCATGATTGGGCTCATTTTCGCTCGGTTTTACATACTTATTTTCTGCCTTATGAAATTAGACAACAGCTGAGTAACAAATATATCAGACGTCATCAACGTCCAGAGGAATCAGCTTACGATTATCTTGACTCCATTATCGGCTATTCTGATGTGTTAGCTATTGCTCAACATCCCCAGGAAATTATTTCTCTTATTCGATTTTATGCCTCTCCAGCTTTCCGCCAAATCATCAATCCCTTTACGCCACCCACTAATATTCCTCAGCTTTACCACATTGCTCAACTAGATATTCTAAATACCCGTAGCAATTTTTCTTATTATTCGTCTACCCCACCTCCCCAGTTTAACACATCAACAACTCGCATGCCTTCTACCACTCGTTCACCTTCTCAGAGTGATATTTCTCGCCTTCGCTGTTATCGGTGTCAGGCTATGGGGCACCTCGCACGTAATTGTACCAATTCTACCTTGGGAAACTTCAATTCCCGTCGTCAGTAGGCAGCTCACGACCTCTTGGGCAAAATCTGCCTTATGTTTCCTCAACTTTCTCGCCTGCTACTAAATCACAGTCGTATACTCTTGTACAGTTACATAACATTCCCTCCTTAGCCTTCTTAGACTCAGGTTCTGCAATTTCCCTTATCAGTTTCTCCTTTTTTCAGCAACTTTTACAAACGCATCCGCATCTTCAATTGCGCCCTTCTACCATCAGATGTCTTTCCATATCTCAGCACACTCTTGAAATCATGGGTCACCTAAAACTTAATGTTAAAATTTCCCAATTTTCTTGGCCGTTTGAATTTCAAGTGGTTAATAATTGTTCACTTCCTGTTATTCTGGGATATGATTTTTTTGCTCATACTGGCCTTATTTATAATACTGCTATGGCCTCTATCTCTTTCTTTTTCAATCCACACGTTCAAATCCCTTTGGTAGACCCCCTCGATTTCCCTATGAACCATGTATTCAGTCATCAGCATATTTATGCCACTGCTCCCCAACTAGATGCAATTGAGGCCTTGAAATCTGAATTTGCCGATGTTATCACAGATACTTTAGGCTCCGTTGTTAATTATCAGGCTCACATTGATTTACTTGATGAAACACCTGTTCGTTCGTCTCCTTACCATCTTAGCCCTCCTCGGATGGCCAAAATGGATGACATTATTGACAAAATGCTTCTGGATGGTACCATTGTCCCATCTTCTTCCAATTATGCCTCTCCGGCCTTTCTTGTCGACAAGCCTGATGGTTCTTCGCGCCTGGTAGTTGATTACCGTAAATTAAACTCCAAAATCCTCTATGACTCCTATCCTATTCCTAAAATGCAAAACGCTTTCCACTTTTTTTCTAAAGCTAAATATTTTTCTCTTTTAGATCTCAATTCTGCTTACTACCAAATCCCCTTGGACTCTCGGAGCAGTCGCCTTACTGCTTTCATCACCCCAAATGGCCTCTTTCAGTTCACAAAAGTTCCTTTTGGATTGAACTTGGGGTCACAAATCATGCAGAGATTAGTGGATTCCTTATTCTCAGATTTCAAGTACAAATTTCTCTATCCTTATATTGATGACCTTTTAATCTTTAGCCCAGATTTTGAGTCCCACATGTCGCATCTACACCAAGTTCTTTCCAGACTACGTTCTATTGGTCTGACAGTTAACCCCTCTAAAATTTCTCTAGCTCAAACTTCTATAAAGTTCTTAGGTCACATTGTGTCATCTCAGGGAGTAGCTGTCGATCCCGAACGTACTTCTGCTATCTCTAATATTCCACCTCCCAAAAATCTCAAACAAACACGCACCTTTTTAGGCATGGTTTCTTTCTACCACCGGTTCATTCCTAACTTTTCTCACATTGCTGAGCCTCTCAATTATCTGAAACGTAAAAACGTCCCTTTCATTTGGACTCAATCTCAACAGGACGCCTTTCTTCAGCTTAAGTCTCTTTTGATGCATGCTCCCATTCTTCAATTTCCTGATTTCTCCCTACCTTTTGAAATACATACTGATGCTTCCAATCTTGCTGTTGCTGGTGTTCTAACTCAGGTTGTTAATGATGTTCCTCTACCTATCGCCTATTTCAGTCGACTTCTTTCTCCTACTGAGAGAAAATATTCTATCTTCGAGCGTGAAGCCTTGGCTTTATTAAATTCCATTGAACACTTTGCAGAGTATTTGGAACATAAAGAATTTCTTGTCAAGACAGATAATCAGGCTCTCTCATGGTTGTTACATAACGCACCTAAACTTGGTAGAACTGGCCGTTGGCTCATGCGATTGTCCAGATTTAAGTTTTCCCTTAAATTTATTTCTAGCACTGAGAATTCTGTAGCTGACGCTCTTAGTCGCTTATTTGACACTTCCACTCCTCAGTCAAGTACTACTGACGATTTACCCCCGAATCTTTCTATGATGCCTTCATCTTCCTCCATTCATGCGGTTCTTTCGTTAACAGACTTTCCTCTTTCCTTTCAATCATGTCAGTCGCATCAGCTCACCGATCAGTTCTGCATCCAACTCAAACAATCCATTTCTGATCCCTCTTATCAGGGTCCCTTTACTATTTTTAAAGATCTCTTGGTTTACAAACCCACTAAGAAAGCTTCTCCTAAAGTGGTGCTTCCTCAGGCTCTTCAACCCATGATTTTACAATATTATCAGTCCTCCCCTGTGGGCGGGCATCTAGGCATCACTAAAACGTACAACCGTATTGCCTCTCTTTTCTTTTGGCCTCAAATGCGCAAATCTATTCGCACTTTTGTTCAAACTTGTGAATTGTGTCAAACATCTAAACCTTTAAACATAAAGTCTGCTGGTCTTCATTCTGCCCTGCCACCCACTCATCCTGCCCAAACCTTTTTCATTGATCTAGTTGGACCCATAGTTCGTTCTTCTCGTGGCAACTTGTACATTTTTACCTTGTTGGATGCCTTCTCAAAATTTCTAGTCCTTCGACCCTTACGGAAATTCTCTACTAAGATCATCATTAATTTACTCACTGAACAAATCTTTCCTATTACCGGTTTGCCTGCTAATATCGTTTCTGATAATGCTTCTATTTTTACTTCAAGTGTTTTTTTTAATATGTGCTTTCAGCTGGGTATCAAGCGTATCTTGACTTCTCCCTACCACCCTCAGTCCTACACCGTGGAAAGGTATCACCGTAATCTCAAAGTTGCTTTATCTATATTTCATAGTTCTTTCCAGAAAGACTGGGATTCTCATCTTTCTTCTTTGGCGTTAGCCTTTAATTCTAGTATCAATAGTTCTACTGCTCAGACTCCGGCTACGCTTTTTCTTGGTCGTGATCTTCAAACTCCTCTTTCTCTAACCTGGGATCTGCACAACCTCCTTGAATCTTCTGATCAGCCATCCTCTTCATCACTCTGGAAAGACGCCTTTGATCAATTGTTAAAAGCTCAACAGGTCCACAAAAAAGCTTATAATGCTCGTCATAAGCCATCCACTTTTAAAATTGGTGATTTAGTCCTCGTTGCTAATCATCCACACAGCTCGGCAATTAATGCCACTTCTGCCAAACTTGCTCCTCGATGGCTTGGACCATACCGTATTTTGTCTTTCCCTACTCCTGTCACTGTATATTTGCAATCTACTACTGATTTGTTTGATACTAAAAAACTTCATCTAAATCAGCTCAAGCGCTTTCATTCTTAAAAACTTTCATATCTTGATTTTCTTTTCTTTTTCCCTGTGTTTTTCTTTTCTTGTTATTACCTCCTCTTCTTTCTGCTTTTTTTTTCTCTCTCTATTCTCCATCTGGTCTGGTAATGTCTATTGCTCCCAGTGTTATTTATTTTTTTGTTCCTTTCTTTTTCTTTGTTTGTCTGCCTCATCCCCCCATTCTTTTCTTTCCCTTTATGGAATTTCCTTTTTTTTCTCCCTCCACACAGGTTTCTCCAGTCTCCTTCCCAGCCAATTGGCACAGGTTGTAATGGGAGTGTACATACAACTTCCCAACCATTTTATTTTTCTCTTTTGTAATTGTTCTTAAATTCTTTAAATTTTCTTGTCATTTGTGATATTTATCTTTATATTTCTATGTTAATTCATCACTACCCTTTTCTCCTTACCCTTTCCCTTTGCTAACGCGTTAGCCCTTTTCTTGTTTCCTTTCCTCCTCTACCTTTTTCTATTTTCTATTTTCTCTATTTAGGCATGTTTATTGTGTTTGGACATTTTTCTGCCGCCTCTTGTTTTGTTTTGCAGTATTTTTTCTCTTTGATATACCGTTGCGGCTGCTATCGACCCCCGCTCCAGCTCATGGAAGGGCCCTCCATTGCTGTTCCTGGGGCCGCCTCGCCGTCGCCATTCAACTGTATCTTCCGCTTCTCGTCTTCCACCAGCCGTCTTCATTTAACTCCAGCTGCTTCAACAACTACAAAAAAAAAAATCCTTTGGATTTTTTTCTGGTGCCCGGCGGATGATGTAACGGACTCTTCACCTCACCGGCAACTACTGTTATCAACCTCGCCACGCACATAACCTTTTTCTACAATTAATATGGACTTACCTTCATCTGGATACACACCGCATTTTCTCTTCAACTGGAATTTACATACTTATGTGGATTTGCACACATCATACCTTGCACGAACTCTGCCTTATCCACCTTTCCGACCGACGATAAACTAACCTCCCTTTCGCTGCCTGACGTCATGTGACATCGTCCGCTTTGTCACGCATGCTCCACTAACTTCTGGAATATTCCAGACATATGTCTCATTATTCCACACTATAAATACCCGGCCTTCCTCTGAATGTGTTGAGATGGACTTTGGCCTGTGTGGAGGGAGGAACCTTTAACATCATCTCCGTCTTTAGCGACATGTGCCCTGGACTCTCCATTTTTGGGCAGAACTACTTGGTTCAAGATGAGGTATGACAAACTAAAAATGTCCTTATTGTAAATAATGCTGTGTTGCATTTGGAGCTATTTTATTTGCAAATTTTGACTGGGAGCAGTGCATTTCCAGGCCGAGATTTTACTTGCATTTTCAATTTCAAAGCCTCTATTGACTATCCAGTGACTGTTTGCTTTCAAAATGTGCGTGTGGTATATCCGCAACTCTGCGACTCCTATACACACTTGTGGTTAATTAATGCTTCACCATGTATGTTTTGGTACACTTGGAGACTGTTTCATTATTGTATACAGTGACTTAAGCCAGTAGGACAATCTTTATTTGTGCCTATTTCGGGTGTTAATTGAAGAGGTGGCAACTTTCACATGACATTAGACTTTGCTTAGTAGACTTCATGTTGGTATACTTCAATCTGGTAACTGCGAACATTCTTTCTTATTCTCGTTGTTCAACATTTTTCTTTAAACTGTATTCATCCCCTTTTTGTCCATCCCTTTCCTCTCCTGGCCCCTTCTCTTATTTGCTTTCATTTTCTTGAATATTTTACTCTTGATGTAACTATTTGTATTATTTCTGGTTGGGAAAATTCCGTATTTGTACTGACTTCTATTCTTCTAATATTGTAAGAGTTTGATTTGATTTTTCTAATATATATATATATTTCCAAATTTTTATCTTGGTTTCTCATCTAATTTTCACCTGTCATGTCCCTTATTTCTCCTGCCGTTTTCTTTTAATTTTTTTTGAAAATTATCTAGCATAGTTTCCACTGCGCTATCTGCGCTTACTCTGGAATGTTTATTAGGAGAAGCCCTTTTACCACGGCCTCAATTCTCAATTTGGCATTTTTCTCATCGCGTAAATTTATTCCCTACTGTTTGTAAGCACTCGGTGTCACCGATACTTTGGATTTCCCTTGGCTGGATTTATGAATAAATATATTCATATATGCATATACCCCCATTGAGGGGTTTTACAACTTATTTCCCACGATACGACTGACACAGGCTGTCCTCATGCGTTTCGCAATGGTTACGACTTCGCATAACTGACCGGCACGACGGAGTATATCTTCGTTGGATATGTCGCCAATCCATTAGAGCTTCAACATTATGCGATACATTCACATTTCGAGGGCGTGAAGTAGGTTCTTTGACGAAGCCTTTAGTGACCATCCTTCGATGCCATAAAGAGCACCGCTAACGCAACACTACACGACATGCCAACGAGTTTCGATTTGGAGGTCACTCTTGCACACACGATTATTAAAGTTTAGAATTATATGTGCAACTGTAATTAATTATACCGTGACATAAAAGTGTAATTTAACGCTTGTCGTTTCTCAAGTTTATTTACTTAAATAAATATTGATCACCTAACTGCTGTTGCTGATGTAAGAATCGAAAGAGATAAAGCTTCCAATAAAGTCAGTATCACAGCCAGGAGAAATCAACCCTTTGCAGTAAAAGTCTGTTACAACAACAATAACAACAACAACAACAACAACAACAACTTGAGATCTTCTAGAGGGGAGACCGCGCACGAGGAGGAGAAGAACAACTAAATGAGACTGTAACGGCCTAAGGAAAGGCTACAACAAAAAAATGACAATAGCAAAGTATCTTCCGAAATTTTTTCATTAATATTTTCCAAAGAAGAAGAGTAGCCTACTAACCTTAACCTAACCCCATGGCACTACAGCCCTGAAGGGCCTTGGCCTACCAAGCAACCGCTGCTCATCCCGAAGACCTGCAAGTTACGAGGTGCCGTGTGGTCAGCACGAGAATCCTCTCGGCCGTTATTCTTGTCTTTCTAGACCGGGGCCGCTATCTCGCTGTCAAATAGCTCCTCAATTCTAACCACGTAGGCTGAGTGAACCTCGAACCAGTTCTCAGGTCCAGGTAAAAATCCCTGACCTGGCCAGGAATCGAACCCGGAGCCTCCTCTGGGTAAGAAGAGTAGCCTACGCGGCAAGCTAATTCATGCTAATTTCGGTACCTGTTAGCATATGATTTATCAACGCAGGATGAATCAGTCTCAGGAAAATAGCTAAGGAGCTGTCAGATGGGTAGCTAGGAAGCTTCGATCACGAAAGCTATTGATGGTGACTACTTGTCACACAGTGTCTGCTAACAATCCAGTGCTACCGAGAGAGTATGAGGGGGTATGAAGAAAAACTTTGAATTTTCGCTCAACTGGATACAGCTAGAACCATAAAAATTAGAAGATGAGCTGAGAATCTACTGCATGTTGGTGACAGCGGAAGAAAATCTAAAGACAACGCTGGAAGGAACTAGGAAAGTTGGAAGAAATATGAGAAGAAAGCCAGAACCACTGAGGAAGTTGGACACTGGAAGACCCTGACGCAGAAGAGAAGAATGGAAAAAGCTTTTGGAAAAAGCCCATCAGTTGGCTGCCCTGTCGATGATAATATTAAAATAAACTTCTGGATGGCTGTAATATGATGACTACCTAGCCACGGGGGGAAAGGCAAACTTGGATCATCCAGAAGGCCGTTGGTTCGCCTCTGTCAGGAAATCGAGAAATTAAGAGACGTAGCGATCACTTCTGGAAAGGCACTTAGCTCTGAGGTTTCTCAGCCTACAACAGAAATGAGTGCCAGGTTAATTCCTGGGAGGAAAGGTGGATGGGTCGTGGAAGTCTTTATCTTCCACTCCTCCAGGGGTCTTCTTGGCCTGTACGGAGATAGCTTGGCTTGGCTTGGCTTGGCAAGTATCAGCGGCTTCCTGTTCCTGTGATCGTATAGCACCGGTGGTCGAGTATCTACTGTTAGTGAAGCTAAGGATGAAGGGACTGGACTCATTTATCTCCAAAGGACCACACCGTTCTAAAGTGGAGACTGGAATAATGTCCGGACTTAAGCCACTAGCTGGGGATAAATTTCATCGTTGGAACTAGTTTACTCCAGCTAACTTACTATCAAAGGTAATTTGCGACAGAGGAGACGTAACTCAGGCAGAAGCACATTTATATTCAGAGGAGATAATGGAGCCGAGAGAATTCGCACGTCACTCGTAAAGTCCGGAAATTAAAAACCTCCCTTGTATGAAAACTGATGAATGTAAATAACAAGAAGTCTCTCGCCTTCTCGTAGAGTTACAAGGAGGATTAAAGTCCACTCACAGATCGGAACGTTTTCGAGCACTCCCACCGTGTCCATCTTTACTTTACCGAACTAAAACTTAGTAAAGCAGAGCGAGTTGGCCGTGTGGTCAGGAGATAGTGGGTTCGAACCCCACTGTCGGCAGCCCTGAAGATGGTTTTCCATGGTTTCCCAATTTTAACACCAGGCCAATTCTGGGGCTGTATCTTAATTAAGACCACGGCCGCTTCCTTCCAACTCCTAGCCCTTTCCTTATCCCATCGTCACTGTAAGACCTTTCTGTGTCGGTGCGACGTAAAGGAACTTGTAAAAAAAGACTTAGTAAAAGGAATTCACTTTTAAATTAAATGAATATCCCATCGATTTAGATAGTAGATATCAACGTAAAGACTACTTGGGTAAGCCGACCATATTGATCACAGAAAGCAGTCTTCCAGAACGTACATAAAGGGAGGACATGATAGCTAAGTGGCATCGCCTCGAATCCCGTTCAAATGCTCCACAGCGAGGATTGATAACGAGACCACCACAAACAAGAGTCCTGTGGGACTCCGCCAGCCTCATTTGGGTTAAGATGCATGAAAAAGTTTCTCAAACTAAATGTAAAAGATGACTAAAAGATTCATCTTCCCGTGACACATAGTATTAGTCATATCCGATAAGTTGCTTGCGTGTATTTTCGTCGGTGTTTTTGATTCCCTTTCCCCCTGCGAGGTTGCTCCTCGAGCCCGTCTTTCTTTCGCAAAACGCAGAGTAGTTCTGCGCCCATAGAACGTACATTAATTACTTCTTTTTTTACATAGAAAACGACCTTTGTTACATGTCTAAATTCAGGGTCGGAGTGCTCCTTTCTTTTTAAATAGGTCTAACACAAAAAACAAATATTTATTTTGTAAAACTAATTTTGGTTGTTTACATACAGACTGTTTAGAGAGGGTCAACCCAACTTTTCGGCAGATTCATCCACTAGTTGAAATGTTTAAGTATTCGCTCGCTATACCTTATATTTGTGAGTAAAAAAGATCTCATATGTGGCCGCCGGCTTTAAGAGTAGGCCTAAATAATATTTTTTTGAATAAAATAACTTATTCCGGACTTCAAAAATAGTCTATTGACCAAAATACAATTACTACAACTAATGTATAGAAGAGTGGGTCGCGCATACCTAATATAATATCCCTCCCTTTCTAACTAGTAAATATGCGGAAGAAAACGAATACAACATTTTATATCGGTATTCACATGTCATCTATATGTCCCAGCCATTACATAAAGTGCATTTTACTTCAGAACAAAATTGATTCTGTTATATTTTGAGTTAGTAGGGTCTACGAAAATATTAAAAACAACTGGTCTTTATTCATCCTTGTCATTATCATAAGACTATAGACTGCAAAACTGAACGAAAGAGTACCCGGATAATACGAGATTCAGCTTTTCGGTGAACGGGTGCCCGAAGTACCCGAGTCCCTACTGTCGGAAATGCGGCAAACAGAGCTCCTACAAAAAAGTGCCTGCCAAAATGGTTGTATAGGTAAACTGAATCGCTGCCAAAGAAGGTGCAGGTATATAGGTAAACTGAGTTCCGGTCACACAAGATGAATAGGTAAGTTGAGTCCCAACACAAAAAAAAAAATTGAACTTAGTCCGGGCTGAATTTCACCACAAAAAAATGTTTCATTTCACATGTGCCATGTCATCTATAGTTAAAGTGAGAAAAACACATTTTTCAGTTCGATATACATAATTTTCGACGGAAGGTTATAAATATCCTCCATTGTTTTTTCCCTTCAATGAGTTGCCTATTTTTTCCTATTATGCAACGATCAGTTGGTTTTTCATTATTATAATTTTGAGGATTTTCCACTAAGTTGCACGGTTAGTTGGGTCGATTTTAATGAAGCACTTCCATGAAGAGCAGCAATTCAAGAGTTGAAGGCATCCCTGTAAGTAGTCATGAAATATAAATTTGTAGCCAATAAATAAGGCTAGATTCCTTTGGCTGTCCATGATCTCCATTTATACCAAACATTTCACACTGCACATTCACTGCCTTGTATATAATGTAATATATTCTGATAAAAACAAGAGGTTTGCTTCAGATAAAATGTTGAGACATTCATCTTTCTGCCGAATTTCAAAACTGGAATGGTCTGGGGGAAAAAATCATATTGTAAACTGCCAACACGACTTGATGTATTATGAAGAAACAAATATTTTACGAAACTATAACAGCATAATGTTATACTCGTAAGTAGCTTCCACCGAAGTCCAGGTCTAATTCACAGCTGAGGTACGAATGATGCTCAGTAATGACAGTAATGACATTTGGAGTACAAACAGTGTGTCTTGCAGTTATGAAAGTGCTACTCATAGGGCTAGTCGTGCTTCAATAGCACTGTCTCGCCCATTGAGGAAATCAATGGCAAACTACCTCCATCTTGCCTAGTATGCCTCATTTTGGTGCCCTCATCAGTTTTTGTGGTTTCGCTGTAACTGCATAAACTCTGGTAACACCGTTTGAGGATTCAGCCAGCCTTCGGGCTGGTGACCAAACAGATAACAGATAATCTCCACGTATTTTTGTCAGATAAATCGGACTTGGTTAGCGAAACTTATGATCGAAGGGATTCTGTTCATCTTCACGAGAGTAAGAAAATGTAGAATGTAGATAAAAGAAGTGACTGTTTATTGATCAGGTTCCTTAACTATTCTTTTGGGACTGACCCCACCTAGCCCCACTCAAGCACTACCTGAACACACCGGGTAACGCTCAGTTAACCGGGTACCCGAGTACCACAAATCCTAGGAAGTAGCTCACTTCTACGTGGTGCTAGGGAAAACATTTCAAAGATAAGATTTCTCAGAAAACAGATTCAAAAAGTGACTGTTTCTTGAGTTGGCATTACTTCTCAGAGTGTAGATCAAAGAAGTGACACTTTTTTTTAAATCTGGTTATGTTCCCTATTTTCCCATTGATGGTCTTTAAACCTGATTATTTCTCATACAGCGTTTCATTTCTACATATATGAAGACTATTTTCTATTGCGAGGTTCAAGGACCTTTGTTTACTTTCTGTTTATTTTCTCTCAGGCCATTCTCATGCCCATCAGATCAGCAACGATCATTAATCATTTTAACATCCTCTAAACTACAACTGCTATGTCCATCATTGACTTTCGACTCGCTTTCTCGAAACTACTCGAGTGAACGATAAACTTCAGAAGCTCAAGAAGCAATTAGCTGTATCATCCTAGAAGATAAAGCTTTGTTTCTTGACTAAATTTCGCTGCAGACTGCCAAGCGAACACACTCTCACCCGTGTAACTTTCCGTGCCACTTGTAAAGACTCTTCGAGCATGACTCCCTTTCTAGATCTACTCCAAACTTCTTCGGACAATTTTATGAATCAAGAGACGACATTATCAGCCTCTCGTACATCGGAAATAGTTTCCGGGATTCTGAGTTTCAGATTACATAATATGAAGTCCTTTTCATTAGGAGGCTTGGAAATACTCGTGATCTAGCCTGATACGAAGTTTGATTCAAATCTTAAGGAACAGGATATCTTTCTATCAGAAACTACTGTAAAATCCCCTGATACGATTAGGTCTACGTCGCATTATAATAAAAGTTGTCCGCTTATTGCGATTTGTTCAATAGCGGTAAGGAAAAACAAGAGGAACTCGTCATGAATCGAAGGGGGCGTGAAAGCCGAGTAATACAGCCACTAGCTTCTCACCAAGGCAACCGTGGTTCGAATCCTGGGGAATGCATGTAGGGTTTCTGAAATGAAAAGTTACGTTCCTATGGTTCGTATTCCACGTAAAACTGGAGCTCCTCTGTCTATGATCACATCAACAGCCACGTAAAACTAAAGGCTGAAATAGGCGTGCTGAAATAGGGCTTACGTGATTATGTGTCAGCCTGACCTCTCCACTGCAACCTACCACGTTGTTTCTTTAATTTTCACCATGGCTTTTACACCTGTGAATCAATGGAACTCCGATGTTGAGGTTCAGGATACCTCACAAGAGAATTCAACAAATTCACTAAAGAATTAAGACACGATGTACAAATCTGGCTGCCAGTAGATTACTGTCAAATGAATGCTACAGAACTTATTTGCGTCTTTGTGAAGAACAAAACTGCAAAAATAAATCGATCGAACGCTGAAGAGAAAGGAAAAAGGCATAAATGTGACAAGATACATATGCTAAGGAACCTTACGTTCCGTAGCACCTGAACTCTGGACAAAATAAATAAAATATGCCATAGAAATTGCAAAAAATACTGGGAAAAAGACCAGCTTCCTGAAGAGAGTCATGTCCATCCAGTTGTCAGTCATAAAGGATCTGATGCTGAAAGCGAGATTTCTGATGATTAACTGAAAGCCGATTCAAACCAATGTTTATACTGTAAATAGTTACATATTCGCACGTTAAAAAAGCGTATTTAAAACTGCCATTGTAGGTCCAAAGCCCTCATGAGAAAAGCTGGTGGAAAGTGTATTCCAAGACCTCTTAATAACATTTGTTTGAATGCTATTCACAGTTAATTATTAAATACCGGAGGAAACTTGTAAGCAAACGGCGAAGCAAATGTCACTGTACATGCAACTTGTAATCAGCATTTACAACTTCATGCGAGGTGCAAGATGATGCGGTGTCCTGCGCTATCGCTGGAACATCGCACGACTTTCCCAGCTACTAATCCATATCCTTCTATCAAACACAAATACAAAGTTATCTTTAAAAAAAAGTGAATTCGTAAGCATGCACTTCTGAAATATATAAACTATGTATAAAATATCCAAATGTATATTGTGTTAAAATGTGGATTCCACAAGATCACGAGGTCCTGAGAAATGATGTCAAAGTTGACGCATGGCTGAAACACATTTAAAAACTGTTGCTTTTTGCGTTCAACCTGAGATAAAAAAAATATTGAAACATAACTTTAAAATTCAAAACCTACATGAATTAACGCGAAACGAAAAGAGAAAAATACTGTTATTTGATTTTCCGTAGGCCTATTGGTTATTTCATAAACAACCTCCAAACTTGCCTACAGTATTTTGGTCGACAGGAAGTGAAATGTTCTATGAAGCTGATTTTGGAACTTCAATCATATCCAAATTTTAATATTATTTTACGTAAATGTAAATTTAAAGATACCTTACTGGCCTTATTGTTTCTCCCTTGGTCAGTTACTCTATTTTTTAAATTTTGTTATTGGGCTACTTCTAGTTAATGACTTATTCTGACTTGGTAGGTCCCCGTGCCCTTCCCTTTGATCTATTGGTCATTGTATTATTTATTTATTTATTTATTTATTTATTTATTTATTTATTTATTTATTTATTTATTTATTTATTTATTTATTTATGATTTGCTACTTGTTTAACGCTGCACTAACACGTCAAAGGTTTTCGCCAACGAAAGGAGGGGAAAGAGCTAGAGTTGGGAAGGTTGCGGGCGTGGCCGGAATTAAAGTAGAGCTCCAGTACCTTTCTCGTGTGAAAATGGGAAACCACGATTATTATTATTATTATTATTATTATTATTATTATTATTATTATTATTATTATTATTATTATTATTATTATTATTATTGTCCAGTGCCCGGGGTTAATTCTCTAGTCAATTGCTAGTTTACCCTTTTTTACCTCAGATTATTGTTCTATATATATGCTATTTGTTTAACGTCGCACCGACACAGATATGTCTTATGGTGACGATGGGATAGGAAAGGCCTAGGAAGTGGAAGGAAGCGGCCGTGGCCTTAATTAAGGTACAGCCCCGGCATTTGCCTGGTGTGAAAATGGGAAACCACGGAAAACCATCTTCAGGGCTGCCGACAGTGGGGCGATTATTGTTCTAGTAGGTAATGTAAGGATCATTTAAAGTAGGTATTATCGCGGGTCGTCATACTTCGTGGAAATGTTGATCGGGCTATTCATTTGGCATATCTATTAAATGTTTATGTGAATAACGTATTATCCCGCCCCATGGTGTAGCGATAGCGTGCCTACCTCTTACCCGGAGGCCCCGGGTTCGATTCCCGGCCAGGTCATGGATTTTTACCTGGATATGGAGGTTGGTTCGAGGTCTACTCAGCCTACGTGATTACAATTGAGGAGCTATCTCACGGCGAGATTGCGGCCCCGGTCTAGAAAACCAAGAATAACAGCCGAGAGGATTCGTCGTACTGACCACATGACACCTCAATCTGCAGGCTTTCGGGCTGAGCAGCGGTCGCTTGGTAGGCCATGCTCTTTCGGGGCTGTTGCGCCATGGGGTTTGGGTTTAAATCATGTATTAATATTTTGTAAGCTATACTAATCATTCTGTGTATCTCAAACTTATAATATAATCCATTTTCGAGTCTACCTTAATATAAATGGCAAGGGTTAGTTCCCTTCTTGACTGGAACTTATCTGTCGTACATTTACCTTAAGCCGTTTCCTTGTCGAATTTCTTATTTCTATTGATGAAATCGTATTTGGTAACTTTACTTTATTTCGGATTCCCATGACAACTGAATTCTAGTGAGCTCATCTCTTTGCTTCCCCCTGCGCAAATGCATTGCGAAACCTTGGCTCTCTGCTGTGATGACTTAATAAGCCGTTTTCAGTAACTCTTGAGTATGGAAAACACATGTATTTCTGGCTTTGTTCGCCTGTCTGAACAAGATTTGACATTCCATAGCTTTCTGATCTCGTACTCTGATTCCTTACACACTACTCTGCGTTTGATGTGTAACAATAGCTAAACACACATAATATAATCGTCGCTGCACCTAGAAAAACTGCTATGTGATAATATTTCAGCTTAGAACTCTGACCGGAAAGGTTCTGTCATCTAAGTTTCAGTATTGCATGAACTATATCAAGGAATTTTCCTTCTAAGTGATACATGTGCTGCGGGCCAGTATTTCTCCCCTCAACATTGTCACATAACAGTATTTCGAGGCGCAACGACGGGATGTTAAATCTCCGGTACACATTTCTATATGTAATCAGCCAAGATCAAGAATTTGATACACTTGAGCCTTGTTCGCATCCCACTATTTCTTTCAATCGGGCTGAGTATTTCAGACGATAGAGCGCTGGCCTTCAAGTCCCAGGTTGGCAAATTTGATGCAGGCCCAGCCCGGGGGCATGTCAAGGTGCTCAAATGCTGTACACCCCCTCGTGCTCCGACATCTGTTCAGACTCTGTATTCATGCAATGACAGATTATTGAAATGGAAATTGAAGTAGGCGAAAAATTAATAAATACGTCGAAATATGCAGATGACACTAATCCTTGCTAGTAGTGTTGAAATCCTACAATTATTCTTGGACACAGTTTTTACAGTTGGGGAAGAGATGGGTCTAAGTATGAACACAAAAACATAATAATAATAATAATAATAATAATAATAATAATAATAATAATAATAATAATAATAATAATAATCCACTGATGATTTTCTCACTTCAAACTTAGATATGGATATTAGAAATGTTTTTTATGATAGTGTGAATCAGGGTATTGTATGGACGTTAAATATGGACAACACCTGACTCAGAAAGAAAGGGGAAAAAAGAAAGCTTTCGAAATGTTGTGTTAACAGAAGAATGCTTGGGCATATTGTATCAGAAATGAAGACTGAATTTAATTGGTGGTAGGAGAATGATTTGGCGAAATTTGACCAGACGGAAAACATTGATAGGACACATCTTGAGAAACTCAGGACTTGTTAAATTAGTTTTTGAGGGAAGTGTAGGGGAGAAGAACGGTAGGGATGGGTCAAGCCATGCCATAAATATAGATTAGAGCAGATGTAGTACGGTCTAATTATGAAAAAAAATGAAGCGAATAAGGTAGCATGGACAACAGCAATAAAGCATTCTACGGATTGGAAAACCCAAAGAACAACAGCTTTGCACATAACAATGGCCAATATTATCCGTCAGTCTCAATAGTATGTAGACAGAACACTTACCGCTCGACCGCAATCCTTTCACTCATTGTTGGTTTGTTTTTTGACGAACATTCACTTTCACTCTTAGAAGTGGATCGAGGATAATGTAACAGGACCTTTTAAACAGTATTTTTAGAATGTTTTTTGTACGCAAGTGATCGACCTAATACAAAACAAGTATTATAGAATACACCTACCGGCTTCACTCAGCGCCTTGTGTTACAAGCTGTGGAGACATAAGGATTCATCCGTTATCCTCAAGATGGATTTCCATTATTTCTCCTGCCGTCTGGATAATGTCCTCCTTATGAGCCACGACTGCTTCCTTCTCAATTCCTTGTGCACTCCATCGCACATTCCATAACGACACCTTCTCTAATCAACTACAAGACACTGTTACTTACAGTGAGTAGCAGAATGATTTCTAGCAGACTCCACGGATGGAGCCAAATTTGAAGGGAAACGCGAAATATCTATGGGACAATTTTAGAGGAAACATTTTTAATATTATCGTTATTACGAACTGAACCGTAGTATTTTCTGTTTATAACGTCATATTTGAACTAAGCAGCAAAACTACATTCACTGGAGCTACAGGACGTCTGAAATATCTGTGAACTTGGCTTCTTCTCAGCCCAGGTTTGTTTTCTGACCAACAAGGTTCGTACCGTGTCATTGTAACAGGCTGTTGGATAGCCACGTCCTATGGATGATGTCAGAAAGTATCATAAAAAATGACCCTTGTGCTTTTATTCATGTAGTCATATTGAAAATAAGGACAGCTTGAGTAACGAAGCTTCGTTTAGTCCGATTTAAACTTCACCATCTATCAAGAAATAAAGAGGTGTTATGCTATGTGAACCATAACTCCAGTTCCCCGTCCGTATAGCCTATGTTAGATATCTTTCTTGATCTTCTTTCTTTGACGGTTCTATTAGTTTGTCAAATAAAGAACCGTTCACATTCAAGCGAAGAGGCGGAGAAGATTTAGAGGTACTGCGAGGCATTAACCAGATCGTCCATCCGAGGAAAGTAAGTAATTTGTTGTCATTCACGAGGGTTCACTCGTTAACCTGTTTACCTCCACATCCGATAACTCATCTTTATTGGGATGAACGTTTAAAACCTTTGTCGACAGACCATGAGTTCTGTCCTTATCTTAGGTGTACGGAAGGATCTGAGGTATATTAAAAACAAATATATAAGCTTCACTTACGAAAACCTGTCATCACCTACAGAGAATTACACCTACAGAGAATTGGCATCCTTGAAGATGGTTTTCCGTGGTTTTCTCATGTTCCCAGAAGCAAATGCAGGGGCTGTACCTTAATGAATACCACAGCCACTTTCTTCCCCTTTCCTAACATATCGTTGCCTTAAGATCTGACGTCAAACAAATAGGAAGGAAAAACCCACCATCACAACACGGATTCCTGAATCAATGGATTTGCCTGAGAATAATAATACTGACTATAAGGTCAGTGTAAGTATTATATATATATATATAAACATCAGTTGTTTACTTCAAATATTACATGAAGAGTATATGGCATTCGAAATGTCTATAGTGTGTAGAATACTGACGGCACCTCTACCAGTTGCCTGTATTTTGGACAATCAGTTTCAACAAGAGCATACGATATTTCAACAACTTTTCAAAGGAACTCCGACAGTTGAACAAGATAGAGCCTCTTAATTTGAAGTTTTGTATTTCGCGGGCTGTAATTCTCTACAGGTGATGACAGGTATTCGTAAGCGAAGCTCATTTGTTCGTCAGAGCGCTAGACACACCTCAGGTCAGGATTGTGCGAAGAAGAGGTCATTGGGTTGACTCATAAATCAAGTAAAGATCCGTGAGAGCTAATCCGCCCTCCAGATACGAGTGAACGCTCACTAACGAGCTTTTCTGCATTACAGAATTATGGAAATAAGGTCCCCTCCAGGAAACAACACAAAACAGAGGGATTCTCCTCCACTGCTAAGCAAACGAAATGTCAAAGCTATATTAGCTTGCCTACGCAGACGCGGATGTACCGCGAGTAGACTAGGGAGCAATTCAATCATAGAAAAAAATCCCTAGAATTTTCGCCACATACACGTTGTTTTAAAATTCAAAGCAAGAGGATAAAAACAAAGAATACATCCAGGATACCCCTGCCTGAAGTATGAGGTGACAAAGAGGTAACCCTAACAGGCCTTCAACTTGTGATCGTGGGCTGGCAACCACTTAGCCCCTAGCTGAGTCTGGCGTTACTTCACTTCATTGTGCCACGCTCCTCACTTTCATATTTCCTATCTGACCTCTCTATAGTTCTTTTCTGACCCTAGCGGGTCACACTTCAAAGGGCAAAATCTCATCCACTTTGCGCTGTATTTCCTCTCAAAACAAATATTCCCTCTCCCTGCTGATCGTGTAGGCTTACTGGCGGCGCCCTCATGAAAGTTACGAACGTACAATATAAGTCGGGTATACGCTAATTCTTAGGTTTATGTTTGTGTGGGCTACTACTTGAGGTAGAGAAATTAAGTTCGGTAACAGTATAAATAAAAGTGTATGAACGTGGTTTAATGTAGCAAGGAAACCTATATCATATTTACGTTTGTAAATTACTTTGTAAAGAACTGTAAAAATGAAGCTCAAAGTCATTTCACTTATACAGACAATCTGTTATAATAATTACCTATATTTTTAAGAAGGAATCGTAGTTTTTCTTTTTTTTCTTTTTTTGCTTTTTCAAACATATGGGCATTTTTGTATTCAATTTCACTGTCCTAATGAGAAGGATGAATCTGTTTATCCTCAATTAGTTCAACTACGGCTTTAGCGACAAGTACGAGTATAAGATTGTCGCCCTTCGTAACAGTTGCAGAATGAAGAGAAAGAGTTCTGATCCTTAGAATAACGAAAGTATGGGAAAAACAACCTAGTATCACAAAATTCGAGAAATGATTCTGAAGATATAATAAACCTAAAATCGCAGACTATTTCGTGTGAATGGTGACGAATATTAGACTGTATGATTGCGCTAGTAGGGTATGTAAGATGGGAACCTCGTTGTTTTACAACTAAAATATGCAGTGTTTTCTATAATTACTAGCTCCTATATATAATAGCGTAAATATGCATAATACATAGCTTTTACCTTGTATACATAAATTTTAAGAATAGAATACTCCCCTCCTCCACTTCCGGACCACAAGAAATTGAGGAGAGAGAGTATTCAGCTTGTTGGCAATCATTACCTATTACAACCAAAAAAAAAAAAGTCAACATACAAACAAACATAATTCGAAAGAAATACACTACGGAGTACATTTGAACAGAATACACCAATACAATATATAAAAGAATACGTTGAAATGTGGACAAACAAGAAGGCAGAACAAGCAATTAAAGTTAGAATTATTATCGACCTTAACAATTATACATAGACTTGAAGTTATATCGCTGTTTATCGCCAATTCATATTTTGTATAGAAATGAAATGGCGTATGGCTTTTAGTGCCGGGAGTGTCCAAGGACATGTTCGGCTCGCCAGGTGCAGGTCTTTTGATTTGACTCCCGTAGGCGACCTGCGCGTCATGATGAGGATGAAATGATGATGAAGACGTCACATACACCCAGCCCCCATGCCGGCGAAATTAACTAATTAAGGTTAAAATTCCCGACCCTGCCGGGAATCGAACCCGGGACCCCTGTGACCAAAGGCCAGCACGCTAACAATTTAGCCATGGAGCCGGACATATTTTGTATTGGGCTCCGTTAAGCTTACAGTATATTTCCATATTGTATTTTACTTGTTTTCATAACGATTTTCCTTTCTACAACTATGCTCCATATTTATTTATTTTGATAAGCATTGTTTTATTTCCTTATTGAGCATTCTTCAATCCATTATTTAGCGTAGTTATCTTCTGTTTTGTACAAGAATGTTAATATTCCTTTTCTTTTAAGTATAAGAGAGGGCCACGATCCTAACTTCGCCACTGATAAATAAATAAATAAATAAATAAATAAATAAATAAATAAATAAATAATCAACATTAAAACAGTCCCACATCACTTAAAGACAAAGCCTGGTAAGATAGAAAGAGATGACAGCTTCAAATACCTCGGGGAAATCGTACAGCTGAAAACTAGTGAAAGAAAAGCCAGCTACACCTGGCGAGAGAAGATGCCCGCTGCTTTGCGGAGGACACATGCTTTATACAAGAGAAAAGCCATCTCAAGACGAACTAAATTAAGACGCTACAGCATTAAAACAGTGTTCCTGTATACTCGAGAATGTCTCCAAATAACAGGAATGTTGCGTCGGGACTAATAGAAGCCGAGAAATTTGAGAGAAAGATCCTCCGCAAGAATGGGTCCAAAAATCTTGGATAGACATTATACCAGGAAAGCGAAAGATTGAGTCAATGAGGAAAAAACTCAAATTTTATGGGAATCTGTTTAGAATGGATGAGAAGAGGCTGACAAAACATATTTTTAAAATAGATGACAGAAGACCTAAAGTTTCCGACAAATGGTTCAGGGAGATACGAAAGGATCTTGAGCAATCTGGATTAAATCGTGAAGACATCCTAAACCGAACAAAGTGCAGATCAGTGATCGACAGCTTCAGAGGTTTCCATGGCGAGCAGAAGGATGGACAGAGGAAAGAAAGCAGAGAAAGAATGCTAAGATTTTGGGCCGCAAAGAAGGCTTCCAGTAATGTGAGATTGTTTTAACGTGGTCTCAAGAAGCCGTAAACGAGAAAAACTATGGTGATGATAATAATAATAATAATAATAATAATAATAATAATAATAATAATAATAATAATAATGATAATAATGCGTAGACCGATTTTAACAGACGCCGGATTTTCCTCGGATAATGAGTTCTTAAACATGCCGCACGTGTCTCACATTTAAGCACTACTAAGTGTCAACATACTGACACTGTTATTTAATTCCACAAAGGTGAGTAGAGAAGATGAGCCCCTAAGCAACAATTAGCTACAAACTCAGTCAAGATTCTGAAAAGTAAGTTGTGTTATACTGGTATCTATTACCACCGACTACATGATCAATTTTAAAATCATCATTAAATGATAATTACCGAGCTCGATAGCTGCAGTCGCTTAAGTGCGGCCAGTATCCAGTAATCGGAAGATAGTGGGTTCGAGCCCCACTGTCGGCAGCCCTAAAGATGGTTTTTCCGTGGTTTCCCATTTTCACACCAGGCAAATGCCGGGGCTGTACCTTAATTAAGGCCACGGCTGCTTCCTTCCACTTCCTAGGCCTTTCCTATTCCATCGTCGCCATAAGACATATCTGTGTCGGTGCGACGTAAAACAAATAGAGAAAAAAAATGATAATTCTGTAAACTCACTCAATCACTTGTAAGAAGAGAGAGACAGACAGTATTTCAAGTAATCTCTGCTTACTAGTGTTACTCCATTAAGCGAGCTAAATATGTTCCTATGCACACGTCCAACCAACTAATGAATTAATTCTTTACTTATCGTTGGAGAAGTATGGTCAGGCAACAAGAACAAGGATTCACCAACAGATCTCCAGTATTCAGCATCTTACCTGAAAATAAAAATAAAACAATCTTAATGAAACTTCTATTAAGTGACTATTCTAAGGTCAACAACAGTAATGTTTCCAAAGTTGAAATTCTCTTTAGCAACTAGTGAGGGATCCAAGATTTAGAGGAGTCATCGTCCACTTCTTATAGACTAAAGGGCATGCAGGAATACGGCACAATGGAAAAGAAGACTTTACCGCCAAGCAAAGGATAGCCAACAACAATATTTCAACGCTATCCTTCTTCCCTGAACAGACTTACGCTTTATTATCCGACAGGGGGCTTACGGAATGGTCTAAACGACGGACTCTAATAAGCAAAGTAAATGGGTGAGCAGAAATGTATTGTGGAAAAGATTAAAAACGAACGGATTTTGAATCTGTATAAGAAGACATTAGTGTGCAGTGTATCATTTGTCTGTCCTTGCAAGCTAGTGGGTTAGAATACCACTGTCGGCAGCCCTGAAGATGGTTTTCCGTGGTTTCCCATTTTTACATCAGGCAAATGCTGGGGCTGTACCTTAATTAAGGCCACGGCCGTTTCCTTCCCATTCCTAAGCCTTTCCTTTCCCATCGTCGCCTTAAGACATATCTGTGTCAGTGCGACGTAAAGCAAATAATAATAATAATAATAATAATAATAATAATAATAATAATAATAATAATAATAATAATAATAATAATTGTTACGGGGTTACCCGTGGAACAGCAGAGGGGAAAGAAGGTGCGGGCTGGAATGGGTCTAACTACAAAGCTAAGATATTGATTAAAATTGAATTAAAGGTTATATTTTCAAAATTAGCAAAACTTAACAATTTTGACATAGAATTAGAACATTCAACAAATAACAAGAAGTTAACAAATCAGGTACAAGACCAGGAAAGGCCAGATTTAGATATACTTTAATGATCTGGGCTTCAAGCCCCACCTTTTACAATTCCTGAGCTCTCAGCTCACAACCACATATTACCAAAGGGCAGAAATCCCCTTATTGCATGGAGCACTTGCTCCCACCTGGTAATGTCAAGCCTCCTAGAGGCACATATCCAAATACAAGAAAGAGCTGACCCGCTCTCAATTTTTCAAGCCTATTAAAGGCCACAACGGACTTTACTATTAACTGCCCTTAAGGCACACTTACAATGAAACAGGGGTATCTTGTACCCAACCTTAGGGGCCTTAGTAGGAAAAAAATAGGTTAAATTAATGGCCCGCAAAACCAAGTAGAAATCTTTTAAAACCTAAGAGGCACTAGGCCGATGAAGCAGGGGGCTATACCCAAACTATGGAGGTGACTCGTATACAGAATAAATTTAACACATTAAGGGAGATTAGAAGAACGGTTACGAAAACGTAGTCACCTCAAGTTCAAAATGAAGGGGAGCTCGAGAGGGTAAAGCACTCTCTATCCCCGATTTACAGTTAAAGTTATGATAAGTTTTACAAAATTTTACATGTTTCAAGATAGGTTACATAGTAAAGGTTTCGGACCTTCCCCGCGGTTTAGACTGCTGAGCTAGCGAGAAATAAAGAAGTTAAGTGGCCATTACATTGTTGAAGAGCTGCTGCCGGATGAAAGAGGCGCTTCCCGCCTCCTGCTACACTTCCATACACTAGGCTAGACGTTGTTCGAGTGGCGAGGAGCCGTGAAAATCAGCAGTTTTTAAACCCTCGGGGAAAGTTCCAGACTTTTCATGAATAATTAAGACACACCCACTCCACTTTATTGGCTGGCTAAAAGTTACACATCAAAATTGAAGAAGAAGGACACGATTGGTCAAAAATTAATTACAGAAATTCTGGATTGGCTAAGTTCAAAACTGGCGGAAAGAAAATATTTATATTGCCAACCCACAAATAAAAGAACGAAAATTAGTAATAGGAAAAATGAGTACAAAAATATCTTCAAGAAAAGTTCCTTCACTTCGCACCAGGGTGCATGATCATAGTTTTTTAGTAGAGACATCTATAAGAGAATGTCCACACTTCTTGATTAATGGAAAACAAAACAAATTGAACTCCACGCAGTATTGACAACTTTGTAATCACAAAATTTATGGTAGTGCCATCTTCTGAGAAAACTTATAAGTTAATCCAGTTTGTAAAGTTCAGAGTTTCTCCTGTAGAGGATTACTTAAGGCGGAAAATTCAAAAGTGCGGCGTAGGGGCGTACCAACCGGTACAATAATAATAATAATAATAATAATAATAATAATAATAATAATAATAATAATAATAATAATAATAATAATAATAATAATAATAATTCCTGTAACTGCCAATAATCACAAAAGGTTGAGGTACATAAGGAGATCTTCAAGTTCTTAGTAAAACTTCTGACGCGGGAGCCTCATATTTGAACAAATTTAGATAGAGACTGCTTATTACAAGATTAGACCTCTACCTTAATCATGCGAGGCGTACGATTAAACCACTGCACCACGTAATCACAACCACTTCCTTTCCATACAGCATACTGTACATCCATCATAAAATAAAGTGGAGACACCTTTGTAGTACAATGTAACGAATGGAAGGAGAGTGCGTTCACAACACAAAGTCATCCAAAAAAATAACTAGCCTTACAGCTCTAACGCCCTGTAATATGGCAGGCCCACTGACTACCTCTGTTGTCATAAAGCCTGGGAAAGGAATCCAGCATTCAGACACTAAGCTACAGCACTGCAATTATCATTCTCTCCTTCCTTCTGGGAAGTGCTTTGAGCTGATGGAGAAGTATGTAGGTGCCTTCCATGGCAGGCGCAAATGATGGGTTTTAAAACACACAGTATAATGTACAAAGAGGAAACTTCCGAGCACTTAAAATAACAGTATCTTGCCGTTGAACTCGGCTGCCCTTATATGAAGCAAGGGCTCTTTGCTGTGTATTCTAGACTTCTAGTAACTAAACAAAAATAAATTATTACCCGTACAGTGGACTCCCACTTATCCGACGTAAACAGGCCGGTGGTAGGTCGGTTAAAAGGGAATAGGAAAAAAGTCGTGTCAAATTTCCCTTTGAGAAAATCAAATTATCATAAATATGTCTTGCTAGCAAATGCTTCGCTACTGTATTCTACATTCTGTACAGATTTCTACGTAAATTACTGTAAACACAGTGAGTAAGATTTTATTAAATTGCATATCTCTTAGCGTTATGCGAGAAACACCGCGGGGAGGCTCCCATACGTTGCTTCCGATGTAAGGTGAACGTTGGGGAGTTTTCATTACAATGGCAGGCTACGTTTCCTACTGTCATTCACAAACAAGTTAGGGAGATTCTACGATAATGGCAGGCCACGTGCCTACTGGCCGTGTCGTCTCAGAACTCACTAGTCTCAAAACTCACGAATTCCAAGAAGAGGATTTGTAAGAGTAGGTTTATTTACCTGGGCCACTCTCAAAACTCACGAGCCGGGCCAGTTCTTCTTTGTACGGATAAATGCCCACCCTATCCACACAACAGCTGTAAATATTTGAAAGTGTAATCGGAATTGTGCGAAAAGGTCCATTGCTAGCGCTAGCCGGAACTGCGTGCCCTCTTATAATTGGCACCTCTCTCATCAAGAAGTGGGTTGTCGTATACCTCGCAAAGTATACGCGACAGGAGGTTGAGAAACCCACACACATCAGGTACACACTGGTGGGCTGTTTCACTTAAAATTCTAATCGAGATTGGAAGTTTTGATTATAATGGCAGGCCTCCTTGCATACTATCAAATATACGAGTAAAAATTACAAGCATTACCTACAGCTCTATCTAACGCACACGGGATCGAGATACGACAAAAAGTCATAGGTATAAAGTTGTAGATCTCTCCAAACTGAGCGACGATTGTGCTATCACAGATAGCCTAAGCGTCCGAAGAGGCGTACTAGGGAAATGTGGAATGCGAGTGTGGAGTGAGCCAGGAAGTCTACAAAATCACCGGCATGCACGCACCAACCGACCCTATAAGCTACATTTTCGCATCACTGACATTAAGGTCTGGTTACATAAGGAATGACATTACTAACATTGCTCATACCTGTCACTTCCATATTGTCAAAGCCAAGAATGTGTGGGGCAGATGAATTAAAGTAATATATTTGTTCTAGCCCAAACCAAAAGGCACAGTGCCCTGTAAATACTGTCTCTCCCCAGAAATGAGGCTATCATTGTATGTATGTATGTATGTATGTATGTATGTATGTATGTATGTATGTATATTTGAGTACTACGTTAAGAACGGCTCGGCATATATTTTAAGTTGTGTCAATAACACAGGTCAACACTCAAAATAGTTCAGAATTATAAGCAGTCGATTGATATTAATTTTGATGTGAAATAAGCAAATATGATTTTTTAAATGTTCACTTACCTACCTCACATTCTCTTGTGAAATATGAATTTAATGATGGGGGGAAATGTTCTTTTTTTCTTCCTTTTTTACTGCTTTTCGCATGCAACTCTTGTTATGTATGCGGTGAAGTGACCTTTTCATCTCAGAAACGCGAACTGACTCCATTAATAAAGATTACTTCGACTGTAAAATGGATTAGAATAAACCCTGGATACCACATATTCGCAGTAATTCATGTGCAGTAAATATTTTTTTCTTCACATTTGGTTTACGTCGCACCGGCACAGTTAGGTCTTATGCCGACGACGGGAGAGGAAAGGACTAGGAATAGGAAGGAAGCGACCGTAGCCTTAATTAAGGTACAGCCCTAGCATTTGCCTGGTGTGAAAATAGGAGACCACGGAGAACCATCTTCAGGGTTGTCGACAGTGGGGTTCGAACCTACTATGTCCCGATTGCAAGCTGATAACTACTTGATCGGCGCATTATTGTAAATCTCCGTGGTTGGTTAAGGACATACTACATGTTAGGTTATAATATGTCAGTGAAGATCCTGATTTTGGCATCTTTCCGAGCAATTTTGGCACTTTGAGTGACAAGCATAGAGAGCGTTTCCATGAGATATTTTAGTGACAGCAAGTATCAGGGCAAGTGAAACTCACATATGCTTGCAGATTATTGTTGGAATGTGATAAGAGATGTCCCTGATATAGACTGCAAATGAAAATCAAAGAACAGAAACACTCAAACACTCCAGTGTATACGGAAGAATTCAATACATACAGATACATCTTAAAACCGAGAGGTAATAAAAATGTGCTGATGTCGTATCCGTTTTCTCTGACCCATCTTTACTTGGAATCGACTACTTTTGTAAAGGAAAGAGAAAACTTGTATTCTTTTGTTGATCAGTGTAATATATAGTATAATAGTATTGGTTTTACGTCCCACTAATTACTTTAACGGTTTCCGGAGACGCCGAGGTGCCGAAATTTTGTCCCACAGGAGTTATTTTACGTGCCTGTAAATCTACCGACACGAGGTTGACATTTGAACACTTTCAAATATCACCGGGCTCATCCAGGATCTAATCTGCCAACCTGAGCTCAGAACGCCAGCGTTCTACGAACTGAGCTCCTCAGCCCGGCTGATACGTAATTTGTAATTCGTAATTTATTTTGCCTTAGATACTGGGCTGTTGAGTACCCGACCAGCCTTCGGGCTGAAGACTCAACATTTGAACCAGTGTTTTCTAAGGTCTTCATATAACATGGAAAGATCTTTTTAATCAAACAAAATGATTGTTTTCATAATGTAGCATAATGTACATTTTATTTACAGAGATGTCCGACTCGCTGGCTGAAAGGTCAGAGTACTGGCTTTCGGTTCAGAGGGTCCCGGGTTCGATTCCCGGCCGGGTCGGGAATTTTAACCTTCATTGGTTAATTCCAATGGCCTGGGGGCTGTGTGTTTGTGCTGTCCCCAACATCCCTGCAACTCACACACCACACATAACACTGTCCTCCACCACAATAACACGCAGTTACCTACACATGGCAGATGCCGCCCACCCTCATCGGAGGGTCTGCCTTACAAGGGCTGCACTCGGCTAGAACTAGCCACACGAAATTATTTATATTTATAGAGAAGATGGTAAACTAGGGCCATCTAGTCTCCATAACTTACGAACCTATTATTTAGTTTTTTTTTTTTAATCAACAAGGGTTTGGAGTTATTTTAGAGTACATTAGGTACGTACCAAAATTCAGAATAGCCAACTGCACTACAAAGCTTACGAAAACGACTGCGGTAATATACACAGCTCTTGTGTGACCCGAAGTACAATTAGGAAGATATCCTTTGGACTAACAGTTAAAATAAACAAATTAAACATGTTAAACCGAGACGTTAACAATTTTACTCGAAGAACCTGGCCACAGACAACGACATTACTAAGTGCATTTGTCGCGTAAATTATTCTGCTCACCACATGCTATAGATGTCCAAATACAATAGGTACATGGGTGTGGTAAGCTAGTTCCCTGGATGGTCAAATTACGGAGTACATTATAGTAATAATGATGGGCGTCATGAAGACAGCCCAGAACTACTGGGGGAGGAGAGGGAAGAAAGTTCACTACTATTCTTGCCTACTAATATCGGATAAAAATATGTGTTTTTCACGTACTCGCTTCCTTGTTGAATGGTCGGCGTAGCGATCTTCGATTCAGAGGGTCCTGCGTCGAGGTTTTATCCGCGTCTGGTTAATTTATTTCCTCTAGCTCGGGGACTGGGTATTTTAGCTTGTCTTTAATACACACACTACTAACAGTCACAGAAACATACAACGCATACGGTTGACGTCAGAAAGGCCATCTAGCCGTAAAGCTGGGCCGATTCCACAAATGCAACGCAATCCACACCCATGGCCGCACTAGGGTGTAATAATAATAATAATAATAATAATAATAATAATAATAATAATAAAGTGTACCGGACGAGTTAGCCGTGCAGTTAGGGGCACGCAGCTGTGAGCTTATATCCGGGAGTTAGTGGGTTCGAACCCCACTGTCGGCAGCCATGAAGATGGTTTTCCGTGGTTTCCCATTTTCATACCAGGCAAATGCTGGGACTATACCTTAATTAAGGCCACGGCCGCTTCCTTCCCACTCCTAGCCCCTTCCTGTCTCATCGTCGCTATAAAACCTATCTGTGTCGGTGCGACGTGAAGCAACTAGCAAATAATAATAATAATAATAGCCAGGATCGAACCCCGCTACCTATGGAACAGGACAATGACAAAACCATGCTCGAGTGAGAGTAAAAACTTTCCGTAAGAGGTAGATGAGGGACACATGCAGCTATGTGACCTTATTCTGGACGGAAACATAACTTCCATTACAGCCATACCATTATCAAGCATTTGTTCAACAATATTGTCAATGGGACGGAATGGAGATCGAGTTAACCAGCTCTAACAAACAAAGACACGGAAGCTTAAATGTCGGAACTTCCGGTGGTCGGCGCAATGTTAGCTGATCAATGTTGCTGTGTAGAACCATCTGCATTTCCGCGCACGCGATCGCTAACAAGCCCTCTACAAGATACAGCTATACTCTGAGACATTTGCCGAGATGTATATCAACACCAAATATAAAACTAGGTTTTTTTTTTAGTAATTTTATGAACCAAGTCATTTTGTTTTTTGGAAATATGAAGCTGAACAAGTGGGATGTACAACAGTCTTGAAAGTGCTACGGCAGCAAGGGATTTATATTGAAGATAAGTTCAAACCGGCTGCGTAGCATAGTTTATTAAGTGTTCATTGCCTATGCTGAAAGGTTCTAGGATAGTAACCCGACGTAGCATATATGTAATTTAAGGTAGATTAATAAGAGAGAACCGAGCTCGATAGCTGTAGTTGCTTAAGTGCGGCTAGTATCCAGTATTCGGGAGATAGCGGGTTCGAACCCCACTGTCGGCAGCCCTGAATATGGTTTTCCGTGGTTTCCCATTTTCACATCAGGCAAATGCCGGGGCTGTACCTTATTAAGGCCACGGCGATTCCTTTCCACTCCTAGCCCTTTCCTGTCCTATCATCGCCATAAGACCTATCTGTGTCGGTGCGACGTAGCACAATTGTAAAATAATAATAATAATAATAATAATAATAATAATAAATAATAATAATAATAGAGATCCATGTCTGTAGTTCAGTGGTAAAGAATCTCTTCTCAGAACAAACGTCTGTGCTGCACCAGTGCAAAACAACCAGAATTTTCACCAGACTGTTGATACTGGCACGCGACCTCCAGTTTTACAAGAAATCTAAACCATAGGGACGTGGCATTTAATTTCAAAAATCAGATATGCATTGGCGAGATTCGAACCGCAGGCATCTTGGTGAGAAGACAATGGTGATGGCACTCCGCTATCACGACCATACACCAGAGGGTGGCATCAAGTTTAGCTTTTACTTCTGTTTTAACGCTACTTTCGTCAAAGCTCATAACAGGAAAACTTATGTAGCATTTATTGACTTGGAAAAAGCCTTTGATAATGTTGAGTGGGAATTACTTTTTCAAGTAATGAGGAATATGGGACTAGACTGGAAAGACAAGCGCCTTATTTTGAATCTATATAAAGCTCAAACCTCGGAAGTTAATACTTATGGTACTGCAAGAGAAGCAAAAATTAGAAGAGGAATGCGACAAGGCTGCCCACTGTCAACCATATCTCTTTAACCTGTTGGAGTTATGCAGTTAGAGAAATGATAGAGCATAAATAAAGGAGTGAATTTTAATGGTATTCAGGTGCACAGTATCCGGTTTGCAGATGATATTCCTCACTTAGTTAATTCTAAAAAGGTTATGAGTACGATGCTAAGAACATGCAAAAAATCCTTAGAAACATTTAAACTAAAAATAAATATAAAGAAAACAAAATTCATGATAATAGACAAAAAGAAGCTTACAGGTAGAAAACACTTAAAATTAAATAACACACCGATAGAACATGTCACATAATTATCCTATTTGGGTAGTGTAATTACCTCTGGTAACAGATCTTTTTTTCAGAAATCAAGAAAAGACTAGTGGTAGCAAAACAATCCTTCCAAAATAAGAAAAACTTACTGGTAAACAACCAACTCAGTTTGGAGACCAGGTTCGGATCCCACTAGTGTCCGGTTAGCCATTTTTGTTCTGTACTTAACATCTCTTCAACACGTACCAAATGTACGAAAGTCGGTTTCGATTACAGTGCGGTCGTGAAAATACAATACTCATTTCTGAAGACCTTTGTTTGAAGTGTGCTACTGTATGGGTGCGAAACCTGGACATTAGGAAAACAGGAAGAAACAAAACTTGAGGCTGCTGAAATGTGGTTTTGGAGAAGAATTACAAAAACAAGTTGGATGGATAAAAAACAAATGACAGTTTTAAAGAACGTAAAAGAGGATTGATGTTTATCAAATACGATCAAGAAGAGGAAAACAAAGTTCCTTGGACACGTGCTTAGACATGACACTCTTCTCCAAACCATTTGAAGGTAAAGTACTGGGAAAGATACCCAGGGGACGACCAAGGATGTCATACGTCAGGAACTCCGTTGGTGAATTGGCATGTGGTTCATATATAGCAACATGAAGAGGCCAGCAGAAGACCGTCAGATGTGGCTACAGCGACAAGACATTGCACTTAGTAGATGATGATGATGATGATGAAAGCTCATAATGTTGTTTAATAATAATTAAAAATGAAATTACATTTTTCTTACATTTTATCTCAAAAGCCCAGATTTTTCTAGGACGTTTTTTAACTTGCTTACGAACTCTACTTATGGGAGATGTATTCCTTCAAGGATAAGAATGGTGCGAGCCATGCGGAATTTGCAGACGGTGATGCCTCGTTATCACAGAGAATGAACAGTAAAATGGCAGAGGATAACATACAAACTCCCAAACAGTAAGGTCGAAGATCATTATCACAGCCACATTGTTAAATACAATGGGAGTGAAGTACAATCTGTCACCGAGGGGAGCTAAAAATAATCCTACCTACTGTATATAGAGGTGTAAGATTCGTTTATCTGTGAAACTTGTTGTTCGTAGTAAAAAAAATAATACTGTTTCCCAATACAATATACAAACTGGTTTGGTTCTTAATGGATTATAATACAAGCAGTAGCAACATCACTAAATATTAGAAGAAAATAATAATGTCCTCATCCTAGACTGTTATGACTTTCAGTGTTCAGTCTACAAGCCCATGCGAAAGAATTAAGTGTCTCCACAAAGCAATACTTGCACCTAGCTCTGTGGCTAGGATAATTCATCGCCTCGTATCTTCAAACCGTAAAAAAAAAAAAAAAAAAAAAAAAAAAAAAAAAAATCTAACCCACCGTGGCCTTGTGGTACCCCTTTACTTATCTTGCTCTTGCCCCCACCCCCATGGTTGAGTCTATTGCTAGAATAGGAATCCTTTTCTTCTCCATTTGCCTCACATGACCCTACCACTTAAGTTGTTTTATCTACACAGTTCCATTCATCGAGTTCATCGCTAACGTAGACTTTATCATCTAAATCAGTGTACCGGTACGTTACATTGTGCCCACTTGTTTGCTCCGCTTTCATCCTCTCCAATGTGTTTTAAATGCTAATAAGTTCTTCTGTCATCGAACTGTCTGTCACTATATAGGGATGAATAATTATTCCAAACTGCTGACAGGTACCGTATTTGTAATTTCAAGATATCAAATCCTAACAAGGTGACAATAGCGGTAATCAATGTATCGCCCCAAGTAACGTTTGTGCATACTATCTGACTTGTAGCTCCGCAGTGAAATAAATAAATAAATTTATTAATAAATTCATTAATCAGTATGGCCTCTTCCTAGTGGTATGTAACACTTAACGCCCGAGGGCAGTGTAGTCTCTCGGAGACAGGCAGAACTTTATGAAATGTACTTTTCTACTTGGTTAATAGATGTCACTAACTTTGATTTTGAGTGCCGCCTAGGGGGTTGGAATGTAAGAGCATTAGTAGTGTATTGTACCAATTTGTGGATTGACACCCGTGAACTTAAGTCATTTGGTCATCTGTTTCTAAGTTGCCACTGCTGCCAGTTCTATTCAAACTAACCAATCAGCCCCTAGCACGTCCCTATAAATACTGGTAATCTTGTACCTTATGTATCTATCTGAATCTTGTACTGTGCGCCGATAAGTGAGGTTCTGCTCCCAGGAGCCTACGGACGAGCTGGGCCAGCATGTAAGGAAGGCGACTATATTTCGATCTAACCTGAGAACTTGTTTGCGTGTGGTGACGGGAAGATACCAGCGTTCCCATCTAACATGTATACAGAGTGTGCCGCGTTTACCTTGTAATATGCAGGTTTCTAGGCTGTCTACGGACGGAATGTAATCCCCCTAGTGCGTATCATGTAATTTTAAAAGGACATACAAGTGTAGACCCTCGTTTCCATTGTTCACTTTCGTTTTGGTGACTAAGTTTATCTAACTTCTAAGTTTTACTATCTCAAAATTTTGGCTTGAAACTTTTCCTTCTTTTCTTAGTCACCAACGTAGTATGGCTTATCCGCTGTGCCACCGAGCCTTCTGCCCTATTAGGTTACATGGTAAGTCATGCCATAGGATTGCTTGAATGAGTTCACCATCCCATTCCATTTTGTTTCGGCCTTTACATTTTGTTTTTCTCTTTCTTGAGCGTCTGGTCTGAGCTTCGACTCCTGTTTTATTTGGATCCTTCTGGTCCATGGGTTGTGTGTTGCACCCTTCTGAATAAAGGGGAACGAGCTACTAAGCTTCTGATGTGGGTTCTTGGCCCGTTCGGCCTCCAAGGTTGAAGTTGAAGTTCAGGGTTCGAGACCTGTCTGATATATAACTATTTGAAATTGACGGTTCGATTCCCTACTGATGTGTAACAATTGTCATTGGAAACTATCTCCTTGTTTTCTGATAAGGGCAAAGTGCTGTGTCAAATCAAACATAATATAAGACTAGCAAGTCTTGTCTTGTAAAATGGAAGCTACTTCTCCCATGTTAACTATTGTTGATTAAGCTCTAAAGATTATTATAACACTTATATCTTTCTGAATTGTTAATTCGCTTATTACCATTTATTAAAATTGTTTTTGTCGCCTTGAACAGATACTAAAACTATTAAAAAAGGAAAAAATATATATTTTAGGAAATATTTTGAAAATTTTTAAAGACATGTGTGGTCTCTCTGTTCAGCTGCCTAGGCCCTGCCGCTTCCTCCTGTCTCCTGCCCTTGTTGGCGTAATAATAATAATAATAATAATAATAATAATAATAATAATAATAATAATAATAATAATAATAATAATAATAATGGATTGTGGCCTCCAGCAAGGCTTGGTGCAGGTCTTTAGATTTGACACCCACTGGTGACCTGTGCGTCGGAGAGAATGGGAAGATGGCGCACACACAATCAGCCCCGAGCCAGACTAATTAATCAATTAAGGTCAAAATCCCCAAACCGGCCGGTAATCGAACCCGGACCCCTTAGACAAAGACCAGCATGCTAATCAGTCAGCCATGGAACCGTACAATTCAACTTCATAGACATTCACCTACCTATAACTCAATATTTTCAATAACATAACACAGTGATTTACGCAAGACTGAACGGAACGGCACAATGACTTACTCCTAGCTTACCAGTGGGGGAAAAAAAACACACAAATCGCATAGAAATCTTCTAGGTTATGACGTTTGTTTCTTGAAGAGGCTCGAGGGGAGTACAGAATTCATATTCTTGAAAAAATATGTCCAGCAAGAAAATTGTTAATTTTGAATCTATAAGGCTTAGGACGTCTGTTCTTTCCATTGAAAGATAGACTTGTTCGATAAACAAATGAGGGCCGCACCGGAACACGCGAAGGAGTAATTATGACGCTCTCCATCTTGTTGGGAGCAAGACCCTCTGTCAGGATGATTTAAATGGGGCATTTCATTACACCGGCAGGTGTTAAGTGGCGCTTCCCGCTCTCCTCAAGCACCATTCCGCCCACGTCAGCCGTTATCGTCACACTGGAAAGAGCTGTGTCAACCCCTTCCTCAAGAACCTGAGGGCCCTGACTTCGGATGGAGGAGATCGCTTCAAAGTACTTCAGTCTTCACTGTCGCTACTTTGCAAGATAAGGCTGGTTACCATCAGTTTGGAAGACTGCATCTGTTTTATTATTATTATTATTATTATTATTATTATTATTATTATTATTATTATTATTATTCCTGGGCCGGCCCCTTGGTGTAGGGGTAGCATGATTGCCTCTCGCCCGCAGTCCCCGGATTCAATTCCCGGCCAGGTCAGGGATTTTTCTCTCGACCTGAGGGCTGGTTCGAGGTCCACTCAGCCTACGTGATTAGAATTGAGGAGCTATCTGACGGTGAGATGGCGGCCCTGGTCTCGAAAGCCCAGAATAACGGCCGAGAGGATGCGTTGTGCTGACCACACGACCCCTCGTAATCAGCAGGCCTTCGATCTGAGCAGCGGTCGCTGGGCAGGCCAAGGCCCTTTCAAGGGCGTTAAGTGCCGTGGGGTTTGGTTTGGTTTTTATCCCTAGTGTTTTCCTATTTACTGGGATCGGCACTTGTGGATTTCACACAGTTTTCCAGCCGGATGTTCTTCCTGACGCCAACCCTATGTTGAGGGATGTATTGAGTATTGCGTGTTTCTATGGTGGTTCGTAGTGTCGTGTGTAGATCGAGAAGTGTAAACATTCAGTCCCAGAGCTAGAGGTATTCATTATACGCAGTTAAAGCTCTCGGCCAGGCCGGGATTCGAATCCGGGACCCTCTGAACCAAAATCCAGTACACAAACCATTCAGCCAAGGAACCGGATCTCGTTTAGTTCCACATCATTACTATCAAATCATTAAATCACAGTCTTACAACCATCGTCTTGTTCTCCCTCTCTTTATTTTACCCTCCACGCCGAGTCCATGGTTCTCTTAGGTAACATACCGTGACCGTATCACCGAAGGCGGTTTATACGCACAGTTTCATCCATCGAGCTCGTTCCGAACTTACCCTTAATGTTCTAATTTAGACTACCCTCCTGACATAGTTCCCACCTGCTTGCATCAGCAATCTTTCTCACTACATTCACGTCGGTTACTTGCAACTTACGAATACGTTATCCTGAGAGAATACACAACATAAATTATAATGATGCAGCTGTTCCAGTGTAGTATTTCCTACCAGACATTCAATCCTCTTAGGCTTCTTTCTACCAGACATGGCGTTAGTTTTGGAAATGCTAATTTTCATATCACACCCATTACACCTCTTTCCAAGCTCTTAGATTGCAAGCTTTTCAGCACAGTCTACCATTAGGACCAGGTCACCAACAGAGGCCAGGCAGGTTAAAATATTGAGCTTATGACAATGTTTCATAATATATCCATACCTCATGAAAGTCATCAATGCTCTGCTACGAAATAATAACTATGTTTTAAATCATAATCACCATCATCTCACCGAGTGGATGGTGTCCTATGAATCTCCAGATCCTGGATAAGAGTTGGACTGGCAACATGGAGATCGCTGAACAGCTTGAGGAGAGGCACTGGAAGATCCAGGGACAATTTCAAGAAGTGGGGTCATTTAGGAGTGGAGAACTACAAACAATCCCACATGTGTATAAGTGTCGGCTCTCCCCTGGCAATATACTGCACACTTCAAGATCTCATTCAAGTCACTGAAGGAGGGAATGTATGTTGCTCGCTTTTGGCCAGACACCGCGTGATCATTTCCTCTGATAATTTCGTGATACAGCCTTACCTCATGCAAGTCATCAATGTTCTGACAGGATATGTTAGAAATTCAAGAGAGCAGTGTGCTATCAGATCATTCTTGGAGAATACATGTATAATAACCAGCGCGGTTTCAGACCACAAAGGAGTTGTCAGGACCAGATCTTCATTACAGTATGTCCGAAATAATGAGAAATGCTACGAGAACGAGAAGAATAGACAGTAACTGTTATATGCAGGAACACTAAGGGCAAAGTAGCCCCATTAATATGGGATGAAAGATAAGTATTTACAATCAAAAACTTCTATACTGACATTCAATTTGCGGGTTCGTGGTAGAATGATTTATTGGCTTGAAGTAGTAACAAGAGTCAAGTTCAGTAATGCTGTAATATCTTTGGTACTGTCTATTGTTGACGTGGATCATTTCTTGAAAGGCCTTCTACGACTAGGTGGGATTCAGCGGATGAATATACAGTAAGCAGATTGAGTCGCCGAAAACAATAGTTTAACGTCCCTTCAACGTTGGAAAAATGAAATGAAACAGCGTATGTCTTTTAGTGCTGGGAGTGTGTCCGAGGATAAGTTCGGCTCGCCAGATGCAGGTTTTTGATTTGACTCCCATCGGCGACCTGAGCGTTGTGTTGATGATGAAGTGGTGATGAAGATGACACACATACACCCAGACCCCGTGTCAGGGGAATTAACCAATTATGGTTAAAATTCACGACCCTGCCGGTAATCGAATCCGGGACCCCTGTGACTAAACGCCAGCTCGCTATTTAGCCATGCAGCCGGACTCAACCGTTGAATATTTTGAGAGACGCCAGGTATCAGAATTGAGTCCTCTACGAGCAAAAAACATATTGGAATCCAGCAACATAAGAGTTGTCGAATCAAAAATCCTCATTCCCCTGTTGGTGGAGACGGTAGAATAGCACACATAGAATCCCTTGCTTGTCGTAAGGGTCGACTAAAAAGGGCCCCAGAAGCTCTTAACTTGGGAGCGTGGGTTGACGAACACGGTGCCCTCAGCTGAGCCCTGACATTACTTCCACTTGCTTGTGACAGGTTCCTCGCTTTCGTCTATCCTATCTGACCTCCTTTGGTCAACTCGTGTTCTTTTTCGACCCCGATAGTATTTTTTTTGCTAGGGGCTTTACGTCGCACCGACACAGATAGGTCTTATGGCGACGATGGGATAGGAAAGGCCTAGGAGTTGGAAGGAAGCGGCCGTGGCCTTAATTAAGGTACAGCCCCAGCATTTGCCTGGTGTGAAAATGGGAAACCACGGAAAACCATTTTCAGGGCTGCCGATAGTGGCATTCGAACCTACCATCTCCCGGATGCAAGCTCACAGGCGCGCGCCTCTACGCGCACGGCCAACTCGCCCGGTCCCGATAGTATTAAAACACTCGAGGCTTAGGGAGTTTCTCATTTTCACGCCCTTCGTGGCCCTTGTCTTTCATTGGCAGATACCTTAATTTTTCGAAGTGTCTGATCCCTTCCACTTTTTCCTCTGATTAGTGTTGTAAAGAGGATGTTTGCCTAGTTGTACTTCCTCTTAAAACAATAATCACCACCGCCACTCAAAAATCCTCATACACCAATGCCACCCATCTCAGTCAGGTCAGAATTCACTATCTTGGGAACAGAAGGAACAGACTAACCGACTGCTCCTCTAATCGGCTATTATCATTTTCTTTCTCCCTACTGAAAATGGGACTGTTAAGTCCTCATATTCATTTCGAGTGTGGGTGTCGGAAGCTCCCTGCGAAATAGGACAGTTAAATCTACAATGTCCCTCCCGAGGTCCCGGCTGTTAACCATTAGATCGAACCTCACAACTAATATCCCCACGGTATGAATAGTTCACAAGGCAGTGCTGCAATCCACATTAGCTTCGCCTATAGCGATAAATATTGCTCAACGAATCTGCAATAAAAGCACGTCGGGCGTGTTCAGGAGAAAAAGATAATATTCCATACTCTATCGAGTAATTCTTGGTTCATATAATCTGTAATCGATATCAGAGAACTGATACCGACCAGGTGAACATACAGCACAACCCTGGTTTACGTAAGGAAATCAAGAGCAGCGTGGGATGTTACAGTTATTTGAAGATGAAACAAGCAGCGGAAGAGAAGCGAAGAGTGGCTGTATGCGCGTAGAACATGAATGAATGGACGAGTGAATGAATAAATTACGACAAGCTAAACAATTTACTCACACAGCGATCATTCGCCTTTGGTGAATTCATACCGCTGTCATTCGTGGTCCAAGTTTCAAAAACATCGACCTCCAACCTGGAGCATTAATAGCAAAGGGAGAGTGAAAATAAATAATCATGAAATGTCGTAGATACAGTGAGACTCGGTTCAGACACCTGCCTCAAGAAACCTTCTCCTAGTTAGCTATGTCCTGCCAGGTGACCTCCAACAGACGTCATTAATTAGTCAGTAAATTACAACGTAGCTGCTAGGCCCTCCCACACGAACAAGCTTCATGAGAGGAGAAACATTCAAGGACATGTTCGCGGAAAAGGTCGGTGAAATGCTTCTAGATTTACTGACTTACCTCTGTTAAAACTCTAATGATATGTCAAATTTAAAAGGTGTATACAGGGTGTAAGAAAAACATCCCATAATAAATTACAGGCGCTGACAGTGAATGAGGATAGGAACCAAACCTCAAACTCGCAGTTTTCATCCAAACTGGGGCAAGTCATGTAACTTCGTTTTTGACGACGACTACGGCCTAAATATCCCTTAAAATGTCTCTGTATGGGCCCCCAAAACTAAGAGTTGTGAAGTTGCCGTAGTACAGGGAATCCCCAAAGTCCGACAATACTTTTATTAATTTATTACACAAAAACTACAAATGATACTTTCTTTCCCCTCGTGGCACTACAGCCCCTGAAGGGCCTTGGCCTACCAAGCGACCGCTGCTCATCCCGAAGGCCTGCAGATTACGAGGTGTCGTGTGGTCAGCACGACGAATCCTCTCGGCCGTTATACTTGGCTTTCTACACCGGAGCCGCTATCTCACCGTCAGATAGCTCCTCAATTCTAATCACGTAGGCTGAGTGGACCTCGAACCAGCCCTCAGGTCCAGGTAAAAATCCCTGACCTGGCCGGGAATCAGCCCGTGGCCTCCGTGTGAGAGCCAGGTACGCTACCCCAACACCACCTACTGCAGCTACAAAATTTTTCACAGGCCCTCATGCGCAACTCACCTTTTTCGACCATACTTTACCAAGAGTATGTAAGGGTTATTCTGCCCGAAGGCAGGTCCGAACCTCCGCAGAGGTGTTCCTGAGCCAGAGTTTACGTGAGGTAGGGTGGCCAGTTCCTTTCCGCTCCTCCATTCCCTTATCCCCCCCCCCCCCAACAGCGCGTGGCAACCCATCCAACTCCTGACCACGCCCAATGTTGCTTAACTACGGAGATCTCACGGGATCCGGTGTTTCAACACGGCTACGGCCGTTGGCTTTACCAAGAGTGCAATTTACTAAATTTCTAGGTATAAAAATAGATGAAATGCTTGGGTGGAACGAGCAAGTTAAAAACCATATACAAAAAAAAAATAACTCCAGCAATTGGAGTGCTTCACAGAGTAAGATATAAATTCAACCATGAATTTTAATAATAATAATAATAATAATAATAATAATAATAATAATATCTGCTTTACGTCCCACTAAATAAATTTAAGGTTTTCAGAGACGCCGAGGTGTCGGAATTTTGTCCTAGAGGAGTTCTTTTACGTGCCAGTAAATCTAACTACAGGAGGCTGACGTATTTGAGCACCTTCAAATACCACCGGACTGAGCCAGGATCGAACCTGCCAAGCTGGGGTCAGAAGGCCAGCGCCCCAAACGTCTGAGCCACTCAGCCTGGCACCAGTTTAAAAAATCTATTTACCATGCTCTCATTGAAAGTCACTTATTTACACGAACCATGTTTGGGGATGTTGCAATAAGGAACTCTTTGAGAAAGTTACCATTTTACAACAAAAAAAAAAGCATTAAAAATACTTAATAAGTTAGTATCCTTCACGAGTACTGATTATTTGTATAAGAAATGCACACTTCTTCCAATGCATATGTTACGTGATACAGCCTCGTAATATGATGGCATATAAAATTAAATATAATTTGGTTCATACGAACGCTATCTGTATCATAAATTTTGACATACACTCATAACACTCGAGGAGCAAAGCCCATACAGAATTTGTAAAAAACCGGGCGAGTTGGCCGTGCGCGTAGAGGCGCGCGGCTGTGAGCTTGCATCCGGGAGATAGTAGGTTCGAATCCCACTATCGGCAGCCCTGAAAATGGTTTTCCGTGGTTTCCCATTTTCACACCAGGCAAATGCTGGAACTGTACCTTCATTAAGGCCACGGCCGCTTCCTTCCAACTCCTAGGCCTTTCCTATCCCATCGTCGCCATAACACCTATCTGTGTCGGCGCGACGTAAAGCAATTAGCAAAAAATAAATAGAAAATGTAAAAAGTAGTAAATGGGTGTAACTCCATATGGCATAACTCAGTGAAGGTGTACAATGCTCTCCCTAAACACATACAACAGGCAGCAACAATTTCAAAATTTTAACACAAAATAAATAATCAGTGTATAAAAGAAAATGAGCAGTAAAACCTTATTTATCGTTTGTTTACTTTTAGGTATTTTATTACCTGTTTATTATGCGTGAAGCATTTTTTGTAGATTTCGTTATTGTGACGTTGACCCCCTTTCCACCCCCGCTCAGAGGGGTGCACACACATAAATCCATAATCTGGGCCATTTTGGACTTTTTTCACCCCTTCTCACCCCCCATGCCGATGGGGGCTGAACTTGGACTTAAACGACATGCGGAGTGTCACTGTTCATCTCAGCGACCTCGAAACCTATGGATTCGACAATATTTTTCGATTATTTTTATATGCCACCCCCTCCCCACGTCCACCCATGGGGGTGGCTTACCCACACAGTACATTGTTTCTAGACAGTCATGTGTGTAGCAGAATCTCTCCTTGGTCTAGCCTACATTTACGCACGTGCCTACTTCGAACCGCAGGCTTGTATTCTACTGTAGAATCCTTGAGCTGACGTTGCCATGGTTACGGCTGGTCATTTCTTCATCCGATTCCTAGAGCGGCGCAGTATCTCCATAACGGTTGGTTTTAGGCCCTTAAAACATGATTTTTGAGGCCCCTTACCGAGTTTTGTTCTTCGCATCGTAAGGCTTAAAATGAGCTTTGTATCGTCCTTGTGCGACAAATTAGATATTTTGCCCATTTTGGCTTATAATCATTTTTATATGCCTTTGCTGGCACGACCTGGTGTTTACAGTGCACTATGTCTTCTGGTATGGGCTAGATCAATTTTGTTACTTTCATTGATCTGTCTCTGTCTTATCCTTGACTTTGACAATGTGAAAGTGACTGAGGTATGAGCGATGCTAGTAATACCATTCCTTATGCAGCCAGTCCCTGCTATGAATGGTGTGAAAATGTTGCTCATAGGGTCGGTTGGTGCATGCATTTCAGTGGGCTTGGCAGACTGATTGTAATAGCAACTTCTGGCTCGGTGAGGAAAGCAACGGGAAACTACCTCACTCCTCATTTTCCTAGTACGCCTCTTCAGTGAAGCCTAGGCCATCTATGACAGCTGATGGCAGAGCTGTTGAGGATCCAACCAGTCTTAAGGCTGAAGACTGAACAACATGATTTTTATAGGCAAATTTTTGATACCTTGGGTTACATTATTTCCATTTTCGTAGGGACCTCTAATTGGTTTGAAAATAAAATACAGCCCATGTTACTCACTGGTAATGTAGTTTTCTATAGGTCAAATAATTTTTTTAAATCGATTCCGTAGTTTTGAGTTTCTACATTACAAACAAATATACATACAAATCTTTTTCTCTTTATAATTTCTTCTTCTGTTCGTTTTTGGCTAATATGGAGCACGGAGTAACAACTACGGTATCCTGGATCATCTTTTTCCTTCCCTGGCTTTGATCTTCTGCAGATATAGCTTCATTCGTTGGCTTATCTGCTTCCTTCTTTAAAAAAAAAATCACTTTTGAAGATTTATTTTCTCCTTCTTCTCGGACACCTCTGAAGTCTGAAACTAAGTGGTTCCTGTTTTGGATGTCTTCATGATTAATGCCCATTCCCTCTATATCAGCATGTATCTCCCTAAACCACCTGGAAACAATAATTTATTAGTACAGACTATATATTTGTAAGGGTTTCCTCTTCTCTCAGACTATAACGTTCTTAGAAATAAGGTATTGCAAATACATTTTAAACTCTGCCAATATGATATCTTTGTACTGCACCGTTAGGAGGCTCGGTTCAAGTTCCCTTTCTTGATTAAAAATCTATCAAGTGGTTTTGTTTTCAGTGTTTGATTTCACCATGACTCGATATGAGTATCACGTGTAGCTCGGTATATGTGCACGCGGTAATCAAACTCTTTGGAGCATATCCGCAGATACAGTGGTTGAAACTACTACTTCAATCCTACGCTTGAGTTCTTTGACATTTTTGAAGTAAAGGTGGCACATACACACAATCTTTGATGTATCCCCATAGGAAGAAGTCACGGGGAGTCAGATCTGGTGATCTGTGAGGCCAGTGGTCGTAACAGTTATCATTCCCTGCTCGACCGATCCAGCGTTGAGGTAACTCGTTGTTCAGAAAATTGTCGCCATACGTTGCAGAACAGCACACCAGTGGGTCTTACTTCGAAATTTAATTATTCTTACAAGCCAGAATGAAGAGGCCTCAAATAAATCTAAAGTAGTAAGCGTTTGGATAGTAAGGAGACTCCACGGGTAACTGCAGTGAAGGAGGATTACGCCAGTGTGTCTGAGACACAGGTTCAAGAAAGAATTTTCAAGACCTAGGTACACGGGTTAAAGGATCTTCTGGAAAGAGTGAGCACACGACCTGGTGCAAAGTGGTCCCAAGTGCGAAGAACTGCATTCTCCATCAATATGGAAGAGCACTGGAAATCCAGAAAGGCTGACTAGAGTTTACTATGGTCCTATGAGGCCGAATCAATAAGTTTTTGTTAATAATAATAATAATAATAATAATAATAATAATCTGGCTCGTTGGCTGAATTATCAGTGTACTGGCCTTCGGTTCAGAGGGCTCCGGTTTCGATTCCCGGCCGGGTTGGGGACTAACCCGTGTGGTTAAATCTCAAGCTCGGGGGCTGGGAGTCCGTAATCGTCTTAATACACATCTACATACAACACACCGTATTAGAAACCACCACAGAAACGCCTAATAGCGAGTACATCCTTCCAGATAGGATTGGCGTCAGAAAGGGCATTCATCCGTAAAACTGGGGAAATGGACAATAATAATAATAATAATAATAATAATAATAATAATAATAATAACAATAATAATAACAATAATAATTCGCCGCATTTTCCACAACCTTGCGGATGCGTGGGTGCGATTTCTGTAGTACACTTGGATTTAGCCCAACTTTACATCCACATGGCCTTTCTGAGGTAACCTTATGTGAAGGGAGATACTGAACTAGAACGTGTTTCGTCCTGTAGTATGTTGTGTATAAATATAGGTCTGTATTACAACAATCCGAAACACCCTATCCCTAAGTCAGAGGATTTAACCAGACGAGACTAAAGCAAGGAGTCAGCACAATGGTTCATTATTTTATTAGATTATCGAAAAAGGTGGAGAAAATCCTCTCACTCAATACGGATTTTATGAATGTACATACTTTCGACTCTTTCAAGTCTCCTTTCCATACCCAGTTCAATCATATTCGTAGGTAGCAAGTGGGATATACAGGTGTACAAAGAGCCCCCCCCTCCCCACCATTACCTGAACCGTTCGTCGCCTTGCACACGGCGTAGGCTGTATAAAGTATGGGGGTAATTATTTTTAAAATCCCTTGGTTGACGGCTTAGCAATACAGTCATTAGGTACTGATATGTGCAATGTGAGTTAATCTAACTCATAACAGCCCACAAAAGTCGTTACGAAGTTCGTCGACAGTTCAAGTAAGGAAGGAGACCCGTGCAAACGCGTGGTATCTAGACATCCCACTTGCTACCTACGATATGCTTCAAGGCTTCCTTTCTGCTCTGATCATATGAGTGAAAGTGGCTAATGGAATATTTTTTGGATATCTGAGCAATACAACTCATGAATTATCTGCGATATTCTGAATTTTTTTTAAACCATGCAAACTTGAAACTTAAACGAGGCTTATATTGTACGGTAAATGCAGGAGACCAAATTCGACACTAACTTGTACGGGTGATTCTGCCCTCACCGAGACAAATACTGACATTCTACCGCATGTTTTGGGATTCTCCTTACGATCGAAAAGCTCACATTGTTATTATTATTATTATTATTATTATTATTATTATTATTATTATTATTATTATTATGTTAACTGACTATATTGTCCAGTGCCAACCTGATATGAAGCGAACCGCGCAGTGAGATAAGCCTCGATGTGTTCTCTCATCTACTCGCCAGTATGCTGCATTCCTTACAAACGGCTCAACGTCCTGTAATCTATCTCCGTCTCCCTCTGCCAGACTTTCAGTGTAATTGGATTATCAGGCACTATTCATGAATTCAAGAATTTTTCCCACACCTGTGTGGTCGCGGGTGCTAACTGTGTCACACATATGTGGATTTGGCCCTGTTTCACGGCCGGGTGCCCTTCCTGCCGCCAACCCTATGTGGAGGGATGTAATCACTATTGCGTGTTTCTGTGGTCGTTGGTAGTGTAGTATGTTGTATGCCTATGAAGAGGAGAGTGTTAGGACAAACACAAACACCCAGTCCCAAGGCCAGAAGAATTAATCAGAGGCGAGTCAAATCCCCGACCCGGCCGGGAATCGAACCCGGGACCCTCTGAACCGAAGGCCTCAACGTTGACCATTCAGCCAATGAGTCGGGCTTAGGGCTGCCTTTAATATAATCAACAACGGTTTGCTTAGTAAAATACCACACAGGTCATGGCGCCGCATGATTTTGTGCCACGAAAATAAACATAAGCCTGGTTGACGTTGAATTCATACTACCTGATAGTATATTATTATAAAGCCATGTAAAGAAGAAAATTAATATGGGTCCGGAAACTTTATTTCCATGTTAGAGCGCATTAATCATGGGAAACACAGGAACACAACGTACCAGCATATCACATGAAACTATCTTAACATGGCAACCGGGCGAGTTGGCCGTGCGCATAGAGGCGCGCGGCTGTGAGCTTGCATCCGGGAGATAGTAGGTTCGAATACCACTATCGGCAGCCCTGAAGATGGTTTTCCGTGGTTTCCCATTTTCACACCAGGCAAATGCTGGGGCTATACCTTAATTAAGGCCACGGCCGCTTCCTTCCAACTCCTAGGCCTTTCCTATCCCATCGTCGTCATAAGACCTATCTGTGTCGGTGCGACGTAAAGCCCTTAGCAACAACAACAACTTAATATGGCATGTTCAAAATGCCCTCCGTTAGCTTTCATACAAGCATCAATCCGGGCATTCGGGATTCAATGCGACGGAGGATGATGCATGTATCAGTGCTAACATGAAAATAAAGCATTTCCGGTCCCATGGTCATATAAAATTTCATTCTTCTACATGTGACGAATATTTTCTGAAAGTTTGACACTCTCTATGTTCGGATCTGGTATAAAATGTGTAACTAGCATATCTCTTAGCACCAGGAGTTGCCTCTGTCTTCAATACATTTACCACTTTACGTGGGATGAGCATTTCCTTATTAACACAGGGGCTTCCCTGTGAGGTTTCAAAAGATTGGATTTCTAGCCTCCCGGCATTGCCTCGAGCTTCCACAGTGGCGGACCAGGCGTCTCATCAAGTCGAACGGAAGTAATTCTGTCGTCCAATCGGGAGGGTGTCGTGAACTGGCCGATATACCTCGTTAGGGTAGCATGATCTTCACCTCTGGTTATTGGAAAAGGGGAGGGACAATCTGCTACTCAGTGTTGGGTGAAATTGTCGATCAACCCGGAAATGACTGATTCGACAATATTTTACAATGTTCCCTACCTCCTCCTGAACACAAGACGAGTATACAGCTGATATTTGAAATATATTAAGAAATTTCAGGAAGTTGTAGACAATGAAATTTAAATAAAAGAACTCGGTGAAGTATTTCTCCACTATAGTAACAGTGAAAATGGTTGTTTTGATTATGACGTTTGGCACTCTGGTTAAATGTATACACACATCACCGTGTTTGTTTTGTTTCCCAGAACTGTGGAACTAACGTCAAGTAGAAGGCAACAGCAGTTTCAGGAAAGCATTAGGTATTGAATTCAATCTCACTTCCTCGTACAAAGTGAGCAAGTTGCTGTTTTCTATCCACACTCAAAGTGTTTATGTTCCATTAGTAAACTTCTTCTAGCTACGGTACTCTATACACGAATCTTCACAAAAACAAGCATGTAATTTAACATGACTACTGATATGGTGATCACAGCCACACGGCCTCCTATTTTACGCGCAATGGGGACATGACCTTTTATTTTCAAAGTTCTATATGTTTTTACAAAATTAGAACCTTGGCCTCTTGGTGAGTCAGCATTCATATGCCATATAAATCTTTGGGAAATAGTAGCCTCTCAAAGTCTCGCTTTATATCTTGAAAATAACTAGCTTTACCATGACCCTTCATTATCTATCTGAATCAGACGTATTGGCAGAAAGAAGAATAAGATCTATTCAAACATTTTAGCAGTAAGAAGTCCCGACTCCTTGGCTGAATGATCAGCATAAGGTCGTCCGTTCAGAACGTCCCGGGTTCGATTCTTGGCCATATCGGGTATTTTAACCCTAAACGATTAATTCCCTTGGATTGCGGACTGGGTGTCTGAGCTGTCCCCAACTTTCCTGCAACTAACACACCTCACTCAACACTATTTTTTTACGCCGCACCGACTCAGACAAGTCTTACGGCGACGATAGAATAGGACAGGGCTAGGACTGGGAAGAAACCAACTGTGGCCGTAATTAAGATACAGGCCTAGCATTTGCCTGGTGTGAAAATGGGGAAAGCACTGAAAAATCATCTTAGGGCTGCCGACAGTGGGGTTCGAACCCACTGTCCCCAGACTGTTTGTATATGTTGTCAACAAGTATTACTTACACAAAAACAATATTCTTATCCGCTTCACACCTAAGAATTAATTTCATTATCGCCCAAATCGTATGTACAGTGCGCCGGTCTGAGGGGCTTAGACGGCAGAAGCACTGGCCTTCCGACATCAAGCCGGCCGGTTCGAGCCCGGCTCAGTCCGGTGGTTTGTCTGGAGTTGTTCAAGTACACCAGCCTCGTTCGTGTCGGTAGATTTACCAGCTAGCAAAAACTCCTGAGAGACTCCGCTTACTTCCCAACCCCAGCCCACTAACATTCTAGGAAAAATACCAAGCCACATAGATGAACAACTACATGAACTACAGTGTTGCAGGTCTCTCACACAAAAGCAACAACTCTTTCCTAACCTTCACCTTCCTAGTTGTATAGCGGCGCACTTGATTATGAGGTACGCATCTACATACAGTATATTTACTCATAAATCGGCACTTACAAAAAAAATACATATATTGACAGACATGTAAAGTGTATACCATTGACAAAAAATGGTCATGTTAGGACGGAGAAATACCAGTTTTCACCTTCCTAGTTGTATAGCGGCGCACTTGATTATGAGGTACGCATCTACATACAGTATATTTACTCATAAATCGGCACTTACAAAAAAAATACATATATTGACAGACATGTAAAGTGTATACCATTGACAAAAAATGGTCATGTTAGGACGGAGAAATACCAGTTTTCTAATGTAATGTGCCAGATACGACAGGTGCCCTGTGCGTATTTATTTACTATTCTGAGCACCGTTCACATTATCGAGTGGTGCACAAACTTCGTTGTATACAATTGGCTGTCACCGCCGGAGAGATTGATCACAAATAAATTACATTATACTCCCACAGAGATAGCGTCTAAGTACTAGATTATAATGAGCATTTTAGTAAATATCCGGTAGGAAATTACTTACTGTACACATTATACTAACAGACTTAGCTCACTAGCAAAAGTTGGGTAGAAAACATTTCTTTCCTACCGTTCATTCTTTTTTTAATAATAATAATAATAATAATAATAATAATAATAATAATAATAATAATAATAATAATAAAATAACTACATCAGCACTGTTAATAAGAAATGGCTTTGATATTTTATAATGGTTATAATACCGTTCATTCAGTCTACATCTCTGGTGTTTATAGCATTCAAGAGGTGAAACCTAATTGATCGGGCATTCTGAGGGTGTTTTTCCTCCTAGTTCATTTTCCACATTAACTCAATTCAGATGCTTGTGAAGAACAAATTCGTGACTACCTGCCTTAAAACTTGAACTAAAGAATGTTATGCTCTGATATTATCGTACATTTTTCATATAGAACACACATACCTGGTTCAGTTGTTGATGCAACAACAAAATGTGTTTGATATCCTTACAACAACTACTGTATTCATTTTAACGAACATCAGTTTCTTGGAATGTTTCCTTGAAAATGGGTTCTTTAATGCATCAATGAATCGACTGACTGAATCCCGGGCGTTTAAGCTTTTTTAGGTAGGATTTTTTGATCATGCAAGTAATCTATCCCCTAACTAATTCTATTGCTTGTTGATGTTTGTTGTTTAAAGCGGCCTAACATCTAGGGCATAGACCCACTAATTCTGTTGATCGCAACTCATACTGACTCTAGAGCCCGGATAAAGCAGCAGCACAAACTACATCTTCCGAACATGAAGAAAGCGAACGGAGGAATCTAATATCCATCAACAATCTAGGACCTTCTAACCGAAGCTCTTTGGAGAACAAATAGTGCACGTAATAACTAAAAAATATTACAAAAAATGAGAACAAAAATTACTACGCGTGTTAGACACAACGAATCGTATGCATGAAACCTACTTTTACAACTACAAACTTTCGTTCAGTATTCCTAGATGAATGATGTATAACTCCCAATATTTCGGTAGCATTAGTGATAGGAAGCGAGACAGCGGAGTGACACAGTTACTAGCTTCTTACCAACGTGGCTATGGTTTGAATCCCGGCCACTGCATGTGAGACTTTGGGAATGGAAAGTCCACGTAAAATGGAGTACAGTGGCTATGATCACGATATCAACAGTTACGGAAAACGTCAAGCTTGTATGCATTGCATTTATTAATAGAAGTAATTAATTGATAAATACTGTACAGTATTACGATCGTACATAAATTACCCTTCTATATTTTACGTCTATTCTTAATACAGTATATTTAAAGCTTGATTTTCATGTTTCGAATATTTTTTGTTTGTATTTGGTTCACGTTCAATTTTTTTTGCACAAAGGTGTAGCAGTCAGAATTAGAATTTTTCAATGTGATGATTCATCTCAGGATATATTCTGTAACAGGAACAAAATACCGTGCGTTTGAGGAGTTAATGTGAATGTGTTAGGTCTATAAACGTTTCTAAAAAGGAAAATTCAGTTACTGGTGCCGAACCCATCGTTAAATACCCAGCATTATTATTGGGGTACCTAACCGTGGGGATAAGGGCGTGCTTGATTCACTCAGATGGACGTATGTTCGATCACCTTCATGAAATCGTGCCATTTAGAAGAAAACGAGAATTCTATTTCAGAAGAGGTAGACCTACACTGTCCTGGGGTTCATTCGGCCTATAAAAATAGTATTGACATCATAGTTTTATGTTACACTAACTAAAGGTTTCCAGAAATGCCAAGGTGACGGACTAGTTGACTGATGACTGATTGATGTTTGTTGTTTAAAGGGGCCTAACATGTAGGTCATCGGCTCCTAATGGTACGAAATGAGATGACAAATTAGAAGTCCAAAATCCTCCACTGACCAGAATTCAAAGCGTGAGGACGATGGATGGACGGACGGACGGACGGACGGACGGACGGATGGATATGCATTTAAAACGATCAGTGGATGCGACCCACAGTGCCTCACATGCAGAGAAGCTGGCACAAAACAATAGTATTACCGACCAAGGGACTGCTTCTATAGCACGGTGCTGAATCGATTATGCTTGTTGTCGAAACGGATCCAAAATCCAGGTCATCGGACCCTCATAATGGTATTTATCGCTAGCAAAGTAGAACCGATGGTATTTGTCACGTTGCGGCACTAATCAAGAGTAGCGTAGACTCGCGGTATTCCACACATTATGGTACCAAAAAAAAAAAACGAAACCCCATGGCACTACAGCCCTTGAAGGTCCTTGGCCTACCAAGCGACCGCTGCTCAGCCCGAAGGCCTGCAGATTACGAGGTGTTGTGTGGTCAGCACAACGAATCCTCTCGGCCGTTATTCTTGGCTTTCTAGACCAGGGCCGCTATCTCACCGTCAGATAGCTCCTCAATTCTAATCACGTAGGCTGAGTGGACCTCGAACCAGTCCTCAGGTCCAGGTAAAAATCCCTGACCTCACCGGGAATCGAACCCGGGGCCTCCGGGTAAGAGGCAAGCATGCTACCCCTACACCACGGGGCCGGCATTATGGTACCACTCACAGGTAATGAAATTCGCACATGTATTATAGACCTAAACTGTTTCGCACATTGCGGCGCCAATGACAGGTAACCCAAACCTATGGTGTTCATCACCTAAGTGTACTAACCATAGGGACTCGTACTATTCCGTGGTGTTCCTCATATAGTGGGTACTAATCATAGGCAAGCCAGAACCATGGGTTCCCTCATCCCATGGTGTCGCTCATATAGTGCTACTTATCACAGGTACAGTAAAAGCCGTCGAGCCCTCGTATGCTACTAATCACAAACCTATTTGGTACCCAACATAGTGGTACTACGCGCAAGTAAAAGCGACCCATGGTGTTCCCCGCGTGTTGGTACTAATCGCAAGTAGTTTCATGGTTCTAAATTGATCATCCCTTGGTCGCCCCTTTTAGTCGCCTCTTACGTGGGTGAATTCTTCGCCTGCGTTCCCCACCCACAGGGGGTGAAGGTGTAGTTGTCCCATAGGAGTTCCTTTACGTGTCGGTTAATCTGTCAACATGAAACTGACGTATTTGAGTTCCTTCAAATACCAAGAGACAGCATCGGGATCGAACACGCCATTGTGAGCTCAGAAAGCCAGCGGTCTACCGCGTCAAGTCACTAGCCCGGCAATAAAAGAAACTAAATAAATGTCTACGGATAATTTCCTAGAACAAAAATGACTCTAAACAACCTTGTGTCGAGGTTACGAATAGCGGAAGCCTTCACCTTCCATTGCTGCTAGAGCTCTTCATGACCGGTAAAGATATAGCTTTATTTTGATTCATTTATATTATTAAAAAACGACCTACGCGAGGTAACATGTCTACATACATACATAATGTTTTCTATCGCGGGGGCGGGGGGAGAGGAGTGATAAAATACACCAATGGTATCCCCTGCCCATCGTAAGAGGTGATAAAAGGGGAACCCCCAGGAGCTCTCGAATTGGGAGCATGGGTTGACGACCACACGGTCCCTAGCTGAATCCGGCATTTTTTCCCACTGACCTGTGCCAGTCCCCTCACTTTAAACTTTCCTATTCAATCTTCCTTGGTAAACTCTCTTTAGCGGCCTGAGTACCTCAGACGGCTGAGGCGCTGGCCTTCTGACCCCAACTTGGCAGGTTTGATCCTGGCTCAGTCCGATGGTATTTGAAGGTGCTCAAATACGTCAGCCTCGTGTCGTGTTGTTCAGTTTTAATTCCTCTTTAAACAATCACCACCAGCCACCACCACCAAACGTACTTAAACATCGAACCTCACATCTTTCCATAATATGGTCTGGTAATATTGATGTCTGAGCTACACAGTGGTTGCTTCATCTGAAAAAGAAGCTTGAAAGAGAACAATGAAGAAATATCACGTCCTGGGAATTCAACCTGGAAGTTTCCAGCTAGATCCTTGCAAGAATGACTGTTGCTTCTACCACGACAAGAAAGGAAAGGAGGCCGCTTGAAAAACGGTTACCAGGTGATGGACGTAGGAGAACTGTTATTGTCACTGTTCCATTTCTATTCCTAGACATATTACTCAGCATCACCGCATATCCAACAGCTGGCACATCAACGGAACATGTGTTCACACATATTACAGAGGCGAGGAGAGAGAAAAAAAGACCATCTTCCGTCACGATGAATTGAAGGATCCAAAGAGTTTTGAACCAAAATTTAAACTCTTTAGTTCGTGACAGCCACTCAACTCGTGGTTCTATCTTCTGTGTATGCAGGGAATCTTGTTTCTCATTTTCATGTTCTTGCGGTATGGAGTGGGGGGATCTTTCTTGCCAATTTGGCAACTATACCTGTAAGGGTAATCGTAATTAAATGGAATTGGGTTCAGATATCTTCCGAGATGTCGGTGGGCCTCGTGGTATAGGGTTAGTGTGCCTGCCTCTCATCTGAAAGTTTCGGGTTCGATTCCTGACCCGTCGCGAGATTTTAATTCTGGACTGAGGGCTGGAACAGGGTTATCTCAGCCTCGTGAGACCAAACTGAAGAACCATCTCATACGATAGGTCGCGGACCCGATTGCGGAAGCCACGCAATTAGGCTGAAGATGTCGTCATGCTGACCATGTGAGACTCCAATATCTGCAGGCCATCATTTGAGCAAGTGATCAATTTGAACAACGAAAAGCCTGTTTGATGGAATTCAAGCACTTTTTCTAATTAATTAACTTAGCACCAACACATTTAAGTTTATTTTCGACGACGCAAGGATGGCAAAGGACTAGGGCTGGAACGGTAGCGGTAGCCTTCAATAATGTACAGTCCCAGCATTTGCCTGGTGTAAAAGTGGGAACTATCAATAAACACAAAATTGGTAATAATAATAATAATAATAATAATAATAATAATAATAATAATAATAATAATAATAATAATAATAATAATAATAATAATAATAATAATAATAATAATAATCGTTTAACGTCCCACTAATTACTTTTACGGTTTTCGGAGATCCCGAACGGTGTCCCGCAGGATAAGATCTTGTTCATTTGAACAAGAAGCTCGAAAGAGAACACTGAAGAAAATATACTGACACGAGGCTGGCGTATTTGAGCACCTCTAATTACCATCGAAATGGGCCGGGGTTGAAATCGCCAATTTCAATTCAGAAAGCCAGCGCGCTCTACCTTCTAGCTATTTATACCAGCAGAAAATTGGTAACATCGATTGTTTACATTGAAAAACCAGAAAATAAAGATTTCAAAGGCTTGAGGGATAAAATAAATGACACAAAATGATAAATAAAAGATATCAGACGATGTAGGCATGATCTTATACATGACTTAATGTATTTCAGTTCAGTTTCCGCAATGCTACCTATAAACGTTCCTTCAAAATCTCTGCGTCCAGAGAGGGTCTCCAGCCTTAACTTCGCCACAAATAAAAGCATTCATTACCTATCTGTCTAAATCTATCAGTTATCTAAACATTCGATGTTATCAGTATCAGACAGGCGTTTAGTCTAAACCCATCACCCGCGCAAAATTAATTTGTAAATTTATCGTATTGACCAAATGAAAACTTCGCGTTAATGTAGCGCCTCCAACAGGGCTCAACAGAAATGTATGGGTTCTTAAAACTAACCAAAAAACGAGATTGCGGCTGCGATATCTACTTTGGGCAAATGTGAAAAATTCCTGAGTGAAGAAGATTCGTCAAAACTTAGAATCAAACCTAACAATGTACTTTTAATACAAACAATTTCTAAATGCTTAACGACATGGATTTAACCTGGACTTGGGAAGGGTGAGCTGCATAACTGGAGGTATATACCACAGAACGACATAAGGACAGGGTGTTATCGATAAATTACTTATCCAACCTGAAGACCTGTGTACGAACCCCGGCGACTGCACTGAATTTATTTACAACCCGAAAACAGTGGTGTCTGTTATGACATCAGCCTTAAGCTCCCAGTTAAAACCCAAAATAGCCAAGGGGTGAGCAGCCCTTGATAATAAGAGACAACTCGGAAACGATAGTGTAGATCATCGAGCACTTTAATAACATTTAACTGGATTTAAATAAAAGAAACCCCGTGTCCGTAAATTAAATGAAACATTAAATCACAGATAAAAAATATTAGATATCCATCATGGGTTAAAATGAATTGAAGCTCTATCATCATCATCATCATCATCATCATCATCATCATCATAATCAAAGAGGCGCGCTGGTGCGGTAGTCTAGCAAATAGACTTCCAACCCTAGTCTCCTGTATTCGAATCCCAATGACACACAGATGAGATTTTCAAGCAGTATCGGCGTGTTACGGCCAAATCACAGATTAAGGCTGAATGTTGGACCACTTTCGAACAAACTTAGAAAAAATAACATTGGAAAGAAAAAGTTAATATTACGTTTCCAATTTCTTCATTCCCGAGAAATCTACTATTTTGAAAGAAAGGTAAACATTTGCCTGTAGAATTGTAACCTGAAAATTCTCGTGGCGTCAGGAAGAGCATCAGGCTTTAAAACCCGTCCCAAAACCTAAACAAACCAAAGTGGCTCCATTGCTCACAAATAACTGTAATAAGCTGAAGAAACTAGATATACCACTTACAATGAATTACTTATACACTGCTGCCAATTTCGCCCCGTTTATCACTTAGGTGCCGGCCCCGTGGTGTAGGGGTAGCGTGCCTGCCTCTTACCCGGAGGCCCCGGGTTCAATTACCGGCCAGGTCAGGGATTTTTACCTGGACCTGAGGGCTGGTTCGAGGTCCACTCAGCCTACGTGATTAGAATTGAGGAGCTATCTGACGGTGAGATAGCGGCCCCGGTCTAGAAAGCCAAGAATAACGGCCGAGAGGATTCGTCGTGCTGACCACACGACACCTCGCAATCTGCAGGCCTTCGGGCTGAGCAGCGGTCGCCTGGTAGGCCATGGCCCTTCAAGGGATGTAGTGCCATGAGGTTTTGTTTTAGTTTTTTATCGCTTAGGTGTTCACAACAGAATGAATTTACGGTACCTCACATGTGGAAGGTCCCATTCAACACAGTCCGTGGAACACCGAAAGGACTTCTATTTCTTATCGTTCACATCGACAAAGGAGAAGGAGAACATGGCTTTCCTTTTAGGATCTACGAATCTCGTTTGGAAACTTACGTGGGTCCTAGGGCCCATCCGGCGAATCAAATCGGGAGCAGGCTAGTCAAAATGCCTTGTACGTTCCTCAGACTCACTTTGAGACACAACTGTTTTCTTTGAGATGCAATCTGCAGATGTCTACGCCGTGCGATCCACCGTGAGTTGATACTATCCTCATTCACTGAGAATCGCTGTCATTTCGCTGGAATCGCTACAAAAATGTAGACCAGTGCCTCAAAAGGGTATAATGAAATAGCACGAACTGAATTCTATGATGAAAGTCAACTCAAGAACTGAGGAAAAGTATCCTTCCGCGTGTGAGCACTTCCCCTGTTTCCCCTTCCGTCTCGGTTCTCCTTCTCCACCACAACCGGCTTGTTATTAACGTCGAGCATCTATCTGACAAACACTTCATTCTCAAATAGTCTAGCATCAAAATAAATTACTTCCTTTCACACTGTTGTACTTTGATTACGTACCGTACCTACTTATTCCTTTATTGATCATGTGCAACCTACATATTACTTACGAATACCGAGATAAGGGAAGCAAGGTTTATTTTTATTTCATAATGCAATTCGTGTGAGGCACATAGGGACTTACAATGAAAAGTATGACGACGTAAGTATACGATTCCGCTCTCGTGCAACGACTGTCAGTGGCAGTTTCTCACCGTTCAACAAGCTGAAAACCCACCCGCGAGTGGGAATGCAAAATACAGTGTTTCCAGGAATGTTGTAAATATTTTCTCGTCATTCGGAAGGTAAAACGTGACAACCTTTCTGCAGGTAGAGGACAGTTACGAATATAAATTTATTATTATTATTATTATTATTATTATTTCGAATCGAATACGCTAATGACGCTATACCTATACCGTACTAAGGTCCTTCCTGCTTTACTTACGGCGAGTGCATAGATCGAACTGAGCTGACATACAGGCCTACTGATGAACAGCCAAGCTAACAAACGTTTTCTGTCACATAAATCTGGCATGTAGCTTTGTTTAGTTACATTTTGTTTTACTTTCCTTATCGCCTTGATTGCTTGTTTACATAATTCCGACATTTTCTTAAAACTAAAACTAAATTTTCAGCGACTTTAGGGAGACGTGTCGTCAGAAACACTCACGACATATGTAAACAACCACAGGGCAGCACATACGATATAGTATCACAAGAAAACATACGAATTCCTTTAAATTCCGTGTGATCCGTGTACGGTCAGCTGCACGCATTTTTCACCACTTCTTCTACAGTCCACAGCAGATTCTCATCTCGCAGGCTACTGTAAACGTTCAGAACAACTTGTTTAGACTTCTTATTTAATCCCCCCACCCCCACCCCATCCCCACTTTTATTAGCTTTAAAGTATTTCAGTGGTGACTCAAACGTCACAGCATCAACCACGTGCTGCTCACAGCTGGCAGCCATTATAAATACTGAGCATGCTATTATAGCCAGTATTGCCAACAGTTCCTTCTTCACGTCGTAAAAATTATACGAACAAAACAGCAGTGGAATGAACTCGATCAAAGCTTAGTACGCACACAATGCAATAAGATATCAAGCGCATGTTAAATAATTATATATTTTGCTACAAATACCATCGAGAACAATGACTGTTCACAGCCATCTGCGTATGAAAGATAAGAGTTGGTAACGAACCCGAATAACATACAACTTGTGAAATATTTTCTATATTTTTACAGGGCAAAAATTTGTAATTGGTCAACTCAGTTCATCAGAATATCTAACCAAACTCAGGGAAGCTGCTGACTTCAGAAACAAGCAATAAACCTAGGAACTATTTACCGCCGCGGAAGCCTCTTCACTGGCCAGAAGTCTAGCTAACATCAAAGGGACCGCTTAGGTCCTGAGTTGACTCTCAGTATAGTTCAATAATTATATTTTTAGATGACTAATGCCATCGTACAAACATTACCTTAGAAACATTATACAAAGAATAATGTGCATCAGCGTGTATTTGAAGGTAAGAAAACTCCTACAGTACTACAGTGATTCCTTATTGTCACCATGTCCTTTCTGATAATACTTTTTTTCAAGTTAGCCTTAAAGTTTAACCTCAAAATGACAATTGGTATTTTGAATCCTACTGAACATTTACTGGGTCTACATAGATGTTAATACGTCACTCCTATCCAGGGTAGAAATCATTCAAGGATTTTCTGTTCAAAGAATTCCATAGTGACTGGGACAATAGGAAGCAGAATAGCGGAAGGTCCGATCAACCTGGTAAATGTGACAAGATACTGTTACGAATAAAACTCCAACTGCTTCATTACTCTTTTATTTCAGGATCACCCAATAAATGCGCACGCACACACACACACACACACACACACACACACACACACACACACACACACACACACACACACACACAATTCCAATCAGCTATGAATGGCCACACTTACTAATTACTGTCTATTATCAAACTGCGGTCCAGCCCGTTGCTCTACTTGGGGACGCTAATCCTTACTTTCATTTCCCCAAATCCAGCCACCTCATACATCAGCTGTGTGTACACCGCTGGATCTGAATTGATTGTTATGTTTGTTTAGGTGGTTCTCCTTGTAGGTGGAAATGGATGAATAACACCCACGGTATCCCCCGCCTGTCGTAAGAGGCGATGAAAGGAATCCCAGGGGACCTTAACTTCGGAGCGTGGGTTGGTGACTACGGGACCCTTAGCCGAGTCATGGAATTGCTTCCACTAACTTGTACCTTGCTCCTCACTTTCATCTATCCTACCCGAACTCCCCTGGTCAACTACAACTGTTCTTTTCCGACCCCGACGGTATTAATTTTTCGAGGCCTAGGGAGTCTTCCATTTTTACGCCCTTTGTGGCCCCTATCTTTCATATGCAGATACCTTCATTTTTCGGGAGTGTTCGGACCTCTTCTATTTTCCTTATAATTAGTGTTAACAGAGGATGGTTGCCCAGTTATAACCCAGATGGTGGTTTCTGTTACAATACGCGTCTTTTCTAGTACGTGGGGGTGACTTAGTTATGGCTGACTACAGTTAATTTAAAGAAAAGTCCGGTAAGGACTTTTAAAATGTACGGAATTCAGTGATTTTGAGTTTTTTTGTACGACTTTGTTTGGCTATAATAGTAATATTTCAATATTGAGTTGCAGTTGAATATATGGACGTGGCACCATCCTTGTGGTGACTGCGTCCAATGTTGCTTAAGTATAAGCAATGGAATTAATTTAGAAAATCAGCTTAACGTTACAGCATTTCGTATGTGCACCGCATCGGCTTCTTCCCTTAATTCCAGCGCTTCGCTAGGAGATTTATTAACAATAAATGGAGAAGGCTGCTTTCATCTGGCTCTGAAGGAGGTCTTGTTAAGGGGCTCGGTTGAAGTAGCTGGGAGAGGTTCTTGGTGACTGAGTTTGAAGGAAAACTGCAAGCTTGCTATTAAGGACAATGCAGTGACTGCACTACGGGCAAAAAAAAAAATGCCCGTCTTTGGCTTTTAAATCAAAAATTAAGTTCCCAGAAGAAAACCATAATTTAAAGGTGTGGCAATCCAACTGACGAGCCAACTGCCACCCTGGGGCGAAACACTAGTAATTTCACGATTTAAGAGGCCTAAAGAGCTAAAACGTTTTTTTAAACATTTGAAATAATAATGTTATCGGTTGTAAGTCCTGCTAACTACGTTCATATTGTTTTGGAGGAACTTACGAACGTTATCTCTCTCTATAATATTAGTATAGATGAGTCCTGAAATAAGAAGAACAGAATAACAAACTCGAAAGCTTCATAATTATATAGCTACCGAGTCCTTTGTAGGAGGTGAAGCACATCCCTCCACAATGTCTAGCGAGATACCAGATTAAATATCGATTTTTGCGCCAGAGAATCTAAGTAGAACAAACATTTTAAACTATACTGTATCAAAATATTCAAAAGATACGAGTAATGACGCCGGCATTCTCTGATATTGGCAGTATTGTTAATTCAGAAGGGTCAATTCTCCAGCAGTACTCTTGTTAAGTCTGATGTACCGTACTTTCCCCAGGCTCGTGTAGAGCGAGTTCAACGTACCTGACAGATGAGCGAGTGAACAGAATGGCATGTGTATTGACTCGAGAGAGACCCACATTTTTCACGGAACAGCTGTAATCTGTTGCGGAGAGAACAAGGCCGGTTGCAATCACATCCTATCGTGAGTAATGGCCAGCGTGCTTTTTTCATCTGTCGCTTGTTTGTCCAGATATCAATCATTAACCACGGTGTTGTAACCAAGGTTGAAATTTACAAAACACAACTTTTATTTGCTTCACTTTATGATATTTACACAAATAACTGAAATTTATTTTGAAGCAAGAAGGAATATTGAATCTTGAGAAAAGTCTGTCTTTATACAATATGTACAGGTTTACAGTCTTTATATACACTTCTATCTTGAAAAGATAGTCTTTGTGAATTGACACGTTGATAGTCGAGAACTATCTGGCACACTAACATAAATGTCTTTGAGAGTCCTTGTTTGTTGAAGTGCCTGAATTCCTAAAAAGCAAGTTCAATTGATTGAAGAAATTCCACCTAGCGAAACTAAGGGAGCTTGCATAAATTAGGGAATGAAAATGGCTTGTAAAAGAATTACGGAACATAGGCAGAGGAAACAGGTAAGGGAGCGGTGACCAGAGGTGAGACCTCGTACTGCCAGAAATTCAGTCCACCTGGTCGAAGCACATTTTCAAGAGGAGTAGCCTCCGTGCTCGACGTAGGGTGTATTCTGGAGCTGGACACCGGGGCAAGTGGGCAAGTGAGCAGGCAGGGAGCTCCTATTTATAGTACACTCGATGGTCAGGCACGCGCACTGAGGGCTGCGCGTCGAAGCTAGCAGAATGATACACAGGCGCGCGTGCAGCTGGCTGGCGAAGCGAGAAGAGAGCGCCGGACATACAACACCCTCCCCTCCTAAATACGCCGGTACGGCGTGAAACGGCGGCGGCGCTGGCGGCGACTGCGATGCTGGGGCGGAGCTGCTGATGTCTCTGTTGTATTGTCCGGAGCTGGAACTGGGCGGAGTGGCGCTGTCTCGTCCTGAAAGGAACCCATTGTTATTAAATGATCTAAAGCTCGTTCAGCAATAGATTTATCTGGTTTAGCAATAGCATCAATAGCTGGACAGGGGCGGTAGCGCAGACGTATCTGATCTTGATGGCGGCAGATACGTTTCTCCGTAGTCTGGATCTCGTATAGACGATGACCCAAAGATCTGCAGATGACTCCAGGTATCCAGAGTGGGTTGGATTTGAATGTCCTGGTGTAGACCTTGTCGTTGAGGGAGAACTTCGTTGGTGAGGTCTTATGCTGGGCCGGAAGAGGCTGTAACAGAGAAAGTAAAGTTCTGTGAGGTCGTCCATGGAGCTTCTGTGCAGGAGTGATATTATCAGCGCCGGGTAGAGTTCTGTACGTGTTTAAGAGTTGGAGCAAGGCTTGGTCTTTAGTTAAGCCTGAAGAGACAGCTTTCTTCATACTTCTTTTAAATGTTTGTACGAAGCGTTCAGCTTCACCATTAGATTGAGGGTGAAAAGGTGGTGCTAGTATATGACGAATGCCATTATGTGTACAAAAGTTCTGAAAAGCAGTAGCTGTAAATTGAGGTCCGTTGTCCGAAATGAGTACTTGCGGTAAACCTTCTGTAGTAAAGATTTTCTGTAGAGCACGAATGGTAGCTTCGGTTGTAGTAGTCGAATGCATATCCACGACATATGGAAAGTTTGACAGTGAATCGATGACTATTAACCACATGGAATTGAGGAAAGGACCTGCGAAATCGATGTGAACTCGTTCCCATGGAGTAGTAGCAGGAGGCCATGAAGCAAGGTCAGAAGACGGGGCGTTCTGATTCGTTTGACATTGCTCACAATGACGTATTAGCTTTTCGATGGCGGCATCAATACCGGGCCAGTAGCAGTGTTGACGGGCGAGTTGCTTTGTTCTGGAGATACCCCAATGGCTTTGGTGTAATAATTCGAGAACTTGTTTCCGTAGGCTAAGTGGGATAACCACTCGGAAGATGGTGCCTGCTTCTAGTAATACAACTCCGGCACGAGTCGTGAGACGATGCTGCATACGATGATAAGGTACCAGGTGGGCAGGAAGTGTGCTCTGAAGAGGCCAACCGTTGCGGATGTAAGTACGTACAGTAGCAAGTGTACTGTCCTTATCCGTAGCTTTAGCTATGCAGGTAGCATCAATAGGAAAACTGGATACAGTATCTTCAAGTTCTATGTCCAACTGAAGACATTCAGATTCTTGAGAATCGAAGGCAGTATCAGGACCAACGGGTAAGCGGGAGAGGGCATCAGCATTACAATGCTGGGATGTGGCTCGATATACAATCTGATAGGAATAATCAGAAAGGAACATGGACCATCTTTGAAGCTTTCTGAGGGAATTCTCTGGGATCTTATTACCAGGATGGAATAAGTGTACTAGAGGCTTATGATCGGTAATGATCAGGAAATGGTTGCCATAGAGATATTCATTGAAACGGCGAATACCAAAGATGATGGCTAAAGCTTCTTTCTCTATCTGTGAGTATCGACGTTGATGGTCATTAAGTGTTTTCGAAGCGAAGGCGATGGGGCGTTCTTGTCCATGACGATCCTTCTGGGAGAGAACGGCACCGACACCGTAGTCTGAAGCGTCAGTAGCTAGCGTGATGATCTTGTCGGGCTGAAAATGAGTGAGTTGTATAGCTTGAATTAAGGCGTTGTTGATTGTTTTCCATGCCTGTTGGCATTGCGGAGTCCACTGAAACTTAACACCTTTTTTACGTAGAGCGTTTAATGGAGCTGCCACCGTAGCGAAGCGTGGAATGAACTTATTATAATAGTTCGCTTTGCCTATGAAGGACTGAAGCTGATTGAGGTTCTTAGGTGCTGGCATGTTTACTATCGCTGAGACATTCTGTGTACTAGGACGAATTCCATTCTTATCAAGTATATGTCCTAGGTAGTGAACTTGAGGCTGAAAGAAGGTACATTTAGCGAGATTCGCTCGTAGGCCATTGTCTTTCAATTTCTGGAGAAGGAGGCGTAGATTGGTTAGATGTTCCTGATGATCTTTTCCAGTAACAATAATATCATCCAGGTAGTTAGCACAACCGGGAATGGAGGCGGTTAGTTGAGCCAAATAGCGCTGAAAAATAGCCGCTGAGGATGAAACACCGAATGGGAGCCGCTGGAGCTGGAGCAGTCCGAGAGGAGTGTTGAGTGTGAGAAATTTCTTAGATTCTTCGTCTAAAAGTAGCTGGAGATATGCTTCTTTAAGATCAACTCGAGAGAAGAATTGTCCACCAGAGAGACGACGGAATAAGTCTTCTGGACGTGGAATAGGAAAGATATCTGTGTCGAGTTGTGCGTTGACTGTAGATCGAAAATCGCCACAAAGTCGAACATTACCATCAGGTTTCTTGATTACCACGAGTGGAGTAGCCCATTGACTAGAAGTAACTGGTACAACAATTCCAGTTTGTATCCATCGTTCTAATTCTTTCGTGACCTGGTCTTGAAGTGCTAGGGGTACTGGACGTGCTTTGAGGAAGCGAGGCTTAGCTCCGGATTTCAGCTGTATGTGAGCTGTATAGTCTTTTGCTGTTCCGAGCTGAGAGTCGAAGACTTCAGGAAACTGCGCTAGGAGAGCGGTAACGTCAGAAGTAGGATGCAATGTAGATACGACGTTAATGTTGTCATGTATCTGGAAACCAAATAAGTTAAATAGATCCATGCCCATAATGTTCGATGCAGTGTAGTTGTTAACTACGAGAAGAGGAATGGCCTGCTGAATTCCTTTATAACTAGCCTGAAGCTTGATTTGACCTTTGATGTCAATTTTCTTCTTGTTAAATGTCACGAGCTGGATGTCAGCTGGAGAGCATGAAGGTGAACCTAAGTCGTGGTAGGTAGTCAGGTTAATAATAGAGACAGGTGATCCAGTGTCTAATTGAAAATCGACAGATCGATCAGAGAATGAGAGAGGAATGATGATTTTGTGAGAATCCTTTGTGGGAAGAATAAGATTGATCTGATCAACTTCCATGTCTTGGCGGGGCTGTATATGCTTCCGGCGTGCTGCAGTAGTCTTAGCAGGGCGGAGCGAACTTTGACAGACAGTCTTAATGTGTCCAAGTTTATGACATCGTTCACAAGTAGCTTTGAAAAAACGACAGTCACGACGTTCATGATGCTTGAAACAGCCTCGGCAGGAAGGCAGGAGTTTCGAGGTGCTTTTAGAATTGGGCTTCCGTGTAGCATTACGAGAGGGAACCTGGCGAGAATGCTTGGTGGAGAGCGCCTTATCCGTACGGTTCACTGTAGCAGAGGACTTGCGGGCCTGAGGCGAGACTTGTGCAACTTCGTGTGGAGAAGCTATGGCGGCGGCAGTCTTGGTAGTAAGCTCATAAACCGTAGCAATACGCTGGACGTCTTCTAAAGAAGGGTTACTCTGCTTGACAGCGTCAAAACGTATTTTGTCTTCAGGAGTATGTAAAATTATCATGTCCCGAATGAGAGAATCAGTGTAGGATGAACCACAACCGTCCTTGGAGCAGATGAACTGGCAGGGTTTAGCTAGACCACGCAATTCAGTTATCCATTCAGTATGTGTCTGATGGGGTTGCTTTCTGCTCTGAAAAAATTTATAGCGAGCAGCCACTATGTGAGGAGCTTTGGCATAGTGTTCCGTGAGACGGGCCAAGAGCTGCGTGAAGGGTACCTCAGCTAAGTGTTCTTCTGGACTTAATTTACGTAGTAATTCACACGTAGCATTGCCAACCGAACTAAGAAATAGTGCGCGGCGGCGTTGATCATCTGTGACAGAATGGCAGATGAAATGCTGTTGTAAACGGGCTAAATAAACTGACCATTCTTCCTTAGCCGGATCAAAAGCAGAGAACGGAGGAATAGCTGATGGCTGTGTAGAGACAGAAATAGCTTGAATAGCCTGAATTAATGCTGCCTGTTGTTGCTGCATAAACTGTTGTTGTTGCTGCTGTAAGGCTTGGAAGACCGTAGCGAGTTGTTCCGCAGTAGCCATTGCGAGATGCGTGTAAGAAAGAGTAAGGTAAGCTGTGTGTCAGAACTGGTTGGAGGGTCGTTGTTGTTTAGCACGTCGCCGTAGAGTTGACAACTGGGCCTGTTGAATTGTAGTGTCGTGTTTACCTCGTTGCTATAGAGTTGGCGATTGGGGCTGATGACGTGTAGTTTGTTGCTTGTTGACCTCGTCGCTATAGAGTTGGCAACTGGGGTCGAAGAATTGTAGGTTGTTGCTTTTTACCTCGTCGCCATAGAGTTGGCGATGGGGACCGAAGAATTGTAGAGTTGTTTTTTTTACCTCGTCGCCATAGAGTTGTGTTGTAACCAAGGTTGAAATTTACAAAACACAACTTTTATTTGCTTCACTTTATGATATTTACACAAATAACTGAAATTTATTTTGAAGCAAGAAGGAATATTGAATCTTGAGAAAAGTCTGTCTTTATACAATATGTACAGGTTTACAGTCTTTATATACACTTCTATCTTGAAAAGATAGTCTTTGTGAATTGACACGTTGATAGTCGAGAACTATCTGGCACACTAACATAAATGTCTTTGAGAGTCCTTGTTTGTTGAAGTGCATGAATTCCTAAAAAGCAAGTTCAATTGATTGAAGAAATTCCACCTAGCGAAACTAAGGGAGCTTGCATAAATTAGGGAATGAAAATGGCTTGTAAAAGAATTACGGAACATAGGCAGAGGAAACAGGTAAGGGAGCGGTGACCAGAGGTGAGACCTCGTACTGCCAGAAATTCAGTCCACCTGGTCGAAGCACATTTTCAAGAGGAGTAGCCTCCGTGCTCGACGTAGGGTGTATTCTGGAGCTGGACACCGGGGCAAGTGGGCAAGTGAGCATTTTTTTTTTTTTTTTTTTTTTTTTACGGGGGGCCCCCGTAGCCCGCTCCCCCGCCGTGACCATCGACTCAATCTACATGGCCTCCGACATGCTATTAATTTCTAAGTAGAAAAGAGATAGCTGGGTAGAGTGGGAAGTGATACAAGGAGTATCTGCCTGTTTCCATGTCAGACACGTTACCAGGCGAGATTGTGTTAGGTATATGGTGTTGAAGTATGGTATTGAAGGGTCAGGGAAAAACCACATAGGCAGAAAGAAGAAAGAGCCTACATGTAAAACCTGACATCTTTTGATAGCACATGCAAGGATGTGGGCTGGAAAAAGACCAGAGGTTGTGTTAGTTAGGAATATGTGTCATGCAATCATAACCATTTACCTAGCTTTGTCAATTATTATGGGGGATCAGTTCTACTTGTCACTGCCTGGTGCGGCTCGGGTCCGCTGGCGTCTGGGCTTTGGGCCACAGGTTAGTCCCTTGGTCCAGCAGCCAGCAGTCCCTGGTGCCAAGTCTCCTTTTACGGAGAAGGGGATTAGTGCCAAGCCTTACTTGTTGTAAGGGGCATCTTCTTTCCCGCCTGATGACGTCCCTTCTTTGCGGTGTTGGTGTCACACACTTGTCTCTGTAAATATATACACAAATATACACACATCCTGTTATATATACATTATTACCTTTCTTCTGTAGAGTGCGGGCCGCTTTTCCGCTCTCGTGTCCTGTAGAACAAGTACAATTACAATTACAATTAATAGATTAATAGTTAGTGGTATTAGCAGGGGTTGGTTTTTCGTCCACTCCTTTGTCGCTGGTGGGGGCGAGGTTGGATTGGATCGTCTCTTTCATGGCTGTGTTGCCTTCGTCGTGATGTATTACTTTTCTCAATCCTCGCTCGCTTGGCTAAAACATAGTAATAACATAACACAATCTAGGGAAAGGATGTATGTTGTAAACAAGCATGCACATATATACAGGTGTTGCGGTGTGTGTGCATAGTGTTAAGTGGTGCGGTATTGTGAGTTGGTGTCAGTTTAAGAGCGAGGGCGGTTTTGGGCCCCCGGCCTCCTGGCCCTGTGCCTGAACAGAATGTGTTTCGGTGTGGGGTATTTGGTGTATAGATCGACGTCATAGCGTCCTATTCCACTGACTAGTGGGTTGACTTTACTACCCCATGACTTCTTGTACATTCGGAGTGTTTGATTTCGTATGTGTTGCCTTATCGAGCTGACTTTCGCAATTGCGCGTAGGTGGCGTATTGGTGTGTCATACGGGAGTCTAGCCGCTGCTCGAATGCATTTGTTTTGTATTAGTTCCAGCTTATCCAGGTTTGTCATAGCAGTGTAGCCCCAGGCGGGAGCTGCGTACGTTATTATCGGCCTAATTAGGGCCTTGTACATGTTTATTGCTACTCGCTTGTTAATACTGGATCTTTTATTCAGTATCGGATAGAGCTGTGCCAGTCGTGCGTTTGTTTTCCGCTGGATGTCTTTAATGTGATATAGCATGGTTAGTTTTCTATCTAGGACTACTCCTAGATATTTGACCTTGTCGTGCCATGCTATATCTCGATTAAATAGTTTGAGCGGTTTTATGTTAGCTGGCATACGTGTGCGTCTGTTCTTCCTAGTGAACATCACTGCTTGGCATTTGTCAACGTTGACCTTGATGCGCCATTTGGTTAGCCAGGGCTCGAGAGTTCGTAGTGCTACTTGTAGTCTCTTTCGGGCGGATGCTAACTGAAAGTGTTGGACTGTGATAGCAGTGTCATCCGCGTAGAGGTGCGTGGTAGTGAGTTCCGCTGTTGGCATGTCATTCGTAAATAGGATGAACAGGATTGGCCCTATTAGTGACCCCTGGGCTACGCCCGCCCTGATTGGTCGCATGCTTGACAGTGTGTTGTGAACATCTACTTGGAACTCTCGGCCTTCCAGGTATGATTTAATTAATCTTATGTACCCTGGGTGGAATTCGAGGTCTATTAATTTCGCTAATAGGCCTTCGTGCCAGACTTTATCGAATGCCTTCTGGATATCAAGGAATACTGCGCCTGTGTCTCTGCGCTTGTTTAGTCCGATGGTCGCTTGTTCTAGGACCCGGGTAAGCAGTTGCGGGGCGGAGTGGCCGTTTCTAAAACCGAATTGTTCGTTTCGAATGATTCCTCTTTCCTTGATATGTGCTATGAGCCTTTTCAGCAGTATTTTCTCAAATACTTTGCTGAGAGCGTCCAGGAGACTGATGGGCCTATAATTGTTAGGGTTAGATTTGTCCTTGCCTGGTTTGCCGAATACAAGAATTCTCGCCTTTTTCCACTGTTCCGGATAATACTGCAACTGGAGCATTGCATTGTATATTTTAGTGAGTAGTGCGAGAGCTTTCGGTGTTAGCTTTTTGATTATTATATTTTGAATCTCGTCTGGGCCGGGTGCCTTCTTCGGGTTAAGGTGGTCTATTATCCACTTAATTTCGTGGATATTAGTCTTCTTAACCTCGGGCTTAGGTGCGTTTGCTAGGAATTCCGCTACCTTGGCCTCTGTTTGCCTAGTGAAGGCGGGGTCCGACGGTTCGTCATTGGGCTTAAAGGCCTCCTCGAGTGAGTCGGCTATCACCTCTGCTTTGTCTTGATTTTCGTATACTGGTCCGTTGGGTCCCTTAATTGTTGGGATCACGTGTGGTTCTCGCGTGAAATATCTCGCTAAGTTCCACACCGGTCTGGTATTTGTGTCGAATGTACTCAGTTTGTTATTCCAGATCCGTGACCTATACTCCATTATTTCGGTTTCGATTTCGACCCTGAGTTCGTTTTTACGTATCCGGTCTTCATCGCGGTGGTGTCGGGCCCAGTTGCGCTTGTGTCTGTTGCGCTGGCGTATTAGATCTTTAATGTGGGCCGGTATTTCAATGTTGGTGTTTTGTCTAGGTTTGTGTACCGGAATGCTCGCAGTTGTGGCTGCCTGGATCGCATTTACGAGTGTTCTTAGTGATTCATCCGTTTGGGCTGGGTTTACTATTTGTATGTCCTCAGTCCCCTGCAGGAGTGAATCTAATTTTCTTTCGAATTTACCCCAGTTGGCTGCTTTATAGTTGAGTCGGCGCTTGGGGTTATTCTCATATTCCTCGGGGTTCGCTTCCAGTGTAAATATTACTGGTTGATGCCTCGACCCTAGGTCGTTAATGACCTTTATGGTGTGTCTTTGAGGAATATTTCGCAGTAGGGCGATGTCCAATATGTCGTCGACCTGTTCGTTTGGTGCTAGGAATGTGGGTTCACTGGGGGCTGTTACCACATAGTCCTGGGATAGCATGTGGTTGTACAGCCTTTCGCCGTCTGCGTTAGGTTTCAGGCACCCCCAGCTGGCGTGTTTCGAATTTAGGTCGCCTCCTAGGATCGTGTTTCGATTTTGCCTTAATACCGATTCTAAATCTTGTGTGTTAAGGTGTTTAGGTCTGGAGTATGCCGATATTACATTGACGAGTGTTCCTCGCACTGGCATGGCAATTCCGCACGCTTCCAGCTCGACCAGTTCTGGTAAGTCTATTTCCATATGTTTGATGTCCTTCCTTACCAGAACTGCCACTCCTCCGACTCTATTAGCCTTATCGCTTCTGTGTATTTTGTAGCCTCTTATAGTGAACTTCTTCCCCGGTGGGAGGAAGGTTTCAGTTAGGAGAGCTACGTGTATAGTGTTCGCGGCTAGGAAGGCTTCGAGTTCGTATTTCCTAGACCTGACGCCCTGGCAGTTCCATATTAGAACTCGAAGCTCCTGCGTGTTATTATTATTATTGTTATTATTATCGTCCTCGTTTGGTTGTTCAGCCATCTAGGGTCAGGAGGTCAGCAATGGCATTAATCAGGTCCTTCAGCCAGGGGAATGGTAGCATGTTGGCCATCATAACCCCAGTGGTTATGGCTGCCGTGAGGTTCAGGTTCGGGAAGAAGGTTTTCAGGATTTCTTCGATCCTTTCCCTGAACGCCTTTACTACCATTTTCCCTTCTGGCTTCTGTGCCTGTTCTTGTGTAGGTGTTGTGATTGATGTGGTGCAGGGGGCGGGCGTTGGGGGCGGTGGTGCGAATGCCTGTTTACTATTGGCAGGTTCACTGCGGGGGGTGGAGCTGGCCTGGTCGGGGCCCTGTGACTGCTCGGGATGAGCTTGCGTGGGCTTAGCCTGCCTTTGATTTCTTGCTTGGGTCTGGGCCTTCTTTTTGTCTAGATTGGAGTTCTTGGTTTGAACGGTGGTGGGGGCTGGTTGGGCTGAGGGCCCGGGGTTGTGTTCACCCACCGTCCTTAGGGGTTTAAAATTTAATATTCTCATGCCTGATGGGCGCTGTGTGCCTGAAGGGCCTTGTTCTTGGCCCTTGGTGCCTGAGGGGCCTGCAGGACCTGAAGGGTCCTTTTTGCCTGACTGGCCTGGTTTATTTCTGCGTGATGCGCCTTTGCCTGATGGGCCTGCTTGAGCTTTAGGGTTGCCACGCTTATTACCCTTTAGCCCGTTGCCTTGATTGACGGCTTCGAGTGTCCTGCGGCTCGGACAGTTTCTGAAATTAGCCGCGTGTTTTTCCCCGCAGTTTGCGCACTTGGAGTACGCAGGGTCGTGGGCAAGTGAGCAGGCAGGGAGCTCCTATTTATAGTACACTCGATGGTCAGGCACGCGCACTGAGGGCTGCGCGTCGAAGCTAGCAGAATGATACACAGGCGCGCGTGCAGCTGGCTGGCGAAGCGAGAAGAGAGCGCCGGACATACAACACACGGCATACGGTAAGTTGTAGTTAAGTCACACAATTAAAGGAGAAATGATCACCCGAATTGGTATTAGTATAGTTTTGTTTAGTTTTCGTTACGTCGCACAATCAAGAACAAGTTCGATAGCCTCGACCCGGAGCAAACTGGTGAATTTGCATCGTTTAGCCCTTGCATTTCCCATAGAGCAAATCAGTAGAAAAGGATGGATTTATTTATTTATTTATTTATTTATTTATTTATTTATTTATTTATTTATTTATTTATTTATTTATTTATTTATTTGAAATGATTACCTATACAAGTGGTAAATAATTTCTAAATTAACGCGAGGTATTGTGGCCGGAACGAACATTATGATTACAACTGTGATGTAATTTACTAGAACATATCCCGCGAATCAGGCGGATAACCATTCCATAATATGTAGGGTATTATACTGAATATAGGAGGTCTGCTACTTGGCTAAGTGGTCAGCGTTGCGGCCTTCGGTTCAGAATGTCCCAAGTTCGATTCCTAGCCGGGTCGAGAATTTTAGCCACGTATGGTTAATTCCTCTGACTCAGAGATTGGGTGTTCTTTCAGTACATAGACCTTCTTAAACACGCCACACTACCAACCACCACGGAAAAACGCAATAGTAATAATGCATTCCTCCACGTACCATTGGTGTCAGGGACCTACTAGGGCGAGGGAAAACGGAAAAAAAGAGGAGGAGAAAGAAGTATAATCTTTGCTGGATATAGCGCTTCACCGAGCTGGATAGCCAGTATCCAGTATTCGGGAGATAGTGGGTTTGAACCCCACTGTCGACAGCCCTGACGATGGTTTTCCGTGGTTTCCCATTTTCACTCCAGGCAAATGCTGTGGCTGTTAATTAAAGGCCACGGCCGTTTCCTTCCCATCCCTAGCCCTTTCCTGTCCCATCGTCGCCATAAGACCTATCGGTGTCGGTGCGACGTAAAGCAACTTGCAAAAAAAGAAGAAATGATATAGCACTTTCTCTAAAATATTTCCTACACTTTGATTACATCTATCACCTCGTGAATCCCCTTACTCGTTATTAAATTTGTCGTCTCTTGTTTCACCTTCCTACAATTCACCTTCCCCCTCTCCCTTTCCGGACATCATCCCTATAATAGTATGTAACTTTCCTTTTATCCCTGATCTGTTTCATTCTCTGTTTAGTGACTTAGTAAATAATGTAAAACTGAACTTATTTTAATTATACAAATATATTTCTCACGAGAAAATAGGTACACACGTCCCTAGCGGCAAAATGTTGCGCAATTTCGAAACATGTCGGATATATACTCTGAAGCACTAAGTTTTGAAAACTACTAGTAAAACAACTTGTTTAATTTTTCTCGAACGCGAGAACACCTGTTTTACCAGCATCTTAATTCTTCACACAAACCGTCGGCACTCATTACTTCTTCAGTTACCGTATATACTACATTCTTTCACATTTTATTCAACGGAAGCAAACAAGCGTTTTTGTGCCTGCGTGAAATCCGAACCGCTGGAACTTCAATTAACGCGGCCAATTCTAAGGTTAGGTGGTGGTGGTGGTGATTATTAAGAGAAAGTACAACTAGGCACCCATCCTCTATATAACACTAATCAGAGAGAGGAAAATGGAAGGGATCCGGAACTTCAAAAAATGAAGATATCGGCCAAAGAAAGACAAGGGCCACGAAAGGCGTGGAAATGAAATACTCCCTAGGCCTCGGGTGCCCTAATACCGTCTGGGTCGGAAAAGAATAAGAGTTGACCAAGTGAGGTCGGATAGGTTAGATGAAAGTAAGGAGCCTGGCACAAGTAAGTGGAAGCAATGCCAGAACTCAGCTGAGGGCCCCGTGGTCGTCATTCCACGCTCCCAAGTTAGGAGCCCCTGGGATCCCTTTTAGTCGCCTCTTACGACAAGCAGGAGATATCGTGGGTGATATTCTTACGCCTCCACCCACAGGGGGTTAGGTGGTTACAAAAAAACTGAACCTCGTGAATACCAGTCTTTTGCACGACAAGGTATTTCAGCAACTAAGAAGCAACATTTTGCTTGTCAGGCACAACAACAACTGTTTCGACATAACTTGTGCTGATAACATAGAAACAGTTGAATAAACAAGCAACAAAATCCTGTCATCTATTAAAAAGAATTATAGCGATATCTCTAGACTTGGACGAAGATTAACAAGTCAGTAGCCTCAGCCAAGCGAAGAGATCACCAATTAGCAGAGTTGGCAAGTAAGTGAGTAAAAGTAATCAAACTACTTGTAACGAATACTTCTTTTTAGTAATTTGTACTTGTAATCGTTACTTTTTGTTTACAAAATTTAAATTTTACTCATAATTTACTTCTTGAAATAAAATTGCTATCGTTACATTCAAATAATCGTTACACATTGCATAGAAGTAGAAACGGGAAGAAATTAAGCGTTAATGAAAATGACTCAGTTCTCCAGTGCTGGATGAGGTAGGCCTATTTTCTGACCTCTCCAGTACTACCTACTGAAGACATCATATATATGCTACAATATCGTCTTAAAATTAAACACGGATATCAGTTCAAGGGCCCCTGTAGAGCGTTCTTTTCAGCAAATACAAAAATGTACTTTGCCCTACAAGATTGCGGAGTAAGCGACTTTAAGAACTAATTCTTTTCGCAAAGAAAATGGCAAATTACACTAGTTGAAATGCTAAATTGTATTAACTGTAATAAAAATAAGGGAAGAAAATAATTTTGAAAGTTCCAGTCTCACTTAGTGAAGATAGCCACTTAAAGTCTTCATGCTAAGAAACCGAAGACAAAATGAGGTACGAGGTAATATATTTTTCCTTGTAAACTTTTGTATCATTCTAGTTCCGTGCGAAAAAGCATGTTATGTGAAGTAATTGTAATTTTACTGATTACTTGTTTAAAAAATGTAACTGAGTAAAATATTTCTCGGGTAATGGCAATTCAGCCCAATGACTTGTTTTTTTGTTCTTTTCCCATCACTGCTAATCTTCAGCTGGAATATTCAAGTTCACCGAGCGAGTTAGGGGCGTGCAGCTGTGAGTTTGCAGACGGGAGATAGTGGGTTCGAACCCCACTGTCACCCACTGTCAGCAGCACTGAAGGTAATTTTCCGTGGTTTACCATTTTCCACACCAGACAAATGCGGGGGCTGTATCTTAATTAAGGTCACGGCCACTTCTTTCCCACTCCTAGCCCTTTCCTATCCCGTCGTCGCTATAAGACCTATTATCTCTGTTGGTGTGTCGTAAAGCAAACTTGTAAAATTAAAAAAAAACATTCAAGATCCTCTTATTGTTTTCCGCCGTCAACGACACGGTACCACTTCCTGATCTCGGCAGCTCTGTGGACTTGCCCATTCCACTCCTGCATACTACTAGATCGTAGAACAGTAGCGGCGACTAGTGGGGGGCGTGGGGAACAGCCCCCCCCCCCTCACTTTGTGGAGAAAATATTGCATGTTTATTCAATTTTAGCCGAATGAAACTAGGAATTATAGGAATTATTAAACAAAGCTATTTGTACAAGCCCTGCTGTCTTATCAGCTAGTTTTTTCCTTAATTTTATTTAATTATCAACATAATTATTAACGGAAATAGGCCTGCACAGAAAATTTTGTTCGTCCCGTCTAACCGATTTGTGTAGCAAGTAGCGGAGACTTTGCATGTGCAGTGAGGAAGGGTAGCAGGTTTTTTTTTTTTTTTTTTTGCCGAGGTCGTGGACACTGAGTCCTGATTTACCCGCTTCATTCGTCAGTCTGGCAGTCTCTGTAGTGTATGTTAGTTTCTTAGTATGTAGTCAAATACTAAATGATTTTAATTGCATAATCACGTCGTACTTCTTTTTAATTGTAATACGTGTGTAATATTGTTCCTTTGGCAAACGTGTTATTGTATAGTTTGGAATCAAAACCTTAAAAAAAACTGTTATTACCGCACTTAAATTTGTAAACTGTCAACCTTTTCCTCTCTGTCGAAATTCCCTCAGAGAGCATAAAAAACTTACCTTTTTTTCTTCAGTTTTAAATAATAATAATAATGTTGATGGCTTTACGTCCTACTAACTACTTTTACCGTTTTCGGAACGCCGAGGTGCCGGAATTTAGTCCCGCAGGAGTTCTTTTTCGTACCAGTAAATCTACCAACACGAGGCTGGCGTACTTGAGCACCTTCAAATACCACCGGACTGAGCCAGGATCGAACCTACTGAATTGGGGCAAGAAGGCCAACGCCTCAACCGTCTGAGTCACTCAGCCCAGCTTCAGTTTTGATGTATATACCCCCGTCCCCCCTCCCCCTCGTAAGCTATACCGCACAAGCCCGGGTACTGTTTGTTGCCTGCATATTTTTTAGCTTCCGCACATTTAATTCCCATTCGCCGCTACTGGCGTAGAACATGGGCACGATACAAGGCACTTGGCTTACAAATGTCCGACTTAACACACTGATCGGAGCACAGGATGGGGTCGTTTACGTGCACCAGCAAAGATCACGGTATTTTCGATCTCCAGCATTAATCTGTATCAGTTCCATTTAAACCCCATGCGCTTAGTATGTATGTTGTAATACTAACCAACTCTGTTTCAGACGGACACGTATTGAGCACGATCCTCGCATCGTTCATCAGTTCTCTCCTACCTCGTGGGTTGCAGCACTCGGGTACACAGCTAGCAAGTGGGATCTGTATCCAACGCACTCCAGTGATTAATTGCGTGTGGCCTACGGAGAGGCACGCGCATAGCCTACTCCTGTTGAATGACACTAAGGGATCTGCTCAAAGCGAAACATCACCATCCGACGAACGAATCACTATAAACAGTGCCATATGCCCTCACGGTGGCGTGCTAGATGCGACCCGTGCCACTAGTGACCGCATAATCTGTAACCGTGCCGGATGCGACCGGCGTTGACAAGCAAATTGCCATTTAATAAGCTTTGTCATCACCCAAGATAAGGTAAGCTAAATCAGAACCAGAAAAAAAAAAGTTAGAGAAAAGGCCAAAAATTGAGAACAGTGCTTACGGGGTAGGGAATGAAATTGTCTTTGTTCTGTTCAACTACTAAACTGCAAACTGTGCACAACATTAATGCACTCTGAAATACGTCATCGGGAAATACAACCTTTAACCTCCTGAGGCCCAGACCATTTTTCTTTTGGTCAAATCTCATAAAAGTGTTTACTTCCCTAGCAGTGCCTTGGTGGGTGATAGTGAAGTGAGAAGCATACCACACCAAAGGTCAATGAATTTCCGAAAATTGGTAACACAAACTTTTGCTATTTTTTATTTATTTAATTTTTTAAATATAAATTAATGTTCCATATTTGAACAGTGTCCTTTTAAAAGGACGCCAGGCCTCAGGATGATACAGCTCTTTACGGAGAACAATACGAACGACTGCATGAAAGGCTCACAAATAATAATGAATGAGTACATTTCTTACGAAAGTTTAAATTAAACATACATTACTTCACACACACGCACGCGTAATATCTAAACCCAGTTCAAGAACTCGTTGAAATATGTCAGTGTAATGTATAATTTGGAATGCCATAAACCGAGGTATTCCTTCCCCAAAGAAAACAGATGGCTCATAAATAAGCATAACGCAAGAGAGATTTCAAGGACAAAATCCTAAAAAATTGGGGGAAATGTAGAACCAGGTATTCTTCTGCTGAATACTAGAATAACACAAGTTCGGTTATATTTTAACAAGGATTATTTGTTGTACAGTTAACTGATCTGTAACATAATTATTATTTCGTCCAACGACCCTCGAACCGGCTAACCACGGCTTCAGACCTTTATTTTACAAAAGACTAAGTTAGTAATTGATAAGGAATCAGCCGCTTGGTGACAGCCCTAAATGCAGATCAATTGTAAGTAAGTGATGGGTCGCATGCGGCACGATGCTTAACCACTCGGTCGCTAGTGGCACGATAATGGCCGGGTCGCATCCGGCACGGTCCCTTCTGGCACGTAACCGTCCTCACTCCATACGAACACTGCGAAGAGGTGATTTGAAATTGTTTACCACCATCCCTTCAACCCTACTGCCGAACATCCTGATGGTGAAAATGTTTTCCACCAATATGACTCGAACCAACCAACAATGGTGTTAGACCACAGAGAATTTGACGCTGCAACGATCATGGCCACCATATGATGCATAACTCCTGGCATGTCACGTGCCCCTTTGTTGAAACAGAGATTCATTGTTGGCTATTGCCTATTTACTGCTTCCAACTAATTCGATGAATTCCGTATATAGGACTAGGCGTCAAGACTGATTTCAAACCAGACAACTGAGAAGGAAATCAGACCTCTACAACGAAAATGTAATTGTCAACGTAATTAGTTCTACTATAAGTTCGGTTAGCATGAACCTATACAGAAACCAGAAGAAAAGGCAAATGTACTGTCATCACGAAGATAAGAGTATCCTAAATCAAAAACTGAACGTTTTAGTTCAGAATGCTGAGAATCATACCTTGCGGTTCAGCTTTTCTCTCATCGCAAGCTAAGTTTCGATCTGCGCAACAGCGAGCAGACCCATTCATTGCAGCTGAGATGTGTCCTAGCACGCGCCGCTTATCTGTCGCTCGATTACAAGCAGTTTGGAAATGTGGCGTAAGTTATCAACTAAGCAAGTCGAAGTTGACAAGAGAAACAGGCGCCGATAAGCCAGCCAGAGAACTAGACTGTGATTCATGTCCTCACAACATACCATCAACTGCTCTTCCAGGAAACCAAACCATCTACTATAACAGCGCCACTCTGGAGTACGGATGTGAAACTTGCACATCCAAATGACAAGCATCCTGAATATACAGATAGGAGTGACGGAGAAAAGAGTTAGGATGGGAGTTGCCTGAACAATTTAGTTATGAAACAATCGAGAATACTGTACATGAAATTTGTGAAAAATAGTATTTGACTCTTCTCATTAGCTAACCAGCATTCTCTACTCCAGTGGTATTCAAACGTTTTGGTTGGCGTACTCACAAAATCCAACTGTTTTACCATAGTACTCCCGAAGTACGAGTATAGTGCAATTGTACCAGAGATAAATTATTGTTGCTAGATGCCAAATAATATTAATTATAATCGTCATCGTTATTTTCCGCAGCTTAACCCACTTGTTCAGGGACTCTCCACGCACTAAGGCATGAAAGAGTTGCGGCCGGGAATGAAACTTCGCTAACCCTTCCTGACACCACGAGATTTTCATCCCACCCCAGCAACACCAGAAATCAAACCATGGTCGCCGGAATGGCAGGCAGGCAGCTAAGCCTCTACATCATCCTGTTACCCAATAATAGTAATAATGCATTGTTTATATATATATATACACAGGCGAGTAAATTACTAACGCAATAATTACCATTATACTACACTGGCGGAAAAGTATCCAAACACCAAGAAGGGGTTGTGCTAGATTAACAAACGTTGGTAGGCATGTTTATACATCTGAAAGATGACGCTGATTCAAATTTCCCGTAAATTGCATTAGCGTGGCGCTAGTAGCGGCCCCATGACATTGAACATCAGGTTTGCTTTAAATATGGGCTGTACTGTGCGAGAGCGTTAATTGCCTGCGAGATTGGACGGAGTGACTGTGAGTGGGTCAAGAATGCCTTTACGACGATGAAGAGGCCAGTATCAACAATCAACAGCTCACCGTGGTTGAACGACTTGGAAGGAATGTCCCCACTGTGCATGCATGCTAGCAGCAGTAGTCACGACAAGGTACGCTCGCAAGAAGACCGGGCTCCGGACGTGCCTGTGGCACAACCGAAAGGGAGGACTGCCGTATTCGGCGTATGGCTGTGACGCAGTGGACTGCGTCTGCAGCAGCAATTCGAGCGGCAGTTGGCACCACAGTGACGCAACGAACTCTGCGCCGTCTGCGACTTCAGTGGTGTCAGGCGAGAGCTCATTGGAGGATGAAGTGGAGGTCCGTTGTGTTTTCCGATGAAAGCCGGTTCTGCCTGGGTGCCAGTGATGGCCGTGTGTTGGTTAAAAGGAGGCCAGGTGAGCGCCTGCATTCCACCTGTATGCGGCGTCAACACACTGGACCTACACCGGGAGTTCTGGTCTGGGGAGCAATTTTCAATGAAAGCAGGAGCATTCTCGTGGTTATCCCACGCACCCAGACTGCAGATGTGTACGTCCGTCTGGTGATTCGACCTGTTGTGTTGCCATTCATGAACAGCATTCTTGGGGGTGTTTTCCAACAGGATAATGCACGCCCCTCAACGCCGCTGTTGTAACCCAACGTGCTCTACAGAGTGTCGACATGTTGCCTTGGCCTGCTCCATCCCCGATCTGTCCCCAATCGAGCACTTAAGGGACATCATTGGACGACAACTCCAGCGTCATCACCAACCGGCATTAACCGTCCCTTTATTGACCGACCAAGTGCAACAGGCATGGAACTCCATGCCACAAGCTGACATCCGGCACCTGTACGACACAATGCATGCACGTTTGCATGCCTGCATTCAACAGTCAGGCGATTACACCGGTTATTAATGGACCAGCAAGGCACATTTGCGATGGCTTTTCTCGCGCGGGTATTAACCTGTAGTCTTGTACCTTTAATCAATTAAATATGTTACCTCGACAAATATATTGCCAAAATTTCCGCATTCTACATTCCTTATTCCATGGTGTTTGGATATTTTTCCCGCCAATGTATATACACTTCTAGTGAAGAAAAAAAAAGTGAATGAGTGTATTTCGAAACAAAACAAATTTAAAAGAGCAATGCAGCATAAGTAAACATTTTTACATACCAAGCCAAACTGACATTCCTCTGTGGTGTAGTGGTCACTGTGATTAACTGCCACCCCCGGATGCCCGGGTTCGATTCCTGGCTCTCCTACGAAATTCGAAAAGTGGTACGAGGGCTGGAACGGGGTTCACTCAGCCTCGGGAGGTCAACTGAGTAGATGTGGGTTCGAATCCCACCTCAGCCATCCTGGAAGTGGTTTTCCGTGGTTTTCCACTTCCCCTTCAAGGAAATGCCGGGATGGTACCTAACTTAAGGCCACGGCCGCTTCCTTCTCTCTTCCTTGTTTATCCCTTCCAATCTTCCCATCCCCCCTCAAGGCCCCTGTTCGGCATAGCAGGTTGGTCATCCTCCCCAGTTGTATCCCCAACCGAGAGTCTGAAGCTCCAGGATACTGCCCTTGAGGCGGTAGAGGTAGAGTGAGGGTGTCTGGCAAATAATTGGGAAAGAAGTATGAAAGTGTAGGAAAAGAAGGGGAAATAGAATAAAGGTGTTGTGAAAAGCAAGGGAAAGAATGAGGATGTCGGATAAATAAAGGGCAGGGATGAGAGTTTAGGATAAAAGAAAAAATTAAATGTAAAGAAGAATGAGGGTGTTGGGAAAGGTCATGGAACGCAGAAATTCCCTGGCCTCGCAAACCTCACGCCGTGGAAATTATACCTGACCAAAGTACATCGGATGGGAAAGATCATAACAAAGTGGCGATGTGGTATCGGCTCCACGAAAATTAGGACACTGGCACAAACTGAACCAATGCCCGAGTCAGATGAAGCACCGTGGTCACCACACATGTTGCAGGCCATGTGCCTCAGCGGGGTTCCAATTTAGCAAGTAAGGCATCTCCAGACCCTCACACTCCTACTACAGGCCATATTATCATCGAAGCATAGTGATTTCCTGCCCAGTTCACCTGGGTTCGATTCCCAATTCATTACAAGTTTATGAATGCTCAAAGGTAATTTGATACAATTGTACTCTTGGATAATTCTCAATACTGAGGTTATATTGTCAGTTGGTTGAATTTTTCTCCATAGCTTTTCTCTTCTCCCTTGCCGTTCTATCATGTCTCAAGACGCACTACACATTTCTCATACACAGTTCACATTTATTTAACGGCCCTTTCAAATTTGCTACCAACTCCTCTTAAATAATATTAACAAGAAACAGGAACTTGACATGTCATCAAGTAAAGGTATATTCCAGGACAGAATAAACATCTATCTATACATATAAAATAACATGTCCCGACTGACTGATTCATCGCCGAGCCAACCTACTGGACATAAAGAAAGGAAATTTTGGGGATACATTTATATTAGCGTGTAGGTGCTCACTAAGGGAGGATTTTTGGATATTCTTGCGCTAAGGAAGTGAAAAGGGGGGGGGGGGGGTTAATTTTTAAAATGAGGATATCTATATCTCAAAAACTTAAAAGTGTACAGACGTAAAAATTGGTATTTGGAAATCTCCTTTAAAAATAAAGAAACACGTATTTTTTTTTGTTTTCGGAAAATTCCATTAAGGGGGGTGAAAAATGCGGGAAAACGGGTTGAATATCTGTTATGAGGAGACTTATATCTCAAAAACAGAACATGTTACAGACATGAAAATTGGTATTTGGAATCTCCTTTAAATAAAGAAACACGCACTTGTTTTTTCGGAAAATCGACGTAAGGGGTGTGGCGTTGAAAATAAGTAACTAAGGAGTTGAAATATGCTTATGAGGATACTTTATCTTAAAAACTGAAGTTGTTACAGACGTGAACGTTTATATTTTGAATTTCCTTTCCAAATAATGAAACACGTATTTTGTTTGTTTGTTTGTTTGTTTGTTTGTTTGTTTGTTTGTTTGTTTGTTTGTTTGTTTGGAAAGGCCACTTAAGGCGTGAGAGGGGTGGAAAGAATTGAAGAAGAAGTTGAATTATTTTATGAGTATACATTTATCTCAAAACCTGAAGGTGTTACAGAGATGAAAACCGGAATTTAGAATATATTTAAAAGTAATGAAACACGTATCTTTTTGTTTCCGGAAAATCCAGTTAAGAGGATGAAAGGAATTGGAAAAGCGGGTGAATTTTTAAAATGAGTACCGGTATATCTACATTATATGTCAAAAACTTAACATGTTAGAGACAAGGAATTTTGTATTTGGAAAGTCCTTTAAAAGTACAGGAACATGTACCTTTTTGTTTTCGGAGAAGGCACTTAACGGGGGGTGAAAAGAAGTGAAAAATAGTTTAATTATTTTTTATGAGGATACTTATATCATAAAGACTGAAGATGTTACAGACATGAAAATTGATATTTGGTATATCCTTTAAAAGTAAAGAAACATGCATTTTTGTTTTCGGAAAATCCCACTAGGAGGAGTGAAAAAGGGGTTGAATGCCTTTAATGAGGATACTTATATCTCAGAAACTGAAGATATTACAGACCCGAAAATTAGTATTTGGAATCTCCTTTAAAAATAAAGAACTATTTTTCTGTTTTTGGAAAACCCAATTAATGGGGTTTAAATAGGAGTGACAAATGGGGTGAATTTTTAAAGAGACTATATCTACAGTACATCTCAGAAACGTAAAATGTTACAGATGCAAAAATTGGTATTTGGAATCTTCGGTAAAAGTAAAGAAACATGCGTGATTTGTTTTCGGAAACTCAACTTAAGGGGAACTAAAAAGGGGGGTGAAATTTTAAAATGAGCATTTCTACAGTATATCTCAAAAACTTGAACATGTTACAGAAGTGAAAATGGTACTTTTAATCTCTATTCAAAATAAAGAAACATGCATTTTTGTTTTCGGAAAAACCACTTGGGTGGGAGGTAAGAATAAATTCAACCCCATTTTCAGTTATTTTCAGTATTTTTATTAGGATACTTATATCTCAAAAACTGAAGATATTACAGACGTGAAAATTGGTATTTAGAATCTGTTTTAAAAAAGAAATATGTATTTTTTGTTTTGGAGGAAATCCACATAAATTGGGGGGGGGGAGGGAATTGAAAAATTAGTTGAATTATTTGTATGAAGATACTATTATCTCAAAAACAAAAGATGTTGCAGCCGTGAAAATTGGTATTTGGGATCTGCTTTAAAAGTAAAGAAAAAGGTATTCCTTTGATTTCGGAAAATCCAATGAAGGGGTGAAAGAATTAATTGAATTAATTGTATGAGGATACTTACATCTAATAAAAACTAGTTTTTACAGACATAAAACTTGGTAATTGGATCTCCTTTTTAAAACAAAGAAAAACGCATTTTGGGGGGAAAATCATCTTGGGGGGCGGGGTGAAAAGAAGTTGAATTCCTTTTATGAGGACACATACCTCAAAAACTGAAGATGTTACAGTCGTGATAGTTGGTATTTAGAAGATCCTTTAATAACAAGGAAACAAGTATTTTTCCGGAAAATTCACTTAAGTGTGGATGGAAGTGAAAAAGTGAATTCTTTTTATGGGGATACTTATATCTCAAAACTGAAGGTAGAGACGAACATTGGTATTTGGAATCTCCTTTAAACATAAAGAAACACGCCTTTTGGGGGGCGGGGGGTTAATCAACTTAACGGCGGTGGGGTGAAAAAGGAGTTGAGACCAACTGATTTTACTTTTCATAATGTACTTGATTCTGATCAGGGGCTGCCTGGCCGAGGCGGTAAAAGCGTGCTCGGTTCGCCTGGAAGGACGTGGGTTCGAATTCCCGTCAGGAAGTCGTAAAACTTAAGAAACGAGATTTCCACTTCCGGAGATGCATATGGCCCTGAGGTTCACTCAGCCTACACCAAAAATGAGTACCAGATTAATTCCTGGGGGCAAAGGCGGCCGGGCGTAGAGCTAACCACTCTACCCCATCACGTGCCGAGGTTAATAATGGTGGAAGCCTTTACCTTCCACTCCTCCAAGGGCCTTCATGGCCTGTATGAAGGTGACCTTGCTTTGCTTTGCTTTCTGATCATAAACCGATCATTTTTAATCTTTCCTGGGTTCGTTTTTAACAGCCATCTTTCCCTTTGGAGAACTTAAAGTTAGATTACTGCAGATTTTCCTGGCATATAATTAAAAATTTAAACACATTTGAAATAAACGATAGGAATGATATTGACCGTTCAATTGTTCACCTCTATAATAAGGTCAATAATACACGGAAGTATATCATTCGTATCCCCAAAAATCCGCGTACTTGCCTAAGCGCGACAATGGTGCTGGTCACATTGTCAGCAATGACAATGGCAGCAGATGTAATTTACCACCAAGTAGCGGTCTTGCATTTTGCTGCGGGGTCCATAATAATAATAATAATAATAATAATAATAATAATAATAATAATAATAATAATAATAATATTCTGGACCATCGTCAAAATGTGCGAACCGCCCTGGAAACGGGTCCTGGCCGTGTGATGACTACGAATGCAGTCCGGCCGCGCGTTCAGTACCGCCAAGGCACCCAAGACGACACCACGCCGGATCTGCTCAAGGATTTGATCCATATTAAAATGTTTATAGGAAAAGATGGCAAAGGTTTAGGGACCCAACTGACCGGGCGGAATACCTGGAGCTAGCGCGGGAAGTACGAAATCGATTGCTGGAGAGAAAGATTGAAAAATGTGAGTACCTTTGCCGTAATCGCAGAAAACGAGTCAGATCGCGAATTTCGGCGGATTATATATAAACCGTTAAGCATTCAGTTAAAAATGTCAGTATAATACCGTAGCGAAGCATGGGTATCTTGTTAGTTCTTAAATAAATTGGCAAGTTAATGCCACCTTTACCGACCGGCTATGTGGTTTTTGGTCTGGTTTCAGGTAACGTTACTCCAAACACTTGTATGGAGAGGCATAATGGGTCGCTGTGTGGCTTTTCTTTGTACCCGTCCACACTCTTTGTGCTGTGAACACGGATATTTCACGGTTTTCGGTCGGAACAGTTATTTTTATATTTACGAGATGTTGTTACACGGCGGTTACATTTTATTATTAATGAAGTACGTCATTCGTGTTTTGGCAGTACAAGAAAAAAATGTTTATTGTAGTTCTATCTTGTACCTTGTGAATAAATAAATATATAAATAAATACAGTATAGAAATAAATAAATAAATAAATAAATAAATAAATAAATAAATAAATAAATGGCACTTTCAGCGGCCCTTCGAGCTGGTATCCCTCTTTCTATGCATTCAATAGGTCGGTTTAACTATTACATTATATTTGTCATAAAAAGAAATGCACCTCTTTTTTCAAATCTGTCTAGAATGGAATTCTATTTCGATGTTATTGCTAACTCTCAGAAATCTGACCGGCTGTGTGGTTTTTGGCCAGGTTTCAGGTAACGTTACTCCAAACACTTGTGTGGAGAGGCATAATGGATCGCCGTGTGGCTTTTCTTTGTGCCGGTCCACACTCTTTGTGCTGTGGTGGCCTTGTATATACAGGTGTTTGTAGGACTTGTAACCAGAGAAAATCGTTATTTCTAATTCTGTGCACTGGTTTATTTCCCTCATCGTAAAGTGTGATTACAGGAAGTCTGAAAATGTGGAACATTAAGTATCCGCCGTGTTCATTGTCTATCATTAGAATATGGACATTTCTTTTAAAAATTACTACTCGCATGTTAAATCTTCAGCTTGGATCCTCTAATAGCACCAACAAAGGCGACATATTGAGGCGTACATGGAATGATGAAGAATGTAGTTTGTCATTGCTTTTCTCACCAGAAGTGCTACTGCAGCATGACCGACTTTATGAGTAGCACCTTTCATTAACATCCAGACGCATTAGTTGTGCTCGACGGTCAGTAATAACACCACCCATACCTCAGCAGCTGTTAGAGGGATAAATGAGGCCAGATTTGTCCTGTGCCAGGAGACAAATGCAAAAATGCAGGTCCATAAAGAAATAGCAACAGGCACACTACTCGCATAATGGTGTAATATTTGTCGAATGGAATTTGGTAATTTTAGGCAAGAGGAACTTTCCCTTCCTTCGCTGTTTCTTCGTACTGTACCGGAACAGTAAAAATTCGCCTTACGCTGAAGCAGTTGAAAAAGTGATCACCGCTGAGAGTCGAACCTGAACCCTCTGTACGAAATACTTCCATTGAGCAGTTCGAGATTCTAGAGAATTACGTTCAGACCCTTGATGTTCAAATATCTGTCCAAGAAGAAAATTCCAGCCACGATGTACGAGTGCCAGCCTTTGCAGCAACTGTAACCTTTTGAGAAATAGCTTCAGTTGATAGACAGAGTGTGCGGGTTTCGATTTTGAGAGAGATGCGCACACTTTTTTTTTTTTTTTTTTTTTTTAGCTAACGACTGATTTACGATTATCCACCCTATTTGAAAAGGTTTATCTACGTGATAAAAATGTTTAAACAGTGAAATTATGATGGACAGAGACGTCACTAACACCAATACTTTTTTATTTTACAATTTGCTTACGTCGCACCTACACAGATAGGTCTTATGGCGACGATGGGATAGGAAAGGGCTAGAAGTGGAAAGGAAGCGGTCGTGGCCTTAATTAAGGTGCAACCGCAATTGCTGGCTAGCCGATATTAGTTGTACTCACACCGTACACACGCGATGGTAAGTAGCAACGAAGAGAAAGGAAATAGAACAGAGCAGTGTTCCCTCATAAGTGTATATCTTTAGTTCTACACTACACTGCAAGCGGTTCAACAGCACCTCGAATGCTGCCCTGACGAGGGCAAGGAACTTGCCTTCCGTTCTAACTGTAGCAGACTGAGTTCCATTGTGCCGCGCCAATGACCATCTTGCAACTACTCGTAAATCAAGAATACTTACACCAAATGACCTCTCCAATAAGCCATCATTATAACGATCTTCTCCAGTTTCTTATCTTAGATCCAGCCCATGGCCTATTCATCACATATTTGTGTTCCTACTGCTACTGCTCTAAGGTCACTACATGATTTAGGGCGAAGAAATTCCCTACCATTCGTATTTATGCAAGGGTTTACGGAACCTTCAACACTTCACTGCCGGAACGAATTCTAATTCTTTTTGCGCTGCACTTCTCACACCCAGATGGAGTCGCAGGTGCGAACTGTTCAACTCATATGGCCATACCCCTGTTTTACAAACGGATGCTCTTCCTGGCGCAACCCCATGTGGAGCGATATAGGCCTAACTATTGTGAGTTTCTGTGATAGTTGGTAGTATGATGTACTGTGTGTATATTGAGACAAACACAAATACTCAGTCTTCGAGTAAGAGGAATTTACTAGGCGTGGATAAAATCCCAGATCTGGCCGGGAATCCAATCGGGGACTCTATGAACCGAAGATCGCAAAGGTAAGGAACCAAATAATCATTCGAGAAAATAAGCAGTATAATTTTTGGCATTGAACAAAATAATAATAATAATAATAATAAATAATAATAATAATAATAATAATAATAATAATAATAATAATAAATAATAATTCGTGGTGTGGGTTATTGTACTCACGTCCTATTTTGTGAACCATGGGAAATGGCTGACTGGCTTAACAAGTGGTCCTGAGAGTCGGGATACCAGTTGCTATGGAATGGGAGTGGACATCTCGGAGACATTCTGAATCATGGCCCTCCTTGTGCTCAGGCGGCTAGAAGTATACAATCCACCGGTGGTCCTTAACCCGCTATAGGAGAGATCCTCACTTGGACTATGTGTAAGTAAAGGTAGCATCCTGCTTCAAAGAATTTTAACCGAGCACGCTCAGAACGTTTTAAGCAAGCGTCGGACCAATGGGAGTTATGAAGTCCCACTCCATTTGACAGGCGAGGAACTCCTTGGAAACAACTTGGCATACGAAATGGAATTCGATGGAGAGCTATCAATATTAATGAGACTTATGGAAGAAAGAAATAAAGAAAGAAAGAAAGAAAGAAAGAAAGAAAAAGAAAGAAAGAACTGGTTGAGTCAGCAAAGAGGATGAGTCTGAATGTGTTAGGAGTTAATGATATTAGGGTACGGGGAGATAACGAGGAAGTGATTAAAGTAGTATTACTAGGTTTTAGCAAGGGAAGGGCAGAGTCTGGGGTAGGACTATTCACCAGGAATACTATTGCACGCAACATAGTTTCCGTTAAGCACGTAAATGAGCGAATGACGTGGGTAGATTTGGCAGCTGGAGGAATTAGGACAAGAATATTGTCTCAGTGTATTTACCATGTGAGGGGTGCAGATGAGGAGGAAGTTGACAAGTTTTATGAAGCATTAAGTGGAATCCTAGTCAGGGTCAACAGCAAGGATAGGATAGTGCTAATGGGCGATTTCAATGCGAGAGTTGGAAATCGAACTGAAGGATACGAATGGGTGATTGGTAAATGTGGGGAAGATACGGAAGCTAATAGGAATTGGAAGCGTTTGCTGGACTTCTGTGCTAGTATGGGATTACAGTGTCAGTAACGAACACATTCTTCAAGCACAAGGGACTACTGTATAATTATCATAACCGACTTTGAATTCAGGAAATCTTAATGAGGGGGTTTTCCGGGAATTTTCAATGATGACCACTATCTGATATGTAGTGAACTAAGTATCTCTATAGCTAGAGAAGAGAAAATGAAATCTGTCTGGAGGAGAATAACGGTAGAAAATATCCAGGACAAGGAAATTAGAAGTACATAGATATGATAAGTGGAAAGTTCCACACAATGGACAGTAAGCTGGTTCAGGATATAGAAGGAATGGATGGCATACAGGGATGCTGCAGTAGAAACAGCAAGGGAATGCCTAGGAACGACTGTATGTAAAGATGGGGAAAAGCGAACATCTTTGTGGAATGATAAAGTGAGAGCAGGTTGTAGACGTAAAAAGAAGGCGTATCAGAAATGCCTTCAAACAAGGACTGGTGCAGACAGGGAAGTGTACGTAGATGAAAGAAACTGAGCGAAATAAATAGTTGTTGAATCCAAGAAGAAATCGTGGGAAGATTTTGTTAATAACCTGCAAAGGCTAGGTCAAGCAGCACGGAAACCTTTCTGAACAGTAATAAAGAATTTTAGGAAGGGAGGGAAAAAGGAAATAAATAGTGTTTTGGGCGAATCAGGTGAACTCATAATAGATCCCAAGGAATCACTGGACAGGTGGAAGGAACATCTGGAAACCTTCTCAACGTAAAAGGAAGTCTTCCTGGTGCCGTAACGGACAACCATATTCATAGAGAGGAAGACAATGATGATGGTGAAATTATGCTTGAGGAAGTGGAAAGGATGGCAAATAACTCCCACTGTCATAAAGCAGCAGGAATAGATGAAATTGGACCTGAAATGGTGAGGATTGACGGCAGAATGAGTTCTGGGTTCAAGGTACTTACGGGGGTTAGACAAGGCTCTAATCTTTCACCTTTGTTGTTCACTGCTTACATGGATCATCTGCTGAAAGGGAGGGGGTGGCAGGGAGGGATTAAGTTACGTGAAAATAGAGTAAGCAGTCTGGCCTATGCTGAAGACTTGATCTTAATGGCAGATTGTGCCGAAAGCCTTAAATCTAGTATCTTGGGACTTGAAAATAGGTGCAATGAGCATGGTACGAAAATTAACCCTTCCAAGACTAAATTGAGATCAGTGGGTAAGAAATCCATAAAAATTGAATGTCAGATTGAGGATACAAAGCTGGAACAGGTTGATAATTTCAAGTATTTAGAATATGTGTTCTCCCAGGATGGTAATATAGTAAGTGAGATTGAATCAAGGTGCAGTAAAGCTAATGCAGTGAGCTCGCAGTTGCGATCCTTCTGTAAGAAGGAAGTCAACTCCCGGAGAAACTATACTTACTATAGGTCTGTTTTCTGACCAACTCTGCTTAACGGGAATGAAAGCCGGGTAGACTCAGGATATCGTATTCATAAGTTAGAAGTAACGGACATGTGAGCAGCGAAAATGATTGCTGGTAAAAACAGGTGGGAACCATGGCACGAGGGTACTCGGAATCAGGAAATAAAGGCAAGGTTAGGAATTAACTCGATGGATGAAGCTGTAGGCATAAACCGGCTTCGAGGATTTGGTTGTGAGGGGAATGGAGGATGATAGGTTAGCTAAGAGAGTAATGGACTCTGTTGTGGAGGCTAAGAGAAGAAGAGGGAGACCAAGACGGTGAAGATAAGACTTTGTTTCTAACGATTTAAAGGAGGCCAAATTTCTAGTTACAAATAGTGGATTGTGACGGCGTTTAGTAAATTCACAGACTGAACGCTGAAAGGCTTAACAGTCTATAATGAAGATGTATAATAATTATTATTAATAATTTGTTGCTATGGATTTTGCAAAACGTCAGAATGTCGGAATTTAAACTTGAAATATGTTCCTTAACGCGCCAGTAAACATAATGACAAGTGTCTCACATTTAAACGCAAATGCCAACCATTTCTATGAAATGAGTTCAAATATTTCACTGGGACCACATTTTTGTTTTGGTTTGTTAGGAGTGAGTTGATGAAACTCTCCATCGTAATAACCACTACGTCAGTGGATACAATAAGACCTGACGGGAAACTACACTTAGGAAAGTAACTAACTCAATGAAAATCAGCATGGTCAGTAATAGACGTCGTGACTTTGACTGGCATTTGCCCTCATGGAAGACATTTTGCATGGCTATGAGAGGAGAAATTCAAACTAACCGATACGAAATTTTCATAGATAAAATCTTAATCTCCATCAGCGATAAAAAAGATGAAGATATACAGTACTGCCTTCAGTCTTCACCTGCCTGCACACCACGAACCACTCACTATGTCGGGATTAGTCAGTCTACAGTAAAAGAGCAGTGTTGCCAACTCAGCTGATTTTCCGCCAAATTTGGCGGATTTTTAAATGGAACAGCGGATAAATTTTCCATTTAGCGGACAGCGGATTTTTAACGGATTTTCAAACTTATTTTAGCGATTTCCAGCGGTGACAATATCACCTTTCATCACCAGGAGAAAAAGGTATAGAACTTAGTACGGCGTAATAGTTTACTTATTCCTGTTGTATTGAACTTATGCTGCATACTACCAATCATTTTGTAGACCAGCTCTGTCCCACAGCCTCAGTCAGTATTTGTTAGACTCGTTACTGTACTCTTGATGAGCTGGGTAGTGTCGTGTTTGATAACGTGTTTCTTTTGACATCAGTTTTTTTTTGTACGTCAATATGTCGAAAGAAAAGATTAAAAGGTAGTCAGATATTTCGTAAAGAGTGGTTAAATAATTAAACTTTAAAATACTAGTTGGTTGAGCTTCCCAGTGATCCCAAATACGGAAGGTGCGTCTATTGGCAGTAAAATATAAATGCGAAATTGTTTGACATTAATTCTTTCCGCACTTAACAAAAGAAAAAATGAAAACAGTAATGGAAGTGAAAATAACTTTCTAAATAGATTTGAAAATTTCCGTATGGTCTTTGCTGCTGTGAACTGGCAGCATATTCTTTGAAAAAGAATAGTACCATGTGGCTTCATATGAAACTACAGGACCTCAACTCAGCACATCTGCTTCAGAGAAGACGATGAACTCCGGTTCTGAAACTGGTGAGTGTTGAGTTAATCTCTTATTATAACAGCTGGTATGTGCTATTTTGCTTCAGTTCGAAATTTAGCGGAATTTAGCGGATTTTCAACTAAAATTTAGCGGAGAAAAGATTTATGGGTTGGCAATACTGTAAAGGAGACAGACAGCAACAGTTTTCCTACATTTTCTGAAATGTTCCTCTCATTGACTTAATTACAATTGGCTACCTGGAAAGGGACTGTTGGTACATTCATATTGTTTCATAATAACATCAGGAATTTCTTGTGACAAAACACAAATCAAGCCGAAAAAAGAATGGTTTAATTTTCTAACAATTTCTAACGGTCGTCATGAACACAGAGTGCAGCCGTCATTTTATCTTCCAGAAGTTCCTTTTCGAACTGTTGACCCAAGGTTGTAACCTTTAAACACTTTCCAAGTAATTAATCTCAGCAAGCATCAAATCCAGGACCCTGTGCTTGAAAGGTCAACCATCTCTCACCCAAACGAAGGGACTGATACTAACGGAGTGAATGATCCAGTGTGAACAGGATTATTTCCAGCTCTCGTGTAATTGCTCCTGACCAGTATTTAAAGCGGTTAAAACAAAAGGTTATGAAAACCAAAGTTTGGTAATTTTACGTCGTTTTAAAGGTACATGTTATTGCTTTAATGTTTGGTTAGCCCTCTTATTCAGAACAACAGCCATATACATTTATCAAATCTACATAAATATAAAATCGTATCTCCGCCTGTGCCAGCCCCGTGGTGTAGGGGTAGCGTGCCCGGAGGCCCCGGGTTCGATTCCCGGCCAGGTCAGGGATTTTTTACCTAGACCTGAGGGCTGGTTCGAGGTCCACTCAGCCTACGTGATTAGAATTGAGGAGCTATCTGACGGTGAGATGGCGGCCCCGGTCTAGAAGAACAACGGCCGAGAGGATTCGTCGTCCTGACCATACGACACCTCGTAATCTGCAGGCCTCTGAGCTGAGGAGCGGTCGCTTGGTAGGCCAAGGCCCTTCAAGGGCTGTAATGCCATGGAGTTTGGTTTGGTGTTTATTTCCACCTGTACTTAAGCCTAATACTTTGTGATTAACGTTGTGGCATAGCTGCCGTCTTTCTATCCAAGTCTGATTCCCGATCAATACTGGGTTGGAATGTTTACCAGGAAAAATAATGTGGTTTCAGGAACAACATTCTGCCTTAATCCCCCAGCACCGAGCAAGTGGCCGCGCGGTTTGGGTTAAGTAGCTATCAGCTATTGCATTCGGGAGATAGTGGGTTCCAACAGCAATGTCGGCAGCCCTGAATATGGGTTTTCCGCGGTTTAAATGAGGCCTTTCCTACCCCATCGTCGCTGTAAGACCTATCCATGTCGGTGCTACGTAAAGGAACTTATCAGATAGCGCAAGTCTGGAGGGGTGTACATTACGCTTTCATAACTACGGAACTCCGTACAATATATACTGCCTGACATAAGGAGTCGTCCATTATTATCTCATTTCGGCATACATGCATACCATTGGTGTGTGAGTAAATGATTATATTTACAAGAATCTATAATGTGTAGAACGCCTACCAGAGTGCATTCGTGATGGCACCGTCCTGTTGTTACCAGTCAACTGCTGTGAGACAGTTAAGCAAGACTTGCAGAGAGGAGTACGTACAGTACAAAGCACTCGCCATGCCTCGCAGACGCGATAAACAGCCTAACCACCACTTGACAGCATTTGACAGATGCCGCATTGTGGAACTGCACGAGGCTGGTTGCCAGGCATGTGGACCATTCAGATGTCACAGTGGGCGATATTGGACTCAATGGGTACATGAGGGCACCCAATCACGACGTGCAGGTTCGGGTCGAGCAAGAAACACCATCCCGAGGAGGACTGTCGCATGATGCGCTAAGCATTGCGGGATCTCACAACATCGGCACCGCCATCCGCGGACATGTACTGGAGACTCTACAACATCCGGCAAGTTCCCGCACAGTGTCTCGACGACTCGCAACCGCCGGATTGGGGTCCTACCGCCCCATGCGTCGGTTGCCATTGACACCAGAACACCAACGCTTGAGTTTGGAGAGGTACCTTGACCGGGAGGCAAGGACAGAGAAAGACTGGCGTTGCATCATGTTCAGTGATAAGTCCCGCTTCTCCATAACCTCCGATGACCATCATATGCGGATTTGGCGGTATCGAGAGCAGATGGCAAATCCTGCCCATATTGTGGAAAGAGATACACGCGTAATCCCTGGCATCATGCTGTGGGGAGCCATAGGATATGCATTCAGCTAACCTCTAATAGTGCTTCGGCAGATTTTGACGGCACAGCGATATGTCACAGACATTCTGCGTCCGCACGTCCTACCCCTGATGGCTCAACACCCTGGGACAGTGTTCCAACAAGACAATACACGTCAACACACAGCACGTGTGTCAATTGACTGCCTAGAGCACGTTGAGCTTCTCCCGTGGCCAGCAAGATGCCCGGACCTCTCCATCACTGAACACGTGTGGGATGACATTGGAGGGGAACTCCATCCCAGTGCCAACCTGTGGGATCTGGAGGGATAGCTGCAAGAACTGTGGACGAACTTGCCTCAGGAAAGGATCCAAAGGCTGTTTGACACCATTCCAAATGCATATTCATAAGGGCATGCATAACGGCCAGGGGAGGAGGGGGGAGGGTGTGACAACCTACTGACCTGACGCCAACATTCCACCTGTAACTGTCAACGGCCTTGTCACTTTCATCTCATATTGTATCAGTTCAATGAAGGCATGAGGTATTTCAGCATATATAGTTTCATTCACTTTCAACCACTCCTTCTGGGTGCTTAACTTTTTTTATCATGCAACGCATACACTATATACAGGGTGATTCACCTAACGTGTTACACGGAAATGACTTCTAAACCATTAAATATATAGCCATTCTGTTTTCATATTCGTAAATGGTACCCAGGCTCTTATAAAATAACGTGCTAATTAGTCTCATGAAGTGATTAATAACCGAGATATTGATATTAACTTCATATTTTTAAATGGAACGGCACAAATGTATGCAGCTGGCATAGAAGTTCAACTGCGTACAAGTTCAAATATGTAAGTATTTTCAAAATCGGACAAGTACTTTTTGAGATATAAATAAGAACAGCATGCACGGTTTTGCATACCGCATCAGACAGCGTGAAGTTGGGCAAGGGCATATTGAGGCGCAAGCAGATTCTTGGGTGTGATTCCGGCCACAGGATGGATACCAGGAATGTAAGCATATCGTACACATGTGATGGGTTCGCAAAGTGTGAATGGCAGGCGAACTCATGACAGGACAGGGAGGGTTGATGTGTTTAAAAGGAATAAGTACTTTGACTTGAAAGGAACATAACGAAAGCTATAATTATTGTCACTGGTTTTAGTGCACAGTACATACTACTGTATGAGTTGAAAAATAAACATAACACAGAACGCCGGAAGAGCTCCTTCTAGAAAATCAAATTAATAATGTCCGAGGTACGTGATTAAGACACTCGAAGTGGTACAGAGAACAGTTGTTTTATTTCATTTCCGGGGCTTGAACATCGTGGTCGTGTAGCCCCATGTGTGTGTGTGTGTGTGTGTGTGTGTGTGTGTGTTAGAATGTGCCTGATAACCTATGTTACTGTGATGTCTGTAGTAGCGTACTGTATTTGTAATTCAGATGTAGAATTGGAATGGAGGCGGCCGTTATCGTAAGTAAGGAACTATGCCGACATTTCCCTCGAGTAGCGGTGAGAAACCAAGCGAACACTTCCAGGATAGCTGAGATGGTTACCGAACCCATCTCTTCTCCGTTTTGCCTCACGAGGCTGAGTGTACCCCGTTCCAGCCCTCCAACCAGAATTAAATTGCTTATTAGAGCCGGGAATTGAACCCGGACCACCGCGGCTGTTTGTTGTTATTTCATTTCCGGGGCTTTGACAGCGTGGTCATGTAGCCCCGTTTGCTTGTGTGTGTGTGTGTGTGTGTGTGTGTGTGTGTGTAGTACATAGCGCACCTCGTTTTTTCATGCGAAGGAGCAGTGTTACCAATGCTGGATTATTTAGGTTGGGTTGGGTTAGACATGAGGAGACACACAGCTCGACTTATTCTGTGGGATGTTCAGAGCTGATCGTGGTGAGATGGCAGCAACACTATTATTTATTTATTTTACACGCATTAATCTCCGCGGAGCTCAAGCGCGACTGTAGTAGCGTGCATTTGGGAGAGCGCAGGTTAGAGTCCTGCCTCTCCCAACCTGAAAGTGATTTTCATGGTGTCCCATGTTCAACACCAGGCAAATGCCGGATAGGTACCTTTTGGCATAGGCCACAGCCGACGTCCTTTCCAAATCCTTCCCATTCCCATCCGTGGGAAAAGACGCTAAACTGAGTGCAACCTGTTACACATGGATGTCAAAACAAAACAAAACAACTTTAATCTTCCGTCCCCGTTGTGAGTTTGCCAGTCATACGATAACGTTGCACACCCAGGGTATGTTACCATACACCACATTATGTTTACAGTACATGCTGGTATCTGTTCTGTGGCTGAACTCACTCCCAGGCAACTGCTTGCGCGTCAATATGTCCCTGTCCGATTTCACGCCGTCTGATGGGGCATGCAAAACCGCGCATGCTGTTCTTAATTATATCTCAAAAAGTAATGGTCCGATTTTGAAAATAATTACATATTTGAACTTGTAAGCAGTTAAGCTTTTAGGCCAGCTGTATGAATTTGTGCCGTTCCATTTAAAAATATGGAGTTAGTATCAATATCTCCGTTACTAATCACCCCATGAGACTAAGTAGCACGTTATTTTACAAGGCCCTGGGTACCATTTAGGACTACGAAAACAGAATGCCGATATCTTTAATGGTTTAGAAGTTATTTCCGTGTAACATGTTAGGTGAATCACCCTGTATATTCATACAACGGCGTACATAATTAAATGCTCAACGCGGCGTTTGTATAAAATGTGTCGAGCAATGTAATCACCGTGTACAAGAAAAATAATTACTTTCAAAGTTACCATAATCAAAGAAGTGCAAACAAAAGGTATTTATTCTTTTAAGGGCTTAACATGCTCAACTCTCCTATGAACAGTTTTGAACAGAATAACGACGAATACTATGCAACTACCATATCGCTTTTGTAGCAAAACGTCATTTTTAAAAATGTATACAAGAGGAAATAGGAAATATATGTATCATCTCTTCAAGCGGCCATGTTGATACAGAAGTACACGAACACAAACAAAGACTAACAAATAACTGCATAAAACCTCATGCCACAGCCTATGCAGCTGAAATATTTCAACCATTACTTGTAGATCACAACAGCTGACTGGAGTCTGTCACCGCTAGCCCTACACAGCCCTGAGTCAGCAACGTGCCAAGCCGAGTGAGGGAAAGCGACTTGCGCCCTGATGCACAGGTATTTTTAGCACAGGCACTGCTCTGGATAATGCAATTAGAAAATACTGCACTGTCTTTAAAATACCCTTTTAGGTCCGACTCGTTGGCTGAACGGTCAGCGTACTGGCCTTCGGTTCAGAGGGTCCCGGGTTCGATTCCCGGCCGGGTCGGGGATTTTAACCTTAATCGGTTAATTCCAATGGCATGGGGGCTGGGTGTATGTGTTGTCTTCATCATCATTTCATCCTCATCACGACGCGCAGGTCGCCTACGGGTGTCAAATAGAAAGACCTGCACCTGGCGAACCGAACCCCTCCTGGGATATCCCGGCACTAAACGCCATACGATATTTCATTTTTACCCTTTTACTAATCAGAAATAATATTTAAAGAGCAAGAACTAAATTCTAATCTTGCACTTGGCAAGTAACCAATGAATCAAACGACGAGCTGTTCAAAAGGGTAGTGTGCCACATCCTGAGAGAAATGCGCAGGTAGATAAATAGTGATGACTCGTAAACAAGGATAACTGCCTTAACTATATGGCGCGCCTCACGTTATGGAAAATACTGTACTTGTATGTATGTATGTATGTATGTATGTATGTATGTATGTATGTATGTACAGTTACTCCCATAAATATTCGGCCACTGATAAAATCCGCGGCAATGTGACGACAATAACGTAACCATGGGCAGAATGTGAAACCAAATGTGTCCAACTAATGGAACTACATGTGTTTGCTTATGCAAAAGAGGAATCACGGAGCATTGATGTACAGTATGCTGTAAAAGAAAGAGCATTGCGCACATGGGTGAAATAACACGCCTCAAATATATTCGGTCACCCGGAAAGGCCGAGATTGTCGCTTTGTTCATTGAGGGCGACAGGGCTCATAGTGTTGCAAAACGTTCAGTTCAGTAGTGCGGTGCCGCAAGACACGTCATGCCGAAATCATTTGCTGCAGAGTTGCGGAATGATATCAAATGGGGTGCAAAAGAAAACACACTACCACGTTTGAAGAACGCCAGCTCGTGATATTCCATCATTCTCGAGGTAAATCGCATAGAAAGTTATCGCAGATGCTTAAAATAAGCAGAACAGCAGTTGGAGATACACTAAGACGATTCGAAAATGAAGACAGAATTGATTCAATTTCCCAGACAGACAGACCAAGAGGGCGGACGGAACGAGAGGAGCGGTTTGTGCTTCGGAATGTGGAACGAAATCCGAAAATTAGTGTCCCGAAACTGGCAGCAACTGTTTTAGAGGAGTGTGGAAAGAATGTGGGTACTGAAAGCGCGCGAAGAGCACTGCGAAGTAATGAGTTCTTTGAGAGAAGAGCTAGGAGGAAACCATACATTAGCGCGGTAAATAAAAATAAGCAGCTAGAGTTCGCAAAAACCTACGTAAGAAAACCCAGTGCTTCGTGGGTGGATGTGTTATTTGTTGATGAGTCGAAGGTCAACGTCTTCGGGTCCGATGGAAAGCAATTGGCGTGGCGGAAACGTCACGGGGAACTCAAAACAAGCAATTTACAAGCAACGGTAAAATATGGTGGAGGAAGTGCAATGGTGTGGGGATGTGTTGCATCGAACGGGATTTGTTCACTCAGTTTCACTGAACATACTTCGACAAAAGAAGGCTATTTGGCTATCCTCAAAAACAGTTTGCGACAATTTGCGGAACAACTTGGTATACAGCGTACTTTCAAGTTCTACCAAGATAACAACCCTAAGCACAAGTCGTAACTTGTCAGGGAGTGGCAGCTGTACAACTGCCCGAAGGTTTTGGGGACTCCACCACAATCAGCCGACCTGTACCCCATCGAGAATGTGTGGAGTCGAATGAAGGGAGCTCTGCAATTGCGGCCGCTAAGTTCCCTCACAGAATTGAAGAGGAGACTGCTCCAAGAATGGGCGGCATTAATCCGGGATTATACCAAGAAATTTATCGCCAGTATGCCGAATAGACTAGAAGAGGTCATAAAAAATCAAGTTGGACTTACGAAGTACCAAATGTGTAACAGGGTTGTCAATTATGCGAAAGTATTTTGCTTTTTGTATAGTGGCCGAATATTTTTGAGGCGGTGCTGGAATTACTGCTTTTATTTAAAGTACGACAGATGGCGTACTAATAACTGTCAGAGGAGTTTGACTTACATCACAATGTTTGCAGAACGTGTTACTATGTTTTCCTATATGTTTCGTTGCATTATACGTTATCATTATAGTGTAAGAACAGCTACCCAATAAAAGTGTGTCAAAAATCAGAGTGACCTAATATTTTTGGGAGTAACTGTATGTATGTATGTATGTATGTATGTATGTATGTATGTATGTATGTATGTATGTATGTATGTATGTATGTAGTTGACCGGCCGCAAAAAAGGTAGAGAAGACTTAGTGTTTTAAAACAGCTATTCCATGTACAGAGCCTCCGTGGCTGAGGCGGCAGCGCGCCGGCCTCTCACCGCTGGATACCGTGGTTCAAATCCCGGTCACTCCATGTGACAAAGCAGAGGCGGGACAAGTTTTTCTCCGGGTACTCCTGTTTTCCCTGTCATCTTTCATTCCAGGAACACGCTCCACTATCATTTCATTTCATTTCATTTCAGCAGCCGGCACAATTCATAACCTCGCCGCAAGTTGGGGGCTTCATCCCATCCCTGAACCGGTCAATGAGTGGAAAATAGGTTGCAGATTTTCATTCACTAATCCATGTACACATCTAGGAACGAACAATGACGTCTCAACTGTCATTATAACAGAATTCATGCTTAAAATATTCTGGACCATCTTCCTACCTCTGAAAAAACAAACGGAAGACTTGAAAATTTCGATCAGAGCCTACGACAACTTCTGTCTTCTATCCTGGTTACCACTGTTCTCTCAACATTCGTTCCACGCACATCCCCAGACAATAAATAAACGACAGTACTTTAAGCCTCGAGACAACTTTCTTAATCTACTGGCTCATCTTAAAGCAGTAATAATAACCACCACCACTACCACCACCATTAATCTACTGGTTCTGTAATGTAGTTTGCGAGATGCTCGCCTCAGACTGAAGATTATGAGATCGTATACGCTCACAGTTTTAAGCTATTTTACTATTTTTTACGGTTTTCGGAGGTGCCGAGGTGACCGAATTTTGTCCCAGAGGAGTTCTTTTACGTGCCGGCAAATCTCCTGTCTTAAGGTTGACGTATTTGAACACGTTCACATATCACTGAATAGAGCTTCGATCAAACCCGTCAAGTCGGGTTTAGAAGACTGACGCTTGCACTTAGCGTGGCACACGTGAATTAAATGTGACAGAGCCCATGTCAGATTGAATGGCACGTTGAGAAAACCCTTTTCCTTGCAAAATTCTGAGACTCGAATTCTTAAGACCGTCGGTAGAAAATAATAATAATAATAATAATAATAATAATAATAATAATAATAATAATAATAATACATTCTGAGACTCGAAATAATTACACTTGCTACTACTACTACGGACACTAAAATAACGTAGGTTGCTAGATATGTTTAGGGGCTGCCTGGCCGAGGCGGTTAAGGCGTGCTCGGTTCGCCCGGAAGGACGTGGGTTCGAATCTCCGTCAGGAAGTCGTAAAATTTAAGAAATGAGATTTCCCCTTCCGGAGATGCACATGGCCCTGAGGTTCACTCAGCCTGCACCAAAAATGAGTACCAGGTTAATTCCTGTGGGCAAAGGCGGCCGGGCGTAGAGCTAACCACTCTACCCCATCATGAGCCGAGGTTGCGGATAGTGGAGGCCTTTACCTTCCACCCCTTCAAAGGCCTTCATGGCTACGGAGATGACTTTGCTTTGCTAGATATGTTTAACACACAATTTCACAGATTTAATTAAAAAATCATTTAAATGAATCAACTACAAAACATGAATCTCTGATAAGAATTTTTCACCTCTCCTTCCTTTTACTTGGAAACGGGGTACAGCTATTCTCGATAGTTATTCTTGTTAATTCGGTTGACTCGCAAGCACATTTTGCTTTGATATCCAGTTTCAATTATTTACCATACCACAGTAATATCTAAGACTATATTTCGTACATCTATGCGTATGAGTCTGTACGAATTAATCTATCGATCTCAGTCTTAAGGCAAGTGAAACTATCCTACATAATCGTAGGCCAAGATGGTAACATTAGTGAATACTGGTTCTGTGTATAAGGGATTTCAAGTTTATAGACAGGGTACTCGAATAATCCAATAACCATATGGCAATGTCTTGTATAACAATTTGAGAATACTGTATTTCTTAATGCTGTCGTCTGTCGTAACTTGTTAAAACAACAGTTGCCCTAAGTTCTCTTGTGATCGCTACCAGCACAAGGCTTGTCCGGTGACCGTCTCTTTTATTGGCTTCTCAAGTTTATGACCACAATGTTTAAAGCACACGCATGAGACCACTTTTATGACGCATAAAACAATGGTTCTCCCGCATGTCAGCAAAGGCAACATCGCCCCATGACTATTCACTTCAGACAAGAAAGAAACATATTCACCTACATCACATTTTCTCATATCTATTTTATTACCATTAACTGTACTCGCTAGCCTCAATTGAAAGAGGCTAAGCTCGCTTGGAAAAATTGTAATTTAGGCCTACAGCTCTGTTTCACTCCGTGGCTAACTGGTTAGCGTGCTGGCCAGGTCGGGGATCTTTTAACCTTCACTGCTTATTCCCCCTGGCACTGGCATTAGGTGTCTGTGTCCGGCCCCATCCTTAAAGACGCGCAGGTCGCGCATGGAAGTCAACTCGAAAGGCTTGTACAAGACCTCTCCTGAGGTCATACACCATTATTACTACTTACTTCCCAGGGTAGAGTATGGTTCCAGTGTATGGTACCCTCACCAGGATTACTTGATTCAGGAACTGGAAAAAAATGCAAAGAAAAGCAGCTCGATTTGTTCTGGGTGATTTCCGACAAAAGAGTAGCGTTACAAAAATGTTGCAAAATTTGGGCTCCGAAGACTTGGGAGAAAGAAGACGAGCTGATCGATTAAGTGTTATGTTCCGAGCTGTCAGTGGAGAGATGGCGTAGGAGGACATTAGTAGACGAATACGTTTGAGTGGTGTCTTTAAAAGTAGGAAAGATCACAATATGAAGATAAAGTTGGAATTCAAGAGGACAAATTGGGGCAAATACTCGTTTATAGGAAGGGGAGTTAGGGATTGGAATAACTTACCAAGGGAGATGTTCAATAATTGTCCAATTTCTTTGCGATTTAAGAAAAGGCTAGGAAACAACAGATAGGGAATCTGCCACCTGGGCGACTGCCCTAAATGCAGATCAGTAGTGATTGATTATAAATTTATGGGAGGCTGGACTACGCGGGCAGAGGTCGGGACCATATTTATCACCCGTGTTGCTATATCTTGGGGGCATCGTGTACAGAAGCTGCATGCAAATAGTGAGTGTGAAAGCTGTCTGAAAAGGAAACAAGCCTGTGTTTTACGCGACTGTTGATACAGTGACCATATCCACGGGACCTCCAGTTTCCCGTGTTATCTGAACTATAGTGATGTGATATCGCATTACGAACTTTATTTTATTTGAAGTTTCCATCTAATCAATACACATCACTTCACAAGTGAAAATACATGTAATTTTAATGTCAAAGCGTACTATGTTACTACGTTTCGTCTTACTGGAAGACTTCTTCAGCCGTAGCGTCTTACTCAAAATAACTTAAAAGTATAATCACTACTGAATACATTGAATACTATTGAATACATCAACTTGTCTTTTTTTTTAATTTTTTTTTTTTTTTGCTAGGGGTTTTACGTCGCACCGACACAGATAGGTCTTATGGCGATGATGGGATAGGCCTAGGAGTTGGAAGGAAGCGGCCGTGGCCTTAATTAAGGTACAGCCCCAGCATTTGCCTGGTATGAAAATGGGAAACCACGGAAAACTATCTGCAGGGCTGCCGATAGTGGGATTAGAACCCAACTTGTCTTTTGAGAAATGTTTAGAAAATGTCTGTGCGACAGTTTATTTTGGTTACATTCTACACAATTTCTTAAGAATATTTTAAAATACACACTTAAAATAACAACTAGAGTACAACCATTCTTTGTAAAAACTTCGTTAAAATCTGTTAGCTGCTGATTGTAGCTTGATTTCAGTTTCAATGTACTGATTATGTGTTTGTTCTTGAGCTGTAGCTTAGAAGGTGGAAGAGAAAACTGACCACGCTGACTTGGTTTTGTCAAATTGTCTAAGCACCAGAAGCTTTCGAAAATAAATCTGGTCAATTACAAGATACTATCTGTACTCCTCTCTATGGCTGACTGCCCCCGAGCTAAGCGTTAGCTTGTCCTTCACAGTACTGCTTCACGTATTAGACATTAAAATTATATGTATTTTCACTGGTGAAGTGATGTTCATTGATTAGGTGGACGCTTTAAATAAAAGCTCTTAATCAAATTACATCAATACGGACCATTACAATGAAATTTGTCAAGTATGACATCACATTTGTAACATCCCACATGCATTGGTCGGAATTCAAACTGTGGCTGTCACAGTGAGAAGCCAATGATAATGCCACTCAGGCGTTCTACACCTCTGAAGTCTATCTCATAACGTAGTGTCACCGAGCGAGTTGGCTACATGGTGTATACCGTGTAAGCTATACACTTACATTCGGGAGATAGTGGGTTCAAATCTGACCATCGGCAGCCCTGACGGTTGCTTTCCATGGTTTCCTATTTTCACACAAAGCAAATGCTGGGGCTGTACCTAAGTCAAGGCCACAGCCGCTTCCCTTTCAATCCCAACCCTTTCATATTCCACCGTAGTCGAAAACCCATAAGAGTTAGTGCGACGATAAACCACTAAAATGAAGAGAAGATCGCAGTGTTCATTCTTATTCTAACGAGAAAAACAGCAATATTATCAGCTACTTAGTCACACCTGCAGTGGTGTATTTCTAATTAAATGGGGCTAGAATATGACGTGGCCAATATACTGATACAGGAAACCATTTCTATAATGACCAACGAATAATAATAATAATAATAATAATAATAATAATAATAATAATAATAATAATAATAATAATAATAATAAGTTATGTGCCACACTTTTCACGCTTTCTGGAGGCAATGAGGTGACAGATATTTTATCTCGCAGGACTTGCGTGCAAGTAAATTTATCGAGACGAGCGTATGTGAGCACTTTCAAATGCCACCGGACTGATCCGGAATCGAAGCTGCCACCTTGAGCTCAGAAATCCAGCGATTTACCTTCTGAGCCACTCATCCCGGTAATTAAAATTGTAACCCACTTCTCTTTTCGATTACGTAACACATCACTGAGGCAGCGTGTAAGTGCCCCAAACTTGCTCGTGATTGAGACGGAAATCGAACCCAGAACAAGGCAAGAAAACAGACCCCTTGGAGGATGGCAAAGGATATACAAAGTATTTACCTTTTCTGCACTGACCACTTCAATTTTGCACTATAACTTCTAGCTTATTATCTTGTTTCATTTTTTCATTTTCTGCCCTTCATACAAATGTATGTTGATTATCAAACTTCGTTCGGGTAACTCCTAACAGTTGAACCACACGGCTTTGTGCCAGCCGAGCGACTCTATCGTGAACGAGTATACTTTCCATGTGCATTCAATAGAAATGTACAACAGGAATGGTTTTACGTGCCGTTAAAGCAACAGACAGGAGGCTTAGGGTCGATCACTTAGGTCTTAGGACCCTTAAAAGATCACCACCACCACCACCACCACCACCACACGAGGCTGGCGTATCTGAATACCTTCAAATACCACCGGACTGATTTTGAGCTAGGATCGAAATCTCCAACTTTTGTTCAGAAGGCCAGCACTATACAGATAGAACAACTCAGCCCGTCACACAATAAAGGGTACACACTACGTAGCGGTGAGGACAACCGCGCTGCTCCTAGTCCAAATAGCAATAAAAATTAACTGCGAACGTTCGTCTCTAGTGTCCGCTTCTTCGAAAATATGTCATTAGAACACCTAGTTTTTACGCACGAGGTTCGATCCTGGCTAAAGTCCGGTGATATTTGAAGGCGCTGAAATACTTCAGCCTCGTATCGGTGGATTTACCGGCACGTTAAAGAACTCGTGTGTGACAAAACTCCAACACCTCGGTGTCTCCGAAAACGGTAAAGTAGTTAGTGGGACGTAAAACCAATAAAATTACTATTTATTTTACACACGAATACTATCTCATGTATATCCCAAGGCATGTATCATCCGTATTCAAATATTCCGTCTATTCTCATGCCAGGCTCCTATTTTGGGTTGAGTTCTGTAAGTAGGCTACTTCCCAATATCACTTAGAATTCTTCCCTGTCAAGAGTGCTCAGTACGTGAATCTAATCACTAAAATAACTCTTTAAAATGTTGTTTCGGTCATAATGTACACAGCAATGCTAACTACGGGAGTGCAAATTTATTTTCTAGAGGGGATTATTTTTTGCCTTCATCAGCCGTTGAGTGCTGTTTGTGCTAAGCTAAAACCAAAAGCAAGTTTTACGTGACTGTTGATATAGTGGTCGTAGCCACAGGGCCTCCAATTTTACGTGGGGCCAAAACCGCGGGGACGTGACTTTCATTTCAAAATCTCTCGGGTACTGGCTGGAAATCGAACCGCGGCCGCTTTAGTAAGTCAGAGACAATGACACTCTGCTATTGTGTCCCCGACAAGATCTCTACATAGTACTATGCCTCGAGGTGCTCCATCTTCGAGTCGATCGTTTCTTCACTGCCAATGGAGCCATTCCGAAACCGAGAGGGAATTTCTGTTTAAGATCCAAGTGCGTCCAGATTTTCAGCTCAAATCACTACTGACATGACTGCCGCCGTCCCTGAACTGTGCTTTCTTTCAAGAGGTGGACAGAATCGTTAATGAGACTGGAAAGCACCTGAGTCCACTCTCCACTATTTTTATGAGCGCCATGTGTTATGAGCAAACCCTCTTGTTTTATGAGGTATGAAAGTAAGGTTCGGTGACACGCTCCGGTGAAAAGCAGACAGCTCTTCCTGTGCAACAGGTGAGGAGGACTAAATTAATATCGAACGGCTACAACTCCTGCCCGCCTTTGCTGGCAGGACCAAGTGTTTACAGTGCACTATGTCTTCTGGTATAGGATAGAGCAATTTTGTTACTTTCATTGATTTGTCTCTGTCTTATCCTTGGCTTTGACAATATGAAACAATATGAAACAATATGAGCGATGCTAGTAACGCCAATCCTTATGCAGCCAGTCCCTGCTATGAATGGTGTGAAAATGTTGCTCATAAGGCCGGTTGGTGTATGCATTTCAGTGGGCTTGGCAGACTGATATGTAATAGCAACTCTGGCTCGATGAGGAAAGCAACGGGAAACTACCTCACTCCTCATTTCCCTAGTACGCCTCTTCAGTGATGCCTAGGCCATCTATGACAGCTGATGGCAGAGCTGTTGAGGATCCCACCACCGGCATCGCTGACGGACTGAACATACATACAACTCCTTCACATTTAATATGCCGGCTGTCAGAAAAAGAAAACTGCAAAATTAACTGAGACACCGAGTGAGTTGGTCGTGCGGTTAGGGGCGCAGAGCTGTGAGCTTGGATTCGGGAGATAGTGTATTCGAACCCCAATGTCAGTAGCCTTGAAGGTTGGTTTCCCGTGGTTTCCCATTTCCACACCAGACAAATGCTGGGGCTGTACCTTAATAATTAAGGTCACGGCCGCTTCCTTCCCACTCCTAGCCCTTCCCTATACCATCGTCGCTATAAGACCTATCGTTGTCGGTACCACGCGTAAAAAGAAATAATAATAATAATAATAATAATAATAATAATAATAATAATAATAATAATAATAATAATAATAATAATAATAATAATAATAATAATATTTACTTTACATTTACTTTTCGGAGACGTGCCAGTAAATCTACCGACACGAGGCTTGACGTATTTGAGCACCTTCAAATACCATCGGACTGAGCCAGGATCGAACCTGCCACGTTGGGGTCAGAAGGCTAGTACCTCAGCCGTCTGAGCCACTCAGCCCGGTACGCGTAAAAATAAATAAATAAATAAATAAATAAATAAATAAATAAATAAATAAATAAAAATCCAGACATGTATTTACCGGTCTCTACACTAGTACATAAATAGATATTTAAATGCTTAAGATGATTAAGATGCAAATAACAAAGTACTGTAACAAATGTTATAATGATAAGCAACTAGCAGTTTTCCGTGGGCTTCGCCCGCAATATATCTTGTTGTTCATCAACATCCCCACGGATGTACGTGCAAAGTTTCGAAGTAATTAAACAAGACACATGATCTGTTGTGGTAATAGAATGTAATATATCAATAAACGCTTGAAAATACATCACAAATAGAAACCGAATTACATTTTTTTCCTACACTTTGGTAACTTTTTTAATTTATTGCGAATTATTGATATCGATTCGTTATATTTGTACATCTTTTCTAACTGCGAAAGCATTGGTGGAGTTGAGGTGAAAGATTCAAAACAGACCTTACAATTGCTGCAATTTACGGCTGTGGAAAAAAATACTGCCAAGAGGAAATACTTGCAAGATTACTTTGAAAATTACTGACATGTGTTCAGAATTCAATTTTGAAGGTAAACTTGTTGCAATCGGTCGATCTATTCATTTTCTAGTGACATGAATTACGAAAATATGATGGCCATAGCCGTGCTTTTATTCCAACTCGAACAATTATGAATACATGCCATACGTCCTGCACCAATAAACCGTTTAGCCCGTACCTCTAATCTCTGTGAAGTTTGGTTATGGTGCCTGAGTGTCAAAGATGAGAATAAAATACGTTTTGCACAAACAAACATTTAAGCACGTAATCTAAGAACGTAAGTAATTAAGAGAGGTATCGTTTTAGAATGAAGCGAAACACGTCTGAAAGCAGCCACTCAATACTCGTTCAAGACAACAAATTGCTATGCTTTATCATAAGAGCAAAATCGTGTGGGACGTGATCAGCTCAGTGGCTTAGCTGCTGGCTTCCCACCGGAAGGCTGAGGGTCGAATCCTGATCCCGGGTCGAGATTTTTATCTCAAGAATCACGTGGCGTCAGGAAGGGCATCCGGTCTTAAACCCCCGGCCAAAACCAAAATGGAGCTTGGGAGGCTCCAGCGACCCCAGAAATTCCTGAGATAAGCTGAAGAAAATTTAGTCCGACTCATTGGCTGAATGGTCAGCGTTGAGTGAACCTTCGGTTCAGAGGGTCCCGGGTTCGATTCCCGGCCGGGTCGAGGATTTTAATCGCGTCTGATTAATTCTTCTGGCTGGGGGAATGTGTTTGTTCCAACACTTCCCTCTTCATATTCATACAAACTACCAACCACCACAGAAACACGCAACAGTGATCACATCCCTCGTTATAGGGTTGGGGTCAGGAAGGGCATCCTGTCGCAAAACAGGGCCAAATTCACTTGTGCACACAGTTCGCATCCGCGACCCCACAGATGTGGGAAAAGAGCAAAATCCACCACCTGTAAATCATTTGTTACTCATTTTTGATCAGTTTCATGAAATCTTTGACGATATCATTAGGCCTACCTCTACGACCGTCAGACTCATTTATGGATTGAGGTTAATTTTCCATATAATGAATCGCTAGACTGAATCATGCGCTATAGCAAAATGCAGGGAATTACCAATTTTTTGCTATTCTAAGTTCCATGCTTTTCGTGTGTCCAGCGTGTTCCTTAGAGCTTTACTATTAAAAAATGGCGTCAACACACAAAATCTTTTACACATATTATGACTAATTTTATTAAATCTTTGACGATATAACTACCTCTACGACTAGCCCGAGTGCCTCATGAGCCTTGATGCAAATTTTGGTACTGATCAGTGGAGGTGGGTAGATTTGTATAACGAACAAACAAACAAACTTCCTTTTGATTTTATTTATATGTGTGTGTGTATAAGACGCTGATTATAAACTTTCATACGACACAAATACCTCTTCCCGCACCTGTTCTAGGTCGAATAACTACTTTCTAACCTTCAATATTTACGATTTTAAACACTCTCTACTTTCGCATACCGTTCATCATAAAAGTTTGGTCTCCTCCTGCAATTCAATGAGAAATAACGACCAACAAATTAGACAACTAGATGTAGTTCTTTTTAAATAACTTATAGATGCCAAAAACAGGTACGTTTTGTATCCCGCTTAATTTTCATCCACCCACGTGCCTCGGGCAAAGTTTCTTTCTGTATAGTGTTAGCAGCACTAAGTTCGCTTGAATTAGTATTCACCAGTCTACGTCATAAATTCAGTGATCAGAATCTGGTCCACGTTACCACTCAGAACGCTATTTATGTCAGAATTTTCTCTCTCGTTTCTGGTAAAGAGACTAAATCTTGTAGTACCCACTCAGTACAAATACCAGAATAGAAGAGTTGCTAAGCTTGTACAGAACTACAAAATAAAATGAAATAAAAACAATGTGACAACAATTTCGTTACAAGCAAAGACTCACGCCCCGAAAATGAAGCGACAATAAGTGGACAAGAGCTTGCATATACTTTGTGAATAAAAATAATAGGCCCCAATAATAATAATTTTCCTTATCATCATCATCATCATCATCCCACCACCTCCTATACCTGGCTGATACAAATCAAACCGTCAATATTTCTACTGTGCATGAAAATGTCCTTTCTGTATTCATTTTAACCTTCATGAAATTCAGTCAAACAGCAAGTATGGATTGAGAGTTACAAACTTTGTAAGGCCCTTACAATTTGCAACAAAAAATTAAAGGGGCAATTAGAGATTAAGTAACGAAAACTTACGAGGAAAACTCTTAGAGCTACGAGTAAAACGGAATTCATTACTCTAAACGTAATTGTGAAATACATCAACGTGTTTCCAAAACACAGATACGATGCGACCGTGACGAATCCACTTTACAGGGCATTTAGAAAATGGACTCTACCATAACGTTTGCAAATTTCTGCAAAACAAGGCCTCTGGACCAAAGTGATATGAACTAATGGAGAAAGACATAATTGAACTAGAATCACCAAATTTACTAGATGGGAATGAAATCAGAATTATAGTCCAAACACGGGGATTTGAGGAAGAAGAACAGGTACTTACGCGAGGTAAATGGTCGGAGGAACGGAAACTTGCACAGTCCTTAAGAATGAAGAACTACTGGACAAGAAGGAAGGCCGAAATATGTTGATTCCGCGTGGTTCTAGATGACCCATTCACGAAGAAGGAGAAAAAGAATAATAGTGACAAAATAGACTATAATTACATTATAGAGTTTCTTTTTCTAGTTGTTTAACGTCGCACTAACTCTAACAGGTTTTCGGCGACAATAGGGTAGGAACGGGCTAGGAATGGGAACAAGTAACTGTACTCTATACTGCGGAACCAACTTTATAGATCTCAATGGCTGAATTGTCAGCTTAATAGTCCTTCGGTTCAAAGGGCCCCGGGTTCAATTCCAGGCCGAGGTTGGGATTTTTAAGAGCATATGGTTAATTCATCTGGCTCAGGAACTGAATATTTGTGTTAGTCTTAATACACTTCCTTCATCTACGCACAGCACATCACATCACATCACCAATCACCACAGACACACGCGATAGTGTATACACCTCTCCTGATAGAGTTGGTGTCAGGAAAATCATCCGGTAGTAAAACTAGGCCAAACCCACATCAAGTGCCAACCACAGTAAATTGGCAAAAGGCCAGAAAGAAGAAGATGTGAATGTCCCAAGTTGTTTCTGCACGCATACAGTAATTCTGTAAAGAGTAAATGGAATCCGCAATTAGGGAAATTCTAAAGGTTTAATGGCCAATCATTTGGAAGTATGTTAGTCTGGTCAGTAAATAAGCGGTATTTCTGTCATGCAATGGACAGTCTTGACGTGAATCGTTCAAATAACTCCAGAAGACTATTCCAAATTGTAGTTAATGGTAAAAATTACTACGTAGTTGGACCCTACGAACCGTTTTGTGTGTTCAAGATTTTGCGAAAATGGTTTAAATGATAATTCTGTTTCAGATGCTTAGGTACTAAAACTAAAACGCAGGCTTCGTAGCAGAAAATACGTCGGTTGGAATTTGAATACTGGCAATTGTTTAATTACGATAGGACATCAACGTCCGACTCCTCGGCTGAATGGTCAGCGTACTACCCTCAGGTTCAGAGGGTCTCAGGTTCAATTTCCGGTCGGATCGCGGGTTTTAATAGCTTCTAATTAATATTATTCTGACTCGGGGACTGGATGTCTGTGTCTGTTCCAACACTCTCCTCCTCATATTCAGACAAAACGCCGCACTACCAACTACCACTGAAACACGCAATAGTGATTACATCTCTCCATATATAGTTGGCATAAGAAAGGGCATCCGACCGTAAAACATGTCCAAATCCACATATGCGACGCAGTTCGTACCCGCGACCCCACAGGTATGAGAAAAACGGTAGAAGAATAAGTACATAGACAGAATATATATACTTGTTTCGAAGTTGCACTGTATTTTGATGGAGTCACAATCGTTGTGTGATACACTTCACGGACGACGTGGAAGTCATAGCATGTCAGCAGCCCCTGCAGTCTACGTGGCTGGTAGTTCGAACAGAGCGGTTTACTGCCCAAAGAATGTTTGGAATAGTTTCGAGTCAAATACCGGTAAGTGATTTCTACACCTTAGGGATGAAGTTGGGTACAAGTCGCGGGAGTTAGCTGGATAGCAGAGCATCTAGTGAACAATTAACTACATCTAATTCAACATGCGTCGTCGGCATGCAATGTAGTAGATTATTATTATTATTATTATTATTATTATTAGTATTATTATTATTATTATTATTATTATTAATTTTATTATATCGGTTGACTCTATATTGTTCTTCTCTAGTTGCTGCATCGTGGATGTCGAACCACTGTCAGAGTTTCTGCCTCCAGGATAATTTTCTCCGCCCACGTCCACATTTCCTTTCTATCTTACTTTCTACGATCTACTGTATCAGACTATTTGCCTTTTAGAATATGCTCTTTTTCTATATTTTGCGTTACTTCGCATGATTTTTCCGGCAGGCGGAGTAGTGCTGGCTACTGAATGTATGATTCGAAGCAGTGTATCGATTCATTCAACTGTCCGAATGAATCGAATCGCAGCAACGCAACGGCGAGCTCGCGGCACGCAATTCTGCTGACTTGCAACAGACAGTCGTGAGTGGCGCACTCACGGATCAGTGAGAGACATTACACACATTGTTCATTATCAGAACACTGGACATTGGTGGGGAGCCGAAATTCCGCTGCTGGCGAGACATACAGAGCCACGGCACACTGAAAGAATCGTACGCTATAACGGACTCCTGCTCTCAGCTCATTTGACCCTCTTGCATTCACTCGTCTCTTCTTACAGGGAGGTTTAAATAATAGTTGGATGTATTTGCAGTGTTAAAAAGGTAGTCAAAACATAATTATTCCACGGTAGCTAATAAGTAGGTAGGCTATTACGTACTTATTAGTGCAATGAATCTTAGTATTGTAATCTATAGTGGTTCGTATTCGACAATTAATTCAACTCAGCTCTCTAGCCTACCCCGTGATTATGAGTCATGCTCATGACCACTGTTTTATAATGGCCAAGAATCACACAGTATTATCTCAGTTCGTATGTCGCATTATTGCATAAGATTTCAATCATCGAATCACAATATCTCTGGAGTATGTGGACAGTGAGTAAGTGAGCCGACTGATGTAATAACTTAACTAAAACGATTATCTCTTGAAATAATTTTAACCAGTGCGGCCAGTATCCAGTATTCGGGAGATAGCGGGTTCGAACCCCACTGTAGCCAGCCCTGAAGTTGGTTTTCCGCGGTTTCCTATTTTCACACCAGGCTGTACCTTAATTAAAGCCACGGTCGCTTCCTTCCCACTCCTAGCCCTTTCCTGTCCATCGTCGCCATAAGACCTATCTGAGTCGGTGCGACGTAAAGCAACTTGTAAAAAAAAAAATGAAATAAATTAAGAAAAGACTAGGCAAGCCATTGATCGGAAATTTGCCACCTGAGCGACAGATTTAAGAAAAATCTAATTCTATATACTTATTTAATGCAGTCGTCACAGTCGGGGAAAGGCTTTCGTGGCTGCAGGAAAAACCTGAATCTGAAAGCTGGATGAGTCGGAAGAAAACAGCTCATAGAATTATTTTTTGCTATTTTGCTTTACGTCGCACCGACACAGATAGGTCTTAGGCGACGATGGGACTGTAAAGGCCTAGGAGTTGGAAGGAAGCGGCCGTGGCCTTAATTAAGGTACAGCCCCAGCATAGGAAACCACGGAAAACCATTTTCAGGGCTGCCGACAGTGGGATTCGAACCCACTATCTCCCGGATGCGAGCTCACAGCTGCGCGCTCCTAACCGAGTTCATAGCATTAAGATCAGGTGACAGCAGCGACCAGTGAACGCTGTCGCTGCTGTCTATCGGTACACGGATGTAAGAGGAACGGTGATTAATAAATAATGTCATTTGCTTTTTTCTAACTACTTTTACGGTTTTTGGAGACGTCGAGGTGCCGGAATTTAGTCCCACAGGAGTTCTTTTACGTGCCAGTAAATCTACTGACACGAGGCTGACGTATTTGAGCACCTTCAAATACCACCGGACTGAGCCAGGATCGAACCTGCCAAGTTGGGGTCAGAAGGCCAGCGCCTCAACCGTCTGAAAAACTCAGCCCGGCAGGAACCACGGCTGAATATCCCATCACTACGACAGAGTAGCCTACCTCCTGTTTGGTGACGTGGTCTTCCCATGGGATCTTCAAAATTCCGCAGTACCTCCTAAGAAACTGAAAAGTCCGACTCGTTGGCTGAATGTTCAGCGTACTGGCCTTCAGTTCAGAGGGTCCCGGGTTCGATTCTCGGCCGGGCCGGGGATTTTAATCGCCCCTGATTAATTCTTTTGGCTCAGGGATTGGGTGTTTGTGTGCCTCTCAACACTCTCTTCTTCATATTCACACAGCACACTACACTACCAACCACCACACAAACACGCAATAGTGATTACATCCCTCCATATAGGGTTGGCGGCAGGAAGGGCATCCGGCCGTAAAACAGGGCCAAATCCACATATGCGACACAGTTCGCACCCGCGACCCCACACGTGTGGGAAAGCGGTAGGAAAAGAAGAAGATCGTACAAAACCGTAAAGAAGCAGCAGTAATATACCGGGCGGTTCACCCATCCCTTACGATACAACCCGCCGTTTTTTACTACAATTCTGAAATACATTAGCCCCTCTCCCTTAACGGGGGTAATATAACGAGATGTGTGGTTATGGGCTGGAAAACAACAGGAATCGTGAGCGCCACTATTACTTCATTATGAGTACCCGGAATAAATTCGTAAAACTAGCACAAATAAGAAGAACATATACCGTATAACAAGGGGTGCACATACGGACCAGGAACATGTATTGTATAGGCTAGGAAGATGCCCGCTGCATGTCAAACCTCGCAATAGGTCCCAGATCTGAAAGTGAACAGTGCGCGAGGGTTAGGAGGTTCAAATCCCACGCATTTTTTTTTCAGCCAGTTGCCTAGGATGTGGCAAGGTTGCATACTTAATTGTTTCTACAGACTGATTTGTTTATTTAGCCCAGAAAAGGGCCTTTTGTATGGTGGCATATGGTATGGAACTAAGTTGGAAGAGGCTAGGAAACATGTGACAGGATTTCAGTTGCCTACGTCGTTGAACGCAGCACCTGTTCGAACTGACGAACCCCGTGAAAAGACCGCCTGCCACGTTGTAACATCCCCTCCGTAACGGATCGGCGTGCTTCGGTGATGAGCTGTCTAAGGTGATCAGGACTGGCCGGCTCATGTGCATACACCACTTGTTTTGCATCGTCCCACAGGAAAAAAATCCAGGGGCGATCTGTTGGAGTAGGCGACAGGTCCTCCCCTTCCTATCCATTTATCAGGACACGTTGCATGGAGGTGGTTCCGGACGACCACCGCCGCGTGCGGTGCAGCTCCGACATGTTGAAACCACATCCTGCAGCGGTCAAGGAGTCACACATGTTCCAGCAACGGCGGTAGTTCATCTCGGAGAAACCGCAGATAGCGTTTTCCCGTCAGAGGTCCCTGAAAGAAATGGGAACCAATGAGGTGATCATCCACGATGTTACACCAAACGTTCACGCCCCACTGTACCTGAAAAGCTGCCTGTCGTACCCAGCGGGGATTATCCACACTCCAGTGGTGCATATTATGCCGTTTAACGGTTTCAATGTTGCGGAATCGTAAATAAGACGGTCGCTGAAAAGGCAGGATCATTGTCCACATGTCATAGGGCCTAATAACAGAACACCACCCGGGCTTCGAAATCATAATCATGGACATGGTACGGGTGAAACCACTGGGTAAGTAATATCCACATAAGAGACGCCCCGCTGATGTTCGTCACCTGTGCAATGGCCCGTGTGTTAGTGTGAGGGTTATGCCGTATAGCGTTCAATACCACCTCTTCATTGTGAGCAAAGTCACTGGAGATCTCGAATAGGCCGTGTTCTTCTCAGAGACGTAGTAGCCCACAGACGTCTTTCCACACTCCAAAATGTCATGCCTGTCGGTTGTCATCTATCCGCAATCCGTAGCGTTCTTGATACAGGCGTTATGTCCGGAATGCATTTTCTCTAGCTTTTCCATAGGATGAGTAATATATACACATAGTCGTCGCTGTAATACATCAGAGGCAGTCAAGGAGGAGAGTTCGCACAGCTACATACCTACCTGCCATTTCATGTTATCGTTCCAATGGGGCACACTTTGCCCTATCTGTGGTCTGCGAAGCTTGGAACATTTACGACGTAGCTAACTGGTTGACTATGTCCTAGCCACAGACCACCACCTCCTCATCCTCGTCCAACCCAGCTCATACCGCCCTTTACATGGTCAAATAAACAAATCGATCTATAGAAGCTATCAAGTATGCAACCTTACCACATTCCAGGCAATTGGCGGTATAAAAAAATAATAAACAAGCTTGCGTAGTATTCGAACCATCGAACACTGTCCACTAACACATCCCCCACCGTGCCCTTGCCATGTGAGCTACTGCGAACTTTGACATGCAGCGGGCAGTTCCCAGCCTATACAATACCTGCTCCTGGTCTCTGTGTGCAGGACCTGTTTTAAGGTATATGTTCTTCATACCTGTGCTCATTTTAGGAGTTCATTCCAGGTACCCATAATGAATTAACAGCGGCAGTCACGATTCCTGCTGCCTTTTAGCCCGTAACCACGCATCTGGTTATATTACCCTGGTTTAGGGAGAAGGACCGACGTATTTCAGAATTACTAGCAATTTCCCGCCGGATCCGCCCGCACTGTACAAAGTATGGTGTTGTTAGTTACTATCCTCATAGATGTATTTGCAAAGTTTCGAGTTAGTGGAATAAAGCACATGATCTGCTGTGGTAATAGAATGTAATATGTCAACAAAACACTTCAAAATACACCACACAAAGAAATTGAATTAAACGTTCCTTGGAGCAACACTACGTGCCGAACTGTTAAAAAATCCTTCAAAGATCTTCGTCATGGAGACAAATGGACTCAACTTTTCTCAGAATCTGCTACCGAGCTCGAAAGCTGCAGTCGCTTAAGTGAGGCAAGTAACCAATAATCGGGAGATAGTGGGTTCGAACCCCACTGTCGGCAGCCCTGAAGATGGTATTCCGTGGTTTCCCATTTTCACACCAGGCAAATGCTGGGGCTGTACCTTAAGGCCACGGCCAATTCCTTCCCATTCCTAGACCTTTCCTATCCCATCGTCGCCATAAGACATATCCGTGTCGGTGCGACGTAAAGCAAATAGCAAAAAAAAAAAAAAAAAAAAATCTAATTTAAGTAGTTATTACCTCAAAAGAAAGCGCTTGATCCAATGAGTGTTTTTAGACCAAAACGAACTACGTACCTCAATTAGAACGAAAGATATGATTGCTTCAATGAGAAAAAGATGTTGAAAGAAACGAGACGTCAAATTTAATGTGCACTCATAACTTTCCTCAGAATCAAGCAATTTGAATAATTAAGAGCTGAAATGAAAGAGCTTGATCCACTGAGTGTTCGTAGGTCAAAACGAACTCCATACCTCAATTAGAACCAAAGATATGATTGCTTCAAAGAGACAAAAAATTGAAATAATCAAATAATTTAAGGAAGGCGGAAGTTAGTGATTTTTAGTACCTGATGACAAATCTGTGCATGAATACCTTTCAGTTTTTTAAAAAAGTGAAGGAAATCGACCGGATAGAATGGCCGGACTGACTGACTTTAGTTTTCATTTTTTTAAATATATAGATTGTACAAAAAAGCGGCGGGATGCATTCGCAAGGGGCTGGTGGACCTCCCTGTATAATAACACCTCACGGCACGCCAACGAATTTCGAAACAGAAGTCACGGTTGCACACGTGAGGAACAAAACCTGCTACTGGCAATGACAACTAAATACAGACACACTTCATGTAGAAACTAGTCCATCATTTTGCAAGAAAATGCTTGAGTGCATGTCACAGAAACTGTGGTTCAGTCGATGGAGCTGGAATGACTACTATCCAACTTACTCTCTTGTAACTACAGCTATATCCCTGTCATTAAGAAACCACTCTGCAGCATTTGATTTACAACTATTCCAAGCAGTGGACAGCTCTGTTAAAGCGATCGACCAATGTCGCACTGCCAACGGAATCTTACACTTCCACAAAGCTGACAACGAGCACTACACAAAGTGGTGAAAATATCGAAGGCAAATAAACGTTAAAACAAGTATCGTGTATCCGCAATAATTAAAACGGTTTTACAATTCAAATTTCTTCTTCTTCTTCTTCTTCTGCTTCATTATCTGTTTATCTTCCAGGGTCGGTTTTACCCTCGGACTTAGCGAGGGATCCCACCTCTACCGTCTCAAGGGCAGTGTCCTGGAGCTTCAGAATCTGGGTCGGGGGATACAACTGGGGATGATGACCAGTACCTCACCCAGGCGCCCTCACCTGCTATACTGAACAGGGTCCTTGCGGGGGGGGGGGGAAGATTGGAAGTGATAGACAAGGAAGGAAGCGGCCGTGGCCTTAAGTTAGGTACCATCCCGGCATTTGCCTGGAGAAGTGGGAAACCACGGAAAACCACTTCTAGGATGGCTGAGGTGGGAATGGAACACACCTCTACTCAGTTGACTTCTCGAGGCTGAGTGGAGCCTGTTCCAGCCCTCGTACCACTTTTCAAACTTCGTGGTAGAGCCGGGAATCGAACCCGGGCCTCTGGGGGTGGCAGCTAATCACACTAACCACTACACCACAGAGGCGGACCAATTAAAATTCCAATCCACGTATTTCATGTTTAGTCTGATGTCCATACACAGCGAACTGCAGCCAGTTCTAACATCTATACATACACTGACTGACAGAGCAAATGCATCACCAAGAAGGAGTGGTTCGAAAGGGATGAAAGTTGGGGAAAAAACAGAGACGGCACGGACGAATAATTGATGTTTATTTCAAACCGATATGCAGGTTACACAATGCGCACGGCATCGACTCAGTAGGATGTAGGACCACCGCGAGCGGCGATGCACGCAGAAACACGTCGAGGTACAGAGTCAATAAGAGTGCGGATGGTGTCCTGAGGGATGGTTCTCCATTCTCTGTCAACCATTTGCCACAGTTGGTCGTCCGTACGAGGCTGGGGCAGAGTTTGCAAACGGCGTCCAATGAGATCCCACACGTGTTCGATTGGTGAGAGATCCGGAGAGTACGCTGGCCACGGAAGCATCTGTACACCTCGTAGAGCCTGTTGGGAGATGCGAGCAGTGTGTGGGCGGGCATTATCCTGCTGAAACAGAGCATTGGGCAGCCCCTGAAGGTACGGGAGTGCCACCGGCCGCAGCACATGCTGCACGTAGCGGTGGGCATTTAACGTGCCTTGAATACGCACTAGAGGTGACGTGGAATCATACGCAATAGCGCCCCAAACCATGATGCCGCGTTGTCTAGCGGTAGGGTGCTCCACAGTTACTGCCGGATTTGACCTTTCTCCACGCCGACGCCACACTCGTCTGTGGTGACTATCACTGACAGAACAGAAGCGTGACTCATCGGAGAACACGACGTTCCGCCATTCCCTCATCCAAGTCGCTCTAGCCCGGCACCATGCCAGGCGTGCACGTCTATGCTGTGGAGTCAATGGTAGTCTTCTGAGCGGACACCGGGAGTGCAGGCCTCCTTCAACCAATCGACGGGAAATTGTTCTGGTCGATATTGGAACAGCCAGGGTGTCTTGCACATGCTGAAGAATGGCGGCGGATGCGCCGATCCTCGCGTACTGACGTCACTCGGGCTGCGCCTGGACTCCTCGCACGTGCCACATGTCCCTGCGCCAACCATCTTCGCCACAGGCGCTGCACCGTGGACACATCCCTATGGGTATCGGCTGCGATTTGACGAAGCGACCAACCTGCCCTTCTCAGACCGATCACCATACCCCTCGTAAAGTCGTCTGTCTGCTGGAAATGCCTCCGTTGACGGCGGCCTGGCATTCTTAGCTATACACGTGTCCTGTGGCACACGACAACACGTTCTAAAATGACTGTCGGCTGAGAAATCACGGTACGAAGTGGGCCATTCGCCAACGCCGTGTCCCATTTATCGTTCGCTACGTGCGCAGCACAGCGGCGCATTTCACATCATGAGCATACCTCAGTGACGTCAATCTACCCTGTAATTGGCATAAAGTTCTGACCACTCCTTCTTGGTGTTGCATTTGCTCTGTCAGTCAGTGTATTAAATAGCATGTCCTGACTGACTGACTGACTGACTGACTGACTGACTGATTCATCATCGCCGAGCCAAAACTACTGGACATAAAGAAATGAAATTTTGAGGATACATTTTTATTATAATGTAGGTGCTCGCTAAGGGAGGATTTTTGGATATTCCGTCGCTAAGGGGATGAAAAAGGGGGTGAATTTTTAAAATGAGTATCTATATCTCAAAACTTTAAAAGTTTACAGATGTAAAAATTCGTATTTAGAATCTCCTTTAAAAATAAAGAAACACTTTTTTTCCGGAAAATCCCACTAGGAGGGGTAAAAAAGGATGAAAAATGGGCTGAATGCCTTTAAAGAGGATACTTATATCTCAGAAACTGAAGATATTACAGACCTTAAAATTAGTATTTGGAATCTCCTTTAAAAATAAACACATATTTTTTTATTTTCGAAAATCCAATTAATGAGGGTTAAACATGAGTAACAAATGGGGTGAATTTTTAGAAAAGCTATATCTACAGTATATCTCAGAAACGTAAAATATTTCAGACGTAAAAATTAGTATTTGGAATCTCCTGTAAAAGTAAAGAAATATAGGTGATATGTTTTCGGAAACTCCATTTAAGGGGAAATAAAAAGGGGGTGAAACTTTAAAATGAGCACGTCTACAGTATATCTCAAAAACTTAAAATGTTACAGAAGTGAAAATGGTATTTTTATCTCTATTAAAAACAAAGAAACGTGTATATTTTTGTTTTCGGAAAAACCACTTGGGTGGGGGGTAAAAATGGTTGTAAATGGTGTTGAATTATTTTTATTATGAAACTGATATCTCAAAAACTGATGATTTTACAGACGTGAAATTTGCTATTTGGAATCTCCTTTAAAAATAAATACGTATTTTTTGTTTCCGGAAATCCACTTTAACGGATGGCGGGGGGGGGGGGGAATTGAAAAATAGTTGAAATGTTTGTATGAAGATACTATTATCTCTAAAACGAAAGATGTCGCAGACGTGAAAATTGCTATTTGGAATCCGCTGTAAGAGTAAAGAAACACGTATTCCTTTGATTTCGAAAAATCCAAGGAAGGATTAATTGAAGTAATTGTATGAGGATACCTACATCTTATAAAAACTAAAGTTGTTACAGTCGTGAAAACTGGTATTTGGATCTCCTTTAAAAAAACAAAGAAAAACGCATTTTGGGGGGGGAAATTATCTTGGAGTGCGGGGGTGAAAAGGAGTTGAATTCCTTTTATGAGGACACGTCTCAAAAGCTGAAGATGTTACAGTCGTGATAATTGGTATTTAGAAGATCCTTTACTAAAAAAGAAACAAGTATTTTCCGAAAAATTAACTTAGGGGTGGGGATGGGAAAGGAAGCGAAAAGTGAATTATTTTTATGGGGATACTTATATCTCAAAACTGAAGGTAACAGACGTGAACATTGGTATTTGGAATCTCCCTTAAACATAAAGAAACATACCTTCATTTTTTTTGGGGGGGGGGGGATCAACTTAAGGGCGGTGGGGTGAAAAAGGAGTTGAGACCAACTGATTTTAGTGTTCATAATGTACTTGATTCTGATCATAAACCGATCATTTTAAATCTTTCCTGGGTTCGTTTGGAAGAGCCATATTTTTCTTTGGAGAACTTACAGTTAGATTACAGTAGATTCTCCTGGCATACAAATAAAAATTTAAGCACATTTGAAATAAACGATAGGAATGATATTGATCGTGCAATTGTTTACCTCTATAATAAGGTCAATAATGCACGGAAATATCGCCAGAAATCCTGCGCACTTGCCTACGCGCGACAATGGTGCTAATGGCAGCAGATGTTATTTACCGCCAAACAGCGGTCTTACATCTTGCTGCGGGGTCCAGATCAATAATAATAATAATAATAATAATAATAATTGTTACGGAGATATCCGTGGTAGGTAGAGGCGTAAGAAGGTGCGGGCGTGAATGGGTTTCAAACTACGGAATCAAAGTTAATGTAAAAGTAATTTAAAATTTAACTAGGTTATATTTTCTTTTCAAAAACAAAGCAATAACAGACATGGCAGGTACAATGTAGCAAAACAAGGGGAGATACACTATTTACAGGTTTTGGGCTTCATGCCCTGACTTCTGCGATCAGCTCAGTTTTACCACAAACACAAGTTTTAACAGAGGGGCAGAAAACCCCATTCATCCCTAGGAGCCCCTGGCTCCGAATTACACAGAAAAGCCTCCACGAGGCATATGACACTCCATTTTCAAAAGAGCGATCCGCTCTTAAAATTTAAGCCTCTCAAAGGCCACACCAAACTCTACCTTCAAGCTGTCCTCTAAGGACGTATTCACAGGGGTAAAATACCCAACCTACAGAGGTCTATTACATGAAAAGAAGGTTGATTATATGACCTCTAAAATAACAATTTGAGAGGAGGCGATCTTGCACTCCTAATACACTTTGTTTTTTTTAAAACCTAATCTGGCTCTGGGCCGCTAACGCAAGGGCTAATCCCATACTACAGAGGTGACTTAGAGAAGAACACTTTACATTACATAAACGAAGAATAGTTTGAGAAAATAAGTTCACCTCAAAACAACTGTGAGTGGGAGCTCGAGAGGGTTAGCACTCTCTATCCCAATATGTAGCTTTACAAGAAAAAGATGAAAAGAGTAATTACATTTTAGGAAAAGGTTACATGATGGAAATGCTTCGAACCCGCCGCGAGTGTTAAACTGCCGACCTAGCAAGAAAAGAAGTTATTAATAGGCCATTACCTGGAGTTGAACGGCTGAAGAAGAAAGAGGCGCTTCCCGCCTCCTGCTATGTACTTAATACACTGAAAGATGGAACAGAAGTGGCCCGGAGACCCCAAAATCAGCAGTTTATATCCCCTCGCGGAAGATTCTAGGCGTTAGGGGAAATAAAACACCCTCCCACAAAATCTTTATTGGTTCGGGAAAAGAAACCCCTACCCAGAGGAAAAAGAAACACATTATTGGTGGAAAATTAATTAAAGAAATTCGGGATTGGCTAGATCCAAACTAAGGGGAAAAAGAGGGGTATACAGCCAACTTAAACAATAACAGAAAGAAATTTAACAAGAAACAAACTTTTGAAATAAAAATTTCTCCAACAAAATAGTTCTTTGATTTCGCACTAGGTTGCACTATTGTAATTCTTCAGTAGTGTCCTCTAGAAGAGAAAGTTCACACTTCTTACTTCAAGCGAAACAAAACACATCAAAAGTGACACAGTTCAAAAACTCAAAATTTTCCACGTGGTGACATCTTCTGAGAAAGTAGAGAATTAATAGAATAGATAAAGTTCAACCTTCCTCCAGAAGAGGAGTTTCAACTGGCGCAACTTTTAAATAAACAGAGTAGAGGTGTACCGCCCGGTACAGACCTCCCCCCCCAAAAGTTCCCCCAAGGGGTAACACAGAAGAACATAAGCTTTGTTTCCAAAATAAGGTCCAAGTTTTGATGTTGATATTAAGATTAATTGCGGAAGCATTTATAAGATTTTAGTAATTTGGTTGGTTGCAATTTCAAAATTTTGTTGTTGCCGGTGCAGTAAAGTTTTTATGTTGTAGGAGTTGAATTTCTGAAGATAAACCTTTAATGCTTAAAAGTGAAGAAAAGTTTTGCAATGTCCACCAAATATTGTTGTTAAATTCCCAAATGTAATTATTGCTTATGGTGACTGTCCATGTAGTTGATGTAGATTGAGTCGGATGGCCAGACCGGCCGTTGCAGCTTGCGTCCAACGGAGGCCGCTCGGACCCCTCAAGTACCCTGAGATACCGCTCGCCCGCACTATGAGGGGAGCAGAGGTGTTGAAGTACGCCGCGCCCGCGGTGAACAGATACAGGCTGCGGGCATGTAGCAGGTCGTGCGCCACACATCAGCCTTGGCCGGGAGGTGAGCTCCGGCTCGCCGTGCACATGTCGTCCTCGCTGGAGAGGAGGGGGCCCATCCCCCTCCCCAGTCGCTGCACGGCGCTGCGCGGCTGCGGGGGCGCTGAAACATTAAAGCTAGGCGGCAGAATTGTGTTGGACAATTATTTTCTTTGAGGGTACAGGCTTGTAGAGAGAGTGAGGGGCCAGCGGCGTGCAGATATTCATGGTATTCATTAAGCCACTGTGTAGAGTGGAGCAGGAGACGGGAGCGTGGTAATGGCCGTGGCAAGAACAGGATGGCAGTTTAACGGGTCGGGGCAGGTTTTCCACAAGGCTTACATCTAAAACCAAAATATTACAGAAGGGGCAGAAAGCCTTAAAAGTGAAACTCAAAAAAAAATATAACCTTCATATCCTTTCAAAATAATATGGAGCAAGTTAACACAGAAATTACACCGGTTTCACCTGGGACAGGTGAACTCTAAATATCCTCTCGGTGGCTGGATTACTTAGCAATAAGGTAACCGGCGTAAGAAAATCGAGAATGATACAAGGCCCATGAAATCTGGGGGCGAGCTTGCCCGCGGGAACAAAATTTTTGACCATAACCTGGTCACCTACCTTCAAAGTGGTGGGTCTCCGTCCACGATCATACCTTTCCCTAACCTTTTCATGAGATACTTTAAGATTAGCTTTAGCCTTCTTCCAAAGATCTTTAATGTTGTCCGGATCTATTGTCTCGGGCAGAATGTCATTCAGAGACCAGAGGTTAGAGAGCGGCGTGTTGGGAACGAACTTAAACATCAAAGAAGCTGGAGTAAATTTGTGAGATTCATGAACCGCCGAATTCAAAGCAAAAGCTAACCAATGCAGGGACGTGTCCCACCTAGAATGATCTTCATGATGATAGGCAATAAGTGCGGACCTGAGATTGCGGTTAACCCGTTCAGCCAGAGATGGTTGAGGGTAATAAGCAGATGTAGTTACATGAGAGATGGACAAGTCAAAACAGAATTTACGAAACAGATTTGATGTAAAAGCTTTAGCATTATCAGATACAATGTATTGGCACGGACCAAAAGAAGCAAAAATAGAATTTAGGCAAGTAATGGTGGACTGAGCGGTAGCCAGCTTAGTCGGAAATAACCAGGAAAATCTTGTAAAACCATCTACACACACAAAGATGAACTTGTTGGCATTACCCTTTGACTGGGGGAAGGGTCCCACATAATCGATATACAGGCGTTCCATGGGGCGCGACGCTTGATGAGAAGACAAAAGGCCTACTTTAGTGGACATGGTGGGTTTACTGATCAAACAAGATTTACAAGCTTTTACAAGTTCTCGAATTTCACCGTCCATACCTTTCCATATGAACATTTCACGAATCTTTTCACGAGTTTTAAAGATTCCAAGATGCCCCCCCAATGGGGTCTCATGATAGTATTTGAAGATCATAGGTACAAGAACCGCTGGAACAACAACTTTCATCAACTTATCATGCCTCGAAGGGCAACATAGAACACCATTCCTCAGAACATAAGGGACAACATGTTCCCCAGAAGAAAGGGTTTCCATTATAGGAGCCAGCGTCGGATCTTCACGTTGGTATTTCTCAATATCCCTAAAAAGCATGGGAGCACCTGTTAAGATGGCATTAACACCAGATAGTATGGACTCGGAAGGTGATGAACTATCGACCTGTTCGTGGGATTCGACGTCGTTATGAAACATACGGCTGAGTCCATCAGCAACAACATTTTCGGTACCTCTGATATGTCGTACATCAAATTGGAAGGCAGAAATACGGATGGCCCAACGGGCTATACGACCAGTACGACGCGGCCTACCTAAGACCCAGCTTAAGGCTTGGTTATCTGTCTCCAGGTCGAATTTGACATGTTCCAGATAGAGACGGAACTTTTCTAAGGCGAATAAGACTGCCAACCCTTCGAGCTCATAGATGGAATACTTGGCTTCTTGAACCGATAGAGTCCTAGATGCATAGGCGATGGGACGCCTCCCTAGTTCAGTCTCTTGAAGAAGGACTGCAGCTACAGCTGACGACGACGCGTCCGTTTGGACGATGAATTTCTTCGAGAAATCAGGCATAGCAAGTACAGGGGCATTACAGAGAGCTAATTTAAGATCTTCGAAAGCGGCTTGTTGAGAAGGTCCCCACTCGAATTTGATGCCTTTCCTACGAAGAAGGTTTAAGGGCGCCGCTCTATTAGCGAAGTTAGGAATAAACTTCCTGAAGAAATTCACCATACCAATGAATCTAGCGATACCTTTGATGTCCTTAGGAGGTTTAAAATCACGGATGGCCTGTGTTCTAGAATGATCGACTGCTACACCATCAGGTGACACAATATGCCCTAGGAATGACATAGAGGGCTTAGCAAAGGCAACCTTGGACAACTTAACAGTTAACCCAGCCTTACGAAGGCGATTGAGAACTTCTCGCAAATGATCTAGATGTTCTTCAAAGGTTTCGGAAAATACGACGACATCATCCAAGTAGTGATATAAGTACTCAAATTTGATGTCGGAAAAGACCCTATCTAGTAGCCTAGTGAGCACAGCTGCCCCCGTGGGGAGCCCGAAAGGCACGCGGTTGTATTCATATAAATTCCAGTCCGTGGCAAACGCTGTAAGATGTTTAGACTCTTCGGCAAGGGGAATTTGATTATAGGCTTGATTCAAGTCCAAGATGGTGAAGAACTTGGCCTTACGAAACCATGAAAAGCAAGAATGAAGGTCGGGAAGGGGCACAGATTGCAACACCACCTTCCGATTGAGAGCCCTGTAATCAATGACAGGCCTGAAGCCTCCTTGGGGTTTCGGGACTAGAAAAATAGGCGAAGAATACGCTGACTTAGAGGGCCTAATAATACCATCCTTCAACATCTGATCGATGATTTCTTTCAGAGCCTTCATGTTAGGTGGAGATAGCCTATACGGTGGAAAACGGACAGGAATCGAATCCGTAACCTCAATTTTGTATTCAATAAGGTCAGTAACACCAAGAGTATCAGAGAACACCTCGGGAAACGACTGACACAGTTTCCGAATACTATCAGCCTGCTCCTCAGGTAGATGTCTAAGGTCTAACAACATCTCATCCTGGGTAGGCGAAATAGATGAACATGATACAGAATTACACTTTAACAAGGGAATTCTACAATTGGACGCAAATTTGAATATGCACGACCTACTCTGGAGATCGAGCACAAGACCAGTGTGAGAAATGAAGTCCGCTCCCAATATGATGGGGCAAGACAAACGCTTGGCCACAAACAATTTGGTCTTCCATGTAAACTTAAAAACCCGAATTTTGACATGTATGGAACCTAGAATTTCTAATGGAGATGAATTAGCCGAAACATATTGAACAGGAGAAGAGACATAGTCAGGGAGCTTACAAACAGATTTCAATTTAGAATACCAATCAGCCGAAATAATGGAACAAACACTGCCTGAATCTAAGAGAGCTGTTATAGGCTCGTTATTTAACTCAATCTTAAGAAAAGGAACAGGTGCGGGGGTATCCGCCGCAATCCTAAGACACTCTTTAGGGCATTCAAAAGATGAATTTGAAGGCTGGTCGTTCTCTGCATTTACAACCTGTTTACTAGGGGCTAAGTCTCGGGAAGATGGATTAGTCGGCTCAGCCGACGCCACTAGTCACTTTTTATTATTGGAATAGCTGGAATTTGCACCAGAAGTTGAGCAGGAGGGGGTGCTATTTGAGTTTGGGCAATTCTTGGCGATATGTGAGAAGGCCCCACACTTAAAACAGCCTTGTGATGACCCTACTTCATTCCTTGTCCCACTTGACTTGATCAGAGGACACTTATTCCGCAGATGGTCAGGCGACCCACAAGCATAACATTTACGGGGATTGACTGGTCGGCGAGGTGGAGGCCGAGTGTTACTAAAGGAAGGCGGGGGTTCTTTCGCGACACGCAAAGAATCGGCGTATCTAACTCCTTCCGCTGAGACGGCCAATGCTTCAAGTTCAGAGAAGGTTTGCGGACACGCCGCGAAACACAAATATGACCTGTAGGATGGCGAAATACCTTCTACAATAGCCTGCACAATCTGATCTTCAGGAAAGTGCAGAGCAAACACCCTAGTGTAGAATTTGATATCTTGAATGAAATCAGCCAAGTTTTCATCCAAGCGCTGTACACGGTAATAGTACTTCTGAATCAGGGAGGACCTGGCCCTAGCCGGGATGAAGTTCGCTAGCAAATGGGCATGGAAATCCTCAATAGATGATTGCTCGGCAATGGCTCTTACGATTTTATCAGAGAGAATACCAATAGCATACGGATAGATAATTTGCAAAATTTGACATGGCGAAAGAGAAAAAACAAGAGCATGATCCTGAAATTCCACTAGAAATCTTAAAAATGAAATTACGTCACTGGTGGTGTTGACGGAAAACTTAGAGATACCTCTAAGCAACATTGCCAATGGATGAGGCAAGCTGCTGAACCCAGGTGACATAGTCGTTAAAGGTTTCAAGGGCAAAGAAGTTAATTCAGAGCGGATTTTACTCAATGACGCACGGCGTTCAGATTCGTTGTTCGATGGGGCAGAGATAGTTTGAGCAGCAACGGTTATCCTATTGACTTCTCCCTGAGGAGGCTCTTCCTCGTTACCTACATTCACCGTGGCGGGTTGATCAGTTTTGGGAGGAGCTTCGCCGGTTAGCAATTGAGTGACCTTACTAGACAATTCAGAAATAGTTTCAAGGAGCGTATTAGCTTGCTTCCTCTGAACGTCATTCACCTTTAGAGACAATAGATCATTAACTCTATTTGCAAAGTGATACAGCCTGCCTTGCACACGCTTAATTTGATTAGGAGATGGATCGTTTTCATCAAAAAAGCTGACTACCGATGCTAGCCCAGTAATATTCTCGACAATCGTGGAAAGAGAGTCGTCAATTTCTTTCTCTCCCAAATTGGGGATGGAAATGGGCAAATCAAGGGACTCTCTAAGCTTGTTAGTGTCTATTGCAACCGTGCCTCCAGATTGAACGTTTCTGATAGTTAACTCATATATCAACTCCTCTTTGCGCAAGTAGTTAAGGAGGAGAACATCGCGAGGGCCGGGCATGATGACAGAACAATTTTGAAAAACTCAAAAAATTCCAGCAACTGAGAAAATTGTTAGAATTCGAATCAAAGCAATGTTTAGCCGTCAAAAGGGGCTAAATTGAGACCCATTCAACCACGCTCTGCTACCACTTGTTACGGAGATATCCGTGGTAGGTAGAGGCGTAAGAAGGTGCGGGCGTGAATGGGTTTCAAACTACGGAATCAAAGTTAATGTAAAAGTAATTTAAAATTTAACTAGGTTATATTTTCTTTTCAAAAACAAAGCAATAACAGACATGGCAGGTACAATGTAGCAAAACAAGGGGAGATACACTATTTACAGGTTTTGGGCTTCATGCCCTGACTTCTGCGATCAGCTCAGTTTTACCACAAACACAAGTTTTAACAGAGGGGCAGAAAACCCCATTCATCCCTAGGAGCCCCTGGCTCCGAATTACACAGAAAAGCCTCCACGAGGCATATGACACTCCATTTTCAAAAGAGCGATCCGCTCTTAAAATTTAAGCCTCTCAAAGGCCACACCAAACTCTACCTTCAAGCTGTCCTCTAAGGACGTATTCACAGGGGTAAAATACCCAACCTACAGAGGTCTATTACATGAAAAGAAGGTTGATTATATGACCTCTAAAATAACAATTTGAGAGGAGGCGATCTTGCACTCCTAATACACTTTGTTTTTTTTAAAACCTAATCTGGCTCTGGGCCGCTAACGCAAGGGCTAATCCCATACTACAGAGGTGACTTAGAGAAGAACACTTTACATTACATAAACGAAGAATAGTTTGAGAAAATAAGTTCACCTCAAAACAACTGTGAGTGGGAGCTCGAGAGGGTTAGCACTCTCTATCCCAATATGTAGCTTTACAAGAAAAAGATGAAAAGAGTAATTACATTTTAGGAAAAGGTTACATGATGGAAATGCTTCGAACCCGCCGCGAGTGTTAAACTGCCGACCTAGCAAGAAAAGAAGTTATTAATAGGCCATTACCTGGAGTTGAACGGCTGAAGAAGAAAGAGGCGCTTCCCGCCTCCTGCTATGTACTTAATACACTGAAAGATGGAACAGAAGTGGCCCGGAGACCCCAAAATCAGCAGTTTATATCCCCTCGCGGAAGATTCTAGGCGTTAGGGGAAATAAAACACCCTCCCACAAAATCTTTATTGGTTCGGGAAAAGAAACCCCTACCCAGAGGAAAAAGAAACACATTATTGGTGGAAAATTAATTAAAGAAATTCGGGATTGGCTAGATCCAAACTAAGGGGAAAAAGAGGGGTATACAGCCAACTTAAACAATAACAGAAAGAAATTTAACAAGAAACAAACTTTTGAAATAAAAATTTCTCCAACAAAATAGTTCTTTGATTTCGCACTAGGTTGCACTATTGTAATTCTTCAGTAGTGTCCTCTAGAAGAGAAAGTTCACACTTCTTACTTCAAGCGAAACAAAACACATCAAAAGTGACACAGTTCAAAAACTCAAAATTTTCCACGTGGTGACATCTTCTGAGAAAGTAGAGAATTAATAGAATAGATAAAGTTCAACCTTCCTCCAGAAGAGGAGTTTCAACTGGCGCAACTTTTAAATAAACAGAGTAGAGGTGTACCGCCCGGTACAATAATAATAATAATAATAATAATAATAATAATAATAATAATAATAATAATAATAATAATCTGGACCGTCGTCAAAATGCGCGGACCGCGATGGAAACGGGTCCTGGCCGGGTAATGACTACGAATGCAGTCCGGCCGCGGGTTCAGTACCGCCAAGACACCCAAGACGACACCATGCCGGATCTCCTCAAGGATTTGATCCATAAAAAAATTGCTTATAGGAAAAGATGGCAAAGATTTAGGGACCCAACTGACCGGGTGGAATACCTGGAGCTAGCCCGGGAAGTACGAAATCGATTGCTGGAAAGAAAGATTGAAAATGGAAGGAACTTTGCCGTCAGATCGTGAATTTTGGCGGATTATATATAAAATGTTAAGCATTCAATTAAAAATTTCAGTATAATACCATAGCGAAGCACGGGTTTGTTGCTAGTAGTTCTATAGGAATCAAGCCGAATTACTGCCTCCTCCATGCGTGAAGTAGAGAGAGCATTTTAAAAATGAAAGCAGATTATTTCAACTCTAATTGGTCATTAAAGTAACTTCCACCAATCACAATTTAATTTAACTAAAAAATAAGCGTCCTTCGGGCAGTGAAAGTTTCAGTAAACTAAAGTCATTCCTGTTTAATTAAATAGTCTTAATTTAGATTTATCTTGTGCTAAAACGCAAGTGTATAAAAGAAGTAGATTGCGTGTACTGTATTTATTCATTCAACGCCGGCACTAATAAGCAGACGGATAACGTAACTCTCACAGTTTGTTTAATAATCAACGAGCTTAAATTTTTCTCTTCAAACGTCAGATTTCTTAATTAATGAATTTATTTTCGTATTCAACTATAACAGAACATCTTTACTGGGTATAAAATCACACGGTGCCAATAAACGTACAGATACGAGGCTGAGCTCTTCTTCTTATTCTCCTTATTCTTCTTCTTTTTCATCAACACCTGTGGGGTCGCGGGTGCGAACTGTGTTGCACATGTTTTAGTCCTGTTTTACGGCCGAATGCCCTTCCTGACACCAACCTTATATGGAAAGATTTAATCACTATGGCGTGTTTCTGTGGTGGTTGGAAGTGTAGTGTAGTGTAGTGTAGTGTAGTGTAGTGTAGAGTAGTGTAGTGTAGTGTGTTGTCTGAATATGAAGAGGAAAGTGTTGCAACAAAACACGAACACCCAGTCCCCGAGCAAGAAGAACTAATCAAACACGATTAAAATACCCGACCCAGCCGGGAATCGAACCCGGGACTCTCTGAACCGAAGGTCTCAACGCTGACCATTCAGCCAATGAGTCAGACGAGGCTGAGCTTTTTCAAATTATTCAGTACAAAATGACACGTTTCGTCTAATCAAGTGGGCATCTTCACATTTCTCCATTTAAAACAAATGAGAAAATTCTAAAAATATTACATAAGATACAGATGGTTTTACAATTTTTAAACATGTTACTGTGCGGGAAATGATAAGCATTGTGCTGTCTGGGGCACAACGGGAATACTTTCAACAGAAACTTTGGAACAAGCTGAGTATCACAATAATCTAGAGCACACATTGGTACATTTACAACCACCAGTTAGCTACCTTTCTTTTTCAGCACATGCTTTTTGAAAACTGCTCCCAGTGTTATACGATAGTATTCTAATAACAAAACTTACAGAACTTCGTTGTTAACAGCATATTTCGTGTTTGAATCATTTGTTCCAACGAAATGAAATGAAATGGAATGTCCGAGGACATGTTCGACTCGGCAGATGCAGGTTTTGATTCGACTCCCGTAGGCAACCTGCGCGTAGTGATTAGAATGAAATGATGATAAAGACGACACATACACCCAGCCCCCGTGCCAGCGAAATTAACCAATGGTGGTTAAAATTCCCGACCCTGCCGGGAATCGAACCCGGGACCCCTGTGACCAAAGGCCAACACGCTAACCATTTAGCCATGGAGCTGGACATTTGTTCCAACTCTCTAAACATAGAGACGTGACTAGTGTTAGTTGTCAGCTTAGTACCCACCGGGTAAGATGCCAGTCAGTTGATCTCTTGAAAATTTACGTGGTGCCGGAAAGCACACCCAGCCTTAAATTCCTAACCAGAAAACAGATGAGCCAGGGTAGCTTTAGCGACCCCAGAAATACTTGGGTTACGCTGAAGAGAGTTCAATTTTCTAACCTTAAACTTCCCATCAGCGAAATACTGCAATCATTCAAAAGCATTTCGTATACTGAATTTAATTATCAGGTGACCTTTTTCGTTTATTGATTTTTTGAGTTTTGACCCCATTTCACACCACTCTACAGGGGATATTGGGTTCAATTTATGCATCTTCTAAGAATCTGAAAGCTTTAGTAAGGTGACGATTTGTTAGCCTTTGCGAAGTCAAATGGGAACCTACCCAGTGCTCTGGCACATGACTCAAGGAACCGGTCCCCCCATTAAAAATAAATTCTAATAAAGTTCGATTGCTTCCACAGATTCCTCGACGATAATCTATGTTACCGAATAATTTCTATACATACTGAAATTAGAGTCGATTACGCCTAGATAGAGTTTATCAATTATCTGTCGTGATTTCACGTACTCCAATACAGATGCTACAGTTGCACAGATTTCATGCAGAGTAAATGAAATAACAGCAACAACACCCCCTTCCTGATCGTCTAAAACAAAGCGGTGAAGCTCCACTAAGCGAGAAAGCAAGCTACTGTATCTAGTGAGAAGGCGCATTACCAACATTTTCCTCAGAATGAAGATGGCACAAGAATTGCCCTGAAGAGACAGGCCGAATGATGAGCTCAATCGACACTCAAATGTATATTAGTAAGAGTTCACTCTTACCGTGAGTTCAAGTCTCAGTATTGCACTTCCTCTGTATGCACGTATGGATAGACACGTACCTGAAATGAAAAGAACACTTTATTAGGAAGATTAATTGCAGAAAACCACAAGGAATGAAATGTAATTCGAGAGTTAAAATTATAATTCATTCATGCGGTCATTCATTCGTCTATATATCACCCTTAGTCATTTTGATTATATTCTGTTATGCCTTTCAACCTTAACGGCCTCACTGCGACCTAAACTGATTCTACACATATTTCCTTCAAATCGTTAAATATCGAGTCAAACTACTGTACTGTATATCCTAGATCAGGGATGGCAAACCTTTACCGACTAGCGTGTCAATTAAGTTCTTAATTATTGTGTTTTACTGTCTAGTGTGCCATCGGTTATCTTCCATTAAAATCATAATGAAACTCCTCATCTGATTTCCTTTAAATATTAGATTGCAAATGAATATGTCATGATTTTATTTTGCAAATATCACTGAAAAATACATATCGTAAAACATGTACATTTTAAGAATAAGGTATATTTTAGGTTTAACCTAATAAAATGTGTAAAAAAATACGGCCACAGAATTAATTCAGACATACTTCTTTATTAAAGCGTAATGCTGAAATATGGTATGTTGCTAGATTTTCGACCTATTTCTTCTTCTTCTTTTTAATCTGCTTACCCTCCAGGGTTGGTTTTTACCTCGGACTGAGCGCGGGATCCCACCTCAACCGTATCAAGTGCAGTGTCCTGGAGCTTCAGACTCTGGGTCGGGGGATACAACTGGGGAGGATGATCAGTACCTCGCCCAGGCGGCCTCCCATGCTATGCTGAACAGGGGCTTTGCGGGGTATGGGAAGATTGGAAGGGATAGGGAAGGAAGTGTCCGTGGCCTTACGTTAGGTAAGAAGAAGTGGGAAACCATGGAAAACCACTTCCAGGATGGTTGAGGTGGGAATCGAACCCACCTCTACTCAGGTGACCTCCCGAGGCTGAGTGGAGCCCGTTCCAGCCCTCGTACCATTTTTCAAATTTCGTGGCAGAGGCGGGAATCGAACCCGGGCCTCCGGGGGTAGCAGCTAATCACACTAACCACTACACCACAGAGGCGGACGACCAATTTATTACTTGTAAAAGTCATTAAAATAATTATGTTTGTATGTTGTCTGACGTGCCACAGAAGTCGTGTTCTCGTGTCACCTAGTGGCACGCGTGACATAGGTTCGTCATCCCTGTCCTAGATCCATACCTACTTCACTCTTCGTCGAGATATGTATTCTTTATTACGGTCTCTGGGATTCTCTCTCATAACTTGGCTTTTGCATAATTTAAGAAAATAAAGGTCCTTCTAAGAGCCTCCGTGGCTCAGGCGGCAGCGCGCCGGCCTCTTACCGCTGGGTTCCGTGGTTCAAATCCCGGTCACTCCATGTGAGATTTGTGCTGGACAAAGCGGAGGCGGGACAGGATTTTCTCTGTGTGCTCCGGTTTTCCCTGTCTTATTTCACTTCAGCAACACTCTCGAATATCATTTCATTTCATCTGTCAGTCATTAATCACTGCACCAGGAGTGCGACAGGCTTCAGCAGCCGGCACAATTCCTATCCTCGCCGCTAGATGGGGTTTCATTCATTCCATTCCTGACCCGGTCGAATGACTGGATACATGCTGTGGATTTTCAAAGGTCCTTCTAGTTGCAGAGAAATTAAAGTTCCAACAATGCACAATGAAGCGGTGTCTATTTATTTTATGCTATCAAGATAGCGGTGCTTTGCTATGGTTTTAAACCGAAAGTTAAAATTCAGTTTTGGGGAATCCACTGTTGGATGAGCCTGTAAAATACACACTCAGTTCGTACGTCAAACGGTTTTGGAGGAATGATTATTCATCTTCGGATGTAACACTTATTTGAATCCCATAGAATTGGAATGTTTTAAAACCCTTATCTCATCAAACATATAAGACGCAGACGCGATTAACCTGTGAAATTTTGACATCGTACTTTGAACAGTATTGGAGGAGTAGAAGGTTTTAAATTTTGTTTAATTTAACGTCGAGGACACACTAGACCAACTTCCATATAGGATTCTAACTTCGTACGTGAAACGGTTTCGAAAGAATGAATATTGTAATTTTCAGAGTCAAGACCCAACTAAATCACTTGGGGGAGAAATACTTTGAAGTAAATGTAGCCTATATGATATCAGACACGTAGCGTAAACGTTCTTGTAAAATTAAAACTTCATACGTCAATCGGTCTTGGAAGAATGAATAATTTCGTTTCAGGAGCTAACCCCATTTAACGATTTAGGGGTGGAATATTTCAAAATATTTCCTATTTCACATCTAGGAGGAGCAAGCATCATGTGAAATTTGAACCTTGTATGTCAAACGATTTCAGAGGAATTAATATTTTGGTCATCAGGTCTAACCACCTGCCCCCTCCCCCTCCGCCCAGTGTATTCTTTTCGAGACCACTCGTTATTTAAAATATAAAACATACCGGAACAACCATCAAGTGAAATTCCAACCTCGTATGTCAAACGGATAAGATTATTTGTATTCAGGCCTCGACAACCCCCCCCCCCCAGTAAAAATCCCCTAGGGGTGTATTGTATCAAGACTACTTATTTAAATACAAGACGTACAGGAGCAACCATCGTGCAAAATTTCAATCGCGTATGTCAAACAAATTCAGAGAAACGATTGTTTTGTCATCAGGCCTCACCCCCGCTCCCACTTCAGTCAATACCCATTAAGGGCGTAATTTTAAGACCGCTTTTTGTTTAAAATCTAAGACATACAGGAGCAACCATCAAGTGAAATTTCAAGCTCGTATATCACACGGTTTGAGAGGAATGAATATTAATATCGTCAGGTCTCACCCACCCAGCTAAACGCCCTTAAGTGTGTATTGTCTTAAGACCAATTCTTATTTGAAATGTAAGACGTACAGGAGGAACTATCATGTGAAATTTCAACCTCGTATGTCAAACGGTCTCAGAGAAATAAATAGTTTTATTTTCGTTTTTCTAAACTTGTCTTATTTAACATCTAACACTTAAAAAAGTAATCAGCGAGTGAAATTTCAACTTTGTCTGGTAAACGGTTTCCTGGGAACGGATATTTTGGTTTTTAGGGTTTTACCCCCGTTTCATCCCGTTAGGGGTGGAAGTTTTGAAACCCCCCCCCCCCCCTTAGTGAGCACCTACATTGTAAGATAAATGCATCCCCAAGCTTCCATTTCTTGATGTGCAGTAGTTTTGCGTGCACGATGATTGACTATCAGTCAAGACATTGCATTTTATATACATAGATTTTTATCTAGGGCAAAATTTTAACCGCTTAATCATTTGGATCGTCGAACAGTTAATAAACCAAACCCAGTAGAATAACGGCGTCGAAAGACAAGATATTGCTTTAGTTGAGGGGCTTCAGGTATCTCTGCCAATAGCGTTAATGAGCGTGAATCCTCTCTGTGGTACTCGGTAAGACAGAATTATCTTACTCACATACAGTACACGGTTATTTAGCTAAGATATCCACCACAATTAACTCGTGAACCGTTCAAGATATCGATATTCTGTTTTAATTTTCACACCACATTTAATTAATTTTGTATTTATGTAGAGCTTAAATCACATCGTTACCTGCCATCATTAGAAATGATTATAGTACCATATTTGTTATTGTCCTGTATAATTGTAAGTATAATGTATGTTTCTGACACGATTAAATAAATAAATAAATAAATAAATAAATAAATAAATAAATAAAATTTCAGTATGTTACCAAAGGGCTCATAACTGAACTTGCAATACTTTTCTAGCGTGTCAGTATCTGCTGAGATAACGATACTGTCGGCAGCCCTGAAAATGGTTTTCCGTGGTTTCCCATTTTCACACCAGGCAAATGCTGGGGCTGTACCTTAATTAAGGTCACGGCCGCTTCCTACCCATTCCTAGGCCTTTCCTGTCCCATCGTCCTGTCCTATCTGTGTCGGTGCGACGTAAAGCAAAATAGCAAACAAAAGCAAAGATATCGATACTAAAGATATTTTTTCAAATAGAACTCCACTCTGTTTTTATACCTAGAATTAAACTTACAACTATTGCGAATTCAGCGCCGTGAATATTTTGAAAATCGGACCAGTACTTCTCGAGAAAATGTAATGTATTCAAACATGCTTCATTTGCCAAGTGGGGGCTGCCCTGTTCGATCCGCGCTACGTATGAAACCTGAGCTAGCTGTTGACAGCTAGGTATTCACTTTACTGTGCTTATAAATACACAATGATAAAATGTATGAGTTAACACCTTTAATATCGGCGTAGGTAACAGGTAAAGGATGTTTTTCTTTTCCTATCCGACTTCTCTTAGTTAACCTTTACTTTTTTCCGATCCCAACGGTATTAGGTTTGCGAAGCCTCGGGTGTCTCATTTTGATCGGCCTTCGTGGCCGTTCTCTTTCTTTTGTTCGTTTTTCGAAGAATCAAACCACTACTCCTTTTTCCCTTCTGATTAGTGTTAAGAAAGGGCGATTACCCAGTTGTACTGCCATTACTTTCAAACATTCAATGTAATGTTAACTACTATCCCTCATACTAGACCTTTCTTCCTTTCTTATGAATGATTCTTCTCCGTTCTCTGCCACTTTTCCTTCAACTAGGTGGGGATGTCCGTGTCACGCATGTCTATTTGGCCCAGCTTTAAAGGCAAATCTCCTGCCGGACGTCAATCAAGTACGATTTTCTTTTTTCCCCTAGTGTTTGCACTATGTGGTTTTCGGCGACAATGGGACAGGAGAAGGCTAGGACCGGGAAGGAAGCGGTCATGGCCTTAAAGTACAACCCCGGCATGTAAAAATGGCAAACCACGGAAAATCATCAGGGACGCCGACGGTTGGATTCGAATCCACCATCTCCCGAACGCAAGATGTTCGGTTCTGTGAGGTTAAATATCCCGTTAGGATAATAATGTTGCCCCATAGAACCCGTCACATATCCGTTTTTATTTTACCTGTTACCTACGGAGATATTAAAGGTATTTAATCACTCATTTTATCATATTGTATTTATGCGCTCAGTATAATGAAAACTTAGCTGTCAGAAGAAGGTGAAGGAAGTCTACTGTATGTCTACAACCAGCTCATGTTTGACACGTAGTGCAAATCGAATAGCTGGAAAATGAAGCAAGTTTAAATACATTACATTCTCTCGAGAAGTACTTGTTTGATTTTTCAAAATAATCACGCTGCTGAATTTGTAACGTTTGTAGGTCTAAGATTAGGTGTAGAAAACGGTGTAGTTCCATATAAGGAAACAAAGGATTATCTCAGAAGATACTGACGCCATCAAAAAGTACTCTTAAGTCCCTAGGTACCATTACTGAAGGTGAAGACAGAACGTCAATATCTTTAAATGTTCACGAGTTACTTGAGATGGATAACTAGCTGAATAACCCTGAATAACCATGGCCTTTATGTCAGGTACAATACCGACATGTTCCAGGCTCCGAACTGGAAAAGAACAAAGTCGATGATGGAATGTGATCAGCTGCCGTCACGAAGCGAAATATACCCCGTTCCAATACTTGAACTGTACTATGGTTTAAATCCACCAAAGCCGAGAGAATCCGGACAGGGCTGAAAGAAGAGCGTCACAGCCTGTAGACAAGCAAGACAAAGGAAAGAGGTCCAAAGCCCCTGCGTACAGTGGGTTCAAACCCACCACTTCCTGAATGGAAGCTTACAACTACATGACAACTGGCTGCGTATTTTTATACCTACAGTTTAATGTGAACTCCGATCCACAGTGCCACGTCTTCTCTCTTCTAAAACAACCATTTGCACTGAGCAGAAAGTGTGGTGGTGTGGAGGCTATTGAGGCGAGTAATGCGGCTTGTATATGGAAGAAGCCACCTAGACCAACGTATTGGAACGATCTCAGTAGGTATTTGCTTGGGGTTAAAGTGAGGAAGCATGGAAAATCACTTTATGCTAGTGTTGGTAAAATGGGGATTTTAAACCCATTTTTCTTCTCAATTCTGTAAACCAGTCAAAACTTCACGACAGAGCCGGATATCGACCCGGTCCAACGGAATGGGAAGTTATCGTGGTAACACCCGGACTACTCAAGGCTGAACCACACTTCCCAGATGATATTACGATTACCAATGGCCCTACACGAGCACATTGCCATAAATATAATCTTTGTCTTCAGGCAACTGTAGAGACAGCAGTTTCTCTTCACAAGACTGATAGAACACTCAGTTTACTTCCTGTTCGCCAACCTTTCCTGTTCTTGCCCTCCCCATTTTACGCACACGATGAGACTGACGAACGACATCTTAAGAATGAGCATGGCTTATATTACTGGAGCCTTGTTAAAGAGCCCACCCAGTCTCTCGTGGGAACGGCACTGATATCCGAGCTGACATCCACCAGAGGTGCTGACCTTCCCGAACACATTTCCTTTAGGGCGGATAAAACATCACGAAATGAACAAGACGTAACTCAAGTACCTAAAACATAAGAAGCATAAGAACATAAGAACATAAGAAGACCTAATAGCACACCAATTTGGATAAATAATGAGATATGATTAGATTGTTAGGGGATGGCATCATGTGCACCAGGAATGGCAATAGCTCCAGCTTACAAAAGCTGTTAATATTGTAGGTGTGCGTATGTTGAGTTCTTAGCCCGAAAGCTGGTTGGATACTCAAAGCTGACGAAGTCAGTTTACGTGTGAATGAAGAGGCGTGCCAGGAAAAAGAGAAACGAAGTAGTTTTCCGCTGTTTTCCTCACTGGGCAGAAGATGTTATTCCCTATCAGTCTCCAAGCCCACCGAAACGCATACACCAACTGACGCTATGAGCGACACCTTCGCAACATTGGAAACACTGGCTGTAATACGGAATGGCATTACTAGCATTGGTCACTTTCATAATGTCAAAGCCAAGGATGAGACTGAGCCTAGTCAATGAAAGTAACAAATTTGTTCTAGCCCATACCGGAAAACACAATGTCTCGCGAGAAATGGACCTGGGTCTGTATATATTTGCGGCCCACTAACTTCTTTTACGGGTTTCGAAGGTACCAACGTGTCGGTATTTTGTTCCGCAGAAGTTCTACGTGCCGGTAAATCCACCGACATGAGGCTGCCGTATGAGCACCTCCAAATGCCGCCGGACAGAGCCGGGATAGAACCCACCGATTTAGGCTCATAAGGCCAGCACTCTACCGTCTGTGCCCACTTAGCCCGTCAATACTAGGCTACCTGACGCTAGCATTAGCATCTACCCTCTAAGCAAGAAACCTAACTACTTATCTGTGCGACTTCACGTGATAACTTTTATCGTGATCAAACCCACTGGACTTCCACCTTTATTAAGAACAGGAACAAACTTCTTTTTAAAATCCCACGTGTATCGGACGAGATTCGAACCATGACCACCTACCTTGGTGAAGAAGCTAGTGGCAATGTCACTCAGCTATCACGCTCCTCCACTCCCTAGCGCAAAATCAAGTAGCAGTCTGACCCTTTAAAGCATAGGTCCCGCTGCTTAAGGCGAAGCAAATACAATAAAGTAATTCCTGACTAAGCCTTTAACTCCTCATTCCGTATATTCTTCTGTCACTGTTCCCTCATCTGATTGCCCACCCAACTTTCACTCCTGTCAAGCAAAGTCGGTCTGGACACAGACCGATGTACTAACCGTTTCGTCAAAGAACTCTATTCTTTCTTACAAAACATTGTTAATCGCAACTGCGAAGTCACTGTATTAGCTTTGCTGCACCATGATTTATTCACTTAGTATTCCACCACCTTAGAACACGCATCCTGTTATTATTATTATTATTATTATTATTATTATTATTATTATGCTAGTGGCTTTACGTCGCACCGACACAGATATGTCTTATGGCGACGATGGGATAGGAAAGGGCTAGGAGTTGGAGGGAAGCGGCCGTGGCCTTAATTAAGGTACAGCTCCAGCATTTGCCTGGTGTGAAAATGGGAAACCACGGAAAACCATCTTCAGTGCTGCCGACAGTGGGATTCGAACCCACTATCTTCCGGATGCAAGCTCACAGCTGCGTGTCCTTAAGCGCACGGCAAACTTACCCGGTATTATTATTATTATTATTATTATTATTATTATTATTATTATTATTATTTAATATGTTAATATTATATTTATTATATTAATAATAATCATTATAATAATTCATTATCTCAGTTGCCATGTACAGACAATTCAATTTGACACTATTTAGGCTACCTGCGTTCAATTATGGAGTTCTGCTTTGCACTACAAAAACTAATTTCTGTTGGGCGGTATATGGTTGAGTTTAAATTAATTTTCACGTGTGAACACCGAATGTGTCAGATCTTTTATATACCAAGCTCGTACGAAATGGAGTTCTGAATTAACTTTCTACTGCCCTGAAAAAATAGTACAACCTCTGTCGGGTTTGAACCCGCGATCTTGGGATCACGAGGTCAACACTTTGTGACGGATCCGTAGATGGAGCTAGAGTCGCCTGACCGATGGTAGACGAAAGCCGTTCAACTGAATGCAAGTTACGGCGCCGCGCGCAGCCCTGAACTCCCCCTGCCAACTGCCGTTTGCACTTTAATTGAAAAAGTTTCCACGATTCGTCTACTAGACAGCGGCAGCAAATCACAAGATAAATATTTTCACTTTTAATGGGGTCGCTCCTTGAACTGGTTTTCTTTATAAAAAGAACGGAAAGAAGATGGAGGGAGACGTTGTTTACCGAGTAATATCACAAAAGCGCGCCGCCCGTGCAGCGTAATGTGATTTGATTTGAAACTCTTAAGCCATATAAGGCTGCTAGAAGAACTTTCTACTCCCTAAAGGCTGTACCATCTAGAGCATTAGCACCTCAAACTAGTTACTAATGCAGACCACCCTGAAGTGAAGGACGAAAATCTCTCTGTGACGCATCAAATGGAAGGCAAATATGTTAGAAGCGAAGGAAAGATGTTATTGTTACATCTCGCATTAGAGGCTAGGGCGGTCCAGGGATGGCGAACCTATGACACCTAGTGGCACGCGAACACGACTTATGTGGCACCTCAAACAAAATACTAACATAATTACTTTAATCTTTAACATGTAATAAACCGGTCGAAAATCTAGCAACATAACATATTTTAACATTGCGCTTTAATAAAGAAGCATGTCTGAATTAATTATGGCCATATTTTTTTACACATTTTATTAGGTTAAACCTAAAATATACCTTATTCTTAACATATACCTGTTTTACGATAAGTAATGTTCAGTGATATTTGCAAAATAAAATAATGATTCAGTTGCAATCTAACACCTAAACGAAGTCAAATGAGGAGTTTATGATGATTTTAAAGGAAGATAACCGATGGCACACTGGACAGTAAAATACAATAATTAAGACATTAATTGACACGCTAGTCGGTAAAGGTTTGCCATCCCTGGGCTAAGCCATGAACCCAGCCGTTCCTCAAGAAATTTTACGAACGTTATACGGCCTCCTGGCAATTCCAAGTTTTTCTTTTATGATAATTTTCTTATGATGTAATTAGGTTAATGTGGAATACGTTAGGTCTGATGTTGAAACTCAAACCTGATGTGCGAGTTCCTCAGTGGCTTCAATAGCAAGTAATGACGTTAAAATTAAGCACCAACCAGAGATAACTCACACAACTAACAAATAACTGACAAAACCCCACCAAATAGATCAACGTTCAAATTCCATACTATTAATGAAACGGTGAAGAGTTAACTTCTTTCGGTCAAGTCAAATGCCACTGGAGTTGATCTGCCCATCATCATCATCATCATTAAACGCATTCTAGATATTATTCGTCCAATAATTACTCACATACACAATCTCTGCCTCAGTTCTGGAACATGCCCAAGGACATGGAAAGATGCAATTATAAATCCGGTACCAAAAATGTCTCTAGCTCTCTCCCTATCAGATTATCGACCGATGGGTATACTTTCATCTCTCTCCAAACCGTTCGAACGGATAATCCATCGGCAACTAACCCAGTATCTTATAAAGTATTCCCTGTTTGACCCATTACAGTCAGGGTTTAAAAAGGGACACAACACGACCACTGTTCTATTGAAGCTTACAGATGACAGATACGCAATGAGTGAACAGAAGGTCACATTACTTACTCTTCTTGATTTTAGTAGTGCATTCGACACTGTAAACATAGGCATACTGATGGCCAAATTAAAATCCCTTCATCTAAATCAGACAGCTTTACAACACTTTAGCTCTTCCCTCACAAACCGCAGACAACGAGCCGTTATAAAGAATAAGACTTCTCAATGGACAATGGAACACTCAGGAGTACCGCAAGGTTCTGTACTTGGACCACTGCTTTTTATTTTGTACTTAAACGACATAGCAAATCTACTGAAATATTGCAATTATCATATATATATGCGGATGACCTCCAAATACATTATCACACAAAACTGGGGGATATTCGTATAGCAACTGATAGAATGAATGCTGACTTACAAAATTCATCATCATATGCTTGTGAAAACTCTATATTAATAAATCTCTCCAAGAGAAAAGCTATTATAGTTGGACAATCGAAATTAATAAACATGATAAAGACTGTAGACATACCTTCACTCACTCTATCTGGTACCAAAATTCCGTATGAAAGTTCGGTAAATAATCTAGGTGTTGTTAAAACTGAAAACCTAAATTGGAATGAACACGTCACACGTATCTGTAACAGAATATATGCCTCACTCCATCCTCTGAAATACAACCATTTTACCGTTAAATATGAAAGTCAGGCTTATAAAAACATTAGTTCTGCCTTATTCTATTATTGCGATGCTGTATTCATAGATACAAAGAAAGAAGAAATTAGAAAGACACAAAGGACCATGAATTCCTGCATCAGATTTATGTTTTTGTTACGCTACGGCAATCATGTCACGCCTTATTACAAGCAACTTTCGCTCCTGAAATTTGAAGAACTCAGAAATCTTCATGTAGCCGTGTTGGTGTTCAGATCACTAACTGAGAGAACTCCCCAGTACTTGACAAACATTTATATACCTTTCCTCTTTTCACCAGCATAATACACGCTCTGTTACTACACTTGCCATTCCCTTTAGCAGGTCAGTTGCCTATAATCGCTCATTTATTGCGAACTGAAGTAGATTCTATTCCAAATAACATCCGAAGCAGTAACTCATTACAGTCTTTCAAGTCTTCCGACGGAAAGTACCTCTTAGATGCATAAACCAACGGTGTGATGGTGTGTGTGTTTGTGTATAATCAGTTAATTTTCTTTACATTAATTTAGATTAAATTTCATTTAGTACTTCGACAAATGATATGTACACATTGGTATAATTATTATGTTGCATTTATTTTGAATTCATATTGCACATAAGTTTCAGTTAAAATATTAATATTCTCCACAATTTTTCTGTACAGTGACGTGGTTAAGTGTAAGAGAGGACCAGGAGTCCTAACCTCGCCACTATTAAAGACAAATAAAATAAATCAAAATAAATACACTCCTGTTCATAAAAACAGAACACCTTAAAAGACTAGAGATAGGAAGTTCATATTCACAGGACATGACCATTAGTATATTCTGCAAAAACGATTAACATTTCAGTCACCCAGGTGTCTTGCTGCCTGGTAGGCACTGGGTCCTCCGTGGGCAATGGTAACTTGTTCCATGCCGGATGGCATCGACGCGTATAAGGCGCGAATGTTGTCCTGGGGTATAGCCATCCATGCGGCATTCAGCTGGTTCCACACTTAATCTTTGGTGGTTGGCATTGAGTCACAGCGCCGCACCGGTCGTTTCACCATATCTCACATTTTCGATGGGCGATAAATCAGGTGATCGTACGGGCCAGGACAACATTCTAACATCCTGTGACAACAAGAAGGCACGTGTTCGTGCAGCAACATGTGGTCCCGCATTGTCCTGCTGAAATACGGCGTCTGGGGTGTCGTGCAGAAAGGGTATGGCTACGGGGCGCAGGATGTCATTCACGTAGGTCAAACTGGTCACAGTGCCCTGGACACGCACCAACTGTGATTTGTGGTTGTACCCAATAGCACCCCACACCGTAAGGCCTTGAGTTGGCGCTGTATGTCTTGTGTGAATGCAGTCAATGTGATGCCTCTTCCCCTGTCTGCGGCGAACCAAAATGCGGCCATCATTTTCAAACAAACAGAATATGGAATTCGTCCGAAAACACTATCTGCTGTCATTCCTGTCACCAGTGACTTCGTTCCATACACCACTGCAGTCTAGCATGTTTATGCACATTAGTCAAAGGTAGGCGGAGAAGTGGATGGCGCGCCGGTAAGCGTAACAAACGGCAACGGACTGTCACTCCTGATAGTGTACGATATGTTACACTATTGCGCCAGAGTCGAGGAGGACGCAAATCTGTCCTGCAATGCCATTCGCATGAGGTGTCAATCTTCTCGGGGGGTGGTCTGGGTGGTGCGAATAGACCCATCTCGTGTTCTACGGCCTTCTGTAAACCATTCTGTACACACCCGTTGCACTGCCGACATACTCCGTCCCACACGAGCAGCAATTTCCCGGATGGATGAATCACGTTCTCACATGCGAATAATGCGCCCTCTTTCATACTCACTCATTTGACGGTACGGTTCTCGTGTACGTCTTCGAGATATCCTGCGCGCCTGCTCAAGTCACACTGATCCATTACCTTCGGCTTATAGCGACAACGAGAGCCGCAGGCACATTTTACCAGTCAGTGGTGGTGCGCCGAAATATCGATGTGGACCTTGAACCTGAGGGACGACTTGATTCATATGCTAATCATTTCTTCAGAACATACTAATGCATATGTCCTGTGAATATGAACTTATATCTAGTCTTTCAAGGTGTTTTGATTTTTATGAACACGAGTGTATTTCCATTCAGTACCCAGGTCGTACAACACCAATAAATAATAATAATAATAATAATAAAGCTTAGCTGGGGAAACTGATCCGGTCGCGAAGGTCCAGGACTGGATAAGGCAATTTATTGCACGACTGATGACGGGACTTCGTAAATGAATACTACCCGGGTGGGTATCCGTTAGACATATAGTATCAGTGCCTGCGGGTATTTCCGGCGATACATTAAATTCTCTTTCCACCTGTAAGATTGTTCCTCTGCTCCACCACCTTCCCCTGCACATGTATCGGTATAATGGCAGAGGAGTGTTAACGGCTTCTGCAGCCTGGTCATTCCCCTCGCCTGACCAGAGAACGTTAATTGTGTAATCCTAAATGGGACACTTGTTGTACATATATAAAATAAAGAGTTTTGTTTGTACATTGTTCGGAATTTAAAAAGAATGGTCTGTCTGTCTGTCTGTCTGTCTGTCTGTCTGTCTGTCTGTCTGTCTGTCTGTCTGCGCATCACGAGGAAACGGCCGAAGATAATTTAAAGAAAATCGGTAAGGTATGTAATGTCGGGGAATAAGGAACTACAGCCTACGCTATAAATACTTTTATAAGAAGTCATAATACCACAGATTCGAAAGAAAACTAAATGTGAAGGCCTACAATATAGGAAAATCATAAAATTGATCAACAATAACATTACATTGACCATTGTTTGTTGTGATGTGCTTTGTGCCTTCTGTTGCAACTCATCTCCGATAGATGGGATTACTGCTATGTACCGAGTATAACAGCCTGCCTGAATATTGGCGGGAAGTAGATGGAGATTTAGATCTGTCTTCTTTAACATGTCATTCCTCTGGTTCATACATTTTCTGATACTGCTGGTACATAACACACTGGTCCATCACAGTATTTCAGCTACATAATTCCTACTCTGAGGCACTGATTGGAATGAACAATGTGCACATGTATCGGTATAATGGCAGAGGAGTGTTAACGGCTTCTGCAGCCTGGTCATTGGACTGTTAGATCGGCTCCGTAGTACTGTTCGTTAAAAGTGAGAAAATGTGCGGTTTTTCAATTCATCGAGTATTTTGTACGATGGCATTGCTTTTAATCATTACATTCCTACCGATATCGTTGAAATGACGTATGTTGACTTCAGGTGAGAAAACTACAGTCTGTCTGAGAATTCGGTAGCGAAGCAAGGGTACATCAGCTAGTTTTAAATAAAACAACTTCTCGGAAACTGAAACAGGATGATCTAGACCAGGGCCTCTCAAACGCCCAAAATCTCACGCGTGCAAACTGGTGCGCAGAGTTCCTGTGCACAGTGCATCGGTCCCGCTCGTCTCAGCTCGGACCAACGCTTCGTCTCTGGGCTACTCGGCAGGTGCATGCACTCAGAGGCCCTGGTCTAGACAAAATTAAACTATTTCAACTCATGCAGGGGAAACGGGGGTGTAGAGGGCACATACCTATTTCCCATGACGAAATCCTTCCCTGTTAAACATTGATATGCAGAAGAGAAATATAGACAATGTATTTTTAATAATAATAATATTATTTAATTTACGTCCCACTAACTACTTTAACGATTTTCAGAGACGCCGGGGTGCCGGAATTTAGTCTCACAGGCGTTCTTTCACGTGCCATTAAATCTACCGACACGAGGCTATCGTATTTGAGCACCTTCAAATCCCACCGGACTGAGCAAGGATCGAACCTGCCAAGTTGGGGTCAGAAGGACAGCGCTTCAACCATCTGAGCCACTCAGCCCGGCAACAATGTATTTCACATCGGTGTTCACATGCCATAGCAGTGACATTAAGTAAGGTGCAATTTAATTTTAGAACACTAACTTCACTCTTTTACTTTTTAGTTAGTAAGAACATTTCGAAACAACCGGTCTTTATTCATCCTTCATATCATAATATTACAGAATACAAAACTGTAACGAACGAGTACCCCGCTAACACGGGAATCAGATTTTAAGTGGACGGGTACCCGCTTCTTATTATCCGAAAGCAACGGATAATGCTCGGGTATCACTAGCCCTATTTCAATGTTATTACCACTCACAGTACATCTTTAGTATCGGTATAGCAGGGAAGGATATCAAGGTTCGTGTAGTGCCAGCCGGACTTAGATCTCCAGCTCAATCAAATGGCGTGGAGCAGTTAAGAGGCATGCGAGTATTTTTTAATGAAGAGCGAACAAGCAGGACAGCTAGCCATTAATTACGGAGTTCATTTAATGTAGCAGGAGGAAATCTAATCAACAAATCGTTTCACGAATATAAGAGCACGTGATGACCTCTTAAGGCGGCTGTTTTCCAAGGAATACTCTTCGCCAGTCTTATTTGGTAGAACAGAATAACGACTAAAAGTGAATAAACAATGTACCACTCACAAATATAAAACGTCGCGTTATGGGAAGCTGAATTAAGCGACTCTTTGGCTGAATGGTCAGCGTAATGGCCTTCGCTTCAAAGGCCCCGGGTTCTATTGACGCACGGGCCGGTTATATTAGCCCTGCCAGGTTAATTCCTCTAACACAGGTGCTGGGTGTTATCGTTTTAATACGTATTTTCATTTACTTACAACATATCGCACAAATGATCATCACAGAAACACGCAAGTGAATACATCCGTCTAAATAAAGTCGGCGTCAGGAAGGGCATTCGGCCATAAAACTGGGGTCAATCGAAATAAATGTGTATCCCAAATAGTTAGAAAAATGTCAGGAAGGAAGAAGATTAACAAGAATACATTAAATATCTCATAGATTTTGAAATTGCCAAATTTACGTCCCTGTTCTGTATCTGAAATCTCTATCTAGAGAAAATTTTAGAATATTTAGTTGTGTTTTTGGCATCTATTGTAAGTTCACTGAACCAAAATGAAATGACCTTTTTTAAAAAAATATGATACAGGACTTCATTTTAAAAGCAGTTTTAAGAGTAACACATATTACGTAAGAGTGTGATTTAGACAATCAGGAACTCGTAGTTCAGTGGTGTCTCTTAGTCGCTTTAGCCTTGTTGAAGATTTGTGTATTATCCTTTCCTTAGTCTGATAGATACACATAGATACGTATCACATCTAAAGAGTAATGCATTATCCATACACTCACAATGAAGCATGGAATCACAAACCATCCGTATTTTTATGGCAATGTTACGAAAATAAAGCTACTAACTACTCTTACACGGTTTTGTAAATATAGAGGTTCTAAGAGAAACATGAGAAAAATGGGGTATTTATTAACTATAAGTTACACTTAAAATTTGTTTCTAGAACGGGCGTAATGAAATTCCAAGGGCATCACTATAAAGCAGTTTTGAATTGACGGAATGAGACAGTGTTCTTTATTCCAAGGAGCGAAATCTCCATTTCTTCGAGTCACTTTGGAATGGGTATAGTCGTACCGTTGACTTCTCCTTACAGTAACAATTACAACTACCACCACCACCACATTCACGCAGTAACTCGTGCGTTTGTAATTGACTAGACCGTCATTGTCGGGTTAACGTTTGTAATAGTAATGCCATCTGGCGAAGATAAGCGGTTGCAGAAGAAACAGAGTATAGCTCGACTAACAACCGTCAGAATTCGACCACTGTGTATTTTTATTGTGTGTAACATATAGTCAGGATTTCTAAGTACTATTAGGTTAGGATACAAACTTATTTGATCGAGTAGAGTTTCTTTCAGCCCACATTACATTTCTGTAATGAGATTTGCATAAACATTAGGAATAGGGTCTATCAGAACCCCTACTAACATTTATGCAACGCCCCATCACATAACTGTACGAATGGGGTTCGTACATACGACTTCTATGTAAGTATGTTCGGTCCTCAGCCCTAAGGCTGATTGGATCCTCAACAGCTCTATCATCCGCTGTCATAGCTGGCCTAAGCACCACTGAAGAGGAATACTAGGGAAATGAGGAGTGAGGTAGTTTCCCGTTGCTTTCCTCTACTCACCGAATAAGCTTTCATTCTAACCTGTCTGTGTTAGAAAATTCGGGCTCAAGAATCACTTTTGTGCTCTGGAAAGGGTGCTTTATCATGTAAAAGCACAAATTTCTGGAGAATCATTAGTTGCAAAGAGAATGCATATGACTACAGAAAATTTTAAGTACATTTGCCAAGCCTTATTTTGTAAGAGGAATAACCATTTGCTCATTATTTTCGTATTTAGCGAATGAAACATGCTTAAATCCAGTAAACACATGCACAATAGTGACCACCATACTGAAACGCTCAATTATTATTGAAAGATCAGAATAGGCCGATTTTTTTTTTTATTTGCTAGTTGCTTTACGTCGCGCCGACACAGATAGGTCTTATGGCGACGATGGGATAGGAAAGGCCTAGGAGTTGGAAGGAAGCGGCCGTGGCCTTAATTAAGGTACAGCCCCAGCATTTGCCTGGTGTGAAAATGGGAAACCACGGAAAACCATCTTCAGTGCTGCCGATAGTGGGATTCGAACCTACTATCTCCCGGATGCAAGCTCACAGCCGCGCGCCTCTACACGCACGGCCAACTCGCCCGGTGGCCGATGTTTTAACCGAATATCTGAGATATATCCATACCAAGTATCACCTCATTTGGTCCAGTAATTTTGAGGCAATTAGGCGGGAAATAAAAAATAATGTTAATGTTTTTACGAACCACTAACTATTTTATGGTTTTCGAAGACGCCGAAATGCTGGAATTTAGTCTCCCAGGGGTTCTTTTACGTGCCGGTAAATCTACCCACACGAGGGGGACATAAGATTTGAAGCTATTACGAAATTTTTGGAATTATTTTCATGTCAATATCTTGAAATAAGAGTCATGTGACAGTTACCTCTCAGAAAATTTCTGAAAATGCCATGAAATTCCGCCCAGCCGTTTAGACGTAATTTCGTTTCGGAAGACAGACAGACATAGACAAACATAATTTCATTTTTATACATATACGAACACAATGCTACGAACTCGTAGACCTCAACACTGGCAAGTCTCATACAACACCCCCAAACTCCGTAAATTACGGTTCTGATTTACGATCCAAAGTTATACTGTAAATCGCGTACTCAATAACGGGTCAGCTGGACATCGCCGTAACAATTCAGGAAACAAGATAAGAAAAACTTCACGATGACAGAATTGTTAAGAACGGAGACAGCAGATGTGTTTCTTGGGCAGGTGTTATCTGGTCATGGTTCGTCCTGATGCAAGCAAACTGTCTCCGAAACCGCTACGAAGATGAATAACACGTAAGCCGAAGATTCACCATTTACATAACCCTACTTGTTCCTGAATAGACTGTTACAAATTAATTGTCTTGTGAATCTTCTTCATTGCGTCATTCTCCTTAATCCAATTACGTCACCTGCGACATCATGGAGCTGCCAAACATGAAACTCCAGCCTTTCTAGTACAAATTCACTATGCGATTATAGAGTACAGATCAAGCTGGGATGAAAGGAGGGGTAAACAGATATTAAACATTTATTCACCCCAAGTTAAACTTGTTTCGGAATTGTACTTATTGCCAAGCAATAAAGGCGTGCGTGTAGATGTGCATGACTGTTTATATCGTGATCATAGCCACAGGACCTCCATTATAACGTGGACTATGAACCACATGAATTGGGCCAGGATTCGAACCGTGACCACTTTGGTGAGAAGTCCGCGACCATGTCACTAGGCTATCACGCCCACTATTAACAACTGCTCAAAACTCTACTTTGATTTTTAATTTGGCTCCGTGGTGTGGCTGTGTAGCTGTTAGTTTGCGATCGGGAGATGGTAAGTTCGAACCCCACTATCGGTAGCCCTGAAGATGACTTACATGGTTTAATATGCTCACACCAGGCGAAAGTTCGGGCTGTACCTTAAGTAAGGTCACCGTCTCTTACTTCCAAGTCCTAGCTATTTCCTATCCCATCGCGGTCAAAAACCTATCTGACTTGGTGTGATGTTAAACCACTTGCAAAAAGCAGTATATATAAATAATCTTTTTAGCGTTTGTCCCTCCGCCATTTTGCAAGGCAATCTCCACTTGGTTCTATTAAGGACATCATTTGAAACAAGATGAACAAAGCGCATGCCTTCTTGAAGGTGATCAAGCCAGCGTTTCTTGGGCCAACCACGTGGCCTAATTCTAGATGGTGTGATGCGAAATGCTGTCTGTACAATAGATTAACCTTCTCTACACATTACGTGGCCAAACCACCGAAGTCGGATCTAACGTATCTTGTCTACGATCGGGGCAATTCCCATGATTTTCCGGATTTCTAGGTTGGTGACATGATCTAGCCGGGTAGATTCAAGTGACCAGCGAAACATGCGCATCATCTGCATGAAATAAAGTGCTTGACTCGTGCTTGACTGTTGCCGGCCAGCGTTCAGAGCCATACAGAGTGACTGGACGAATGAGCCCTGTAAACCTTGGACTTCAGGTGGAATTGGTATCCGACGATCGCAGAGAACACCAGTAGTTTGTCGCCACTTCATCCAGGTCGCATTTACTCCTGCCCGGGAGTCTAAAATAGTGTCACACTCAGCGTTGGCCAAAGAACCAAGGTACTTAAACTGTTCTACTTTACTGAGATCTTGGCAATCTATCTGAATGGTTCCATTTGTCTGCGGACAGCACTCTATGTTCTCAGTTTTCTTGGTATTGAGTTGAAGTCTATGAGCTCTTGGTTTTTCGTTCCATTACTTAACTTGCTCTTGAATCTGTTGAGGCTCCTCAGCAGCCAGTAGGACATCGTCAGCATACAGGAGTGACCAAAGGGTTGGTGACTGGATATGGGAGGTGACTGTCCATACACAAAATTAAGAGAAGCGGTGACAGGGCCGATCCCTGATGGACCCCAACCGGAATGGGGTTTGGTGGTGAAATTCCTGCAGGGCATCGGACGGCGCTGGTAGAGTTCTGATAGAGCATATCTATCCAACGGACATACTCCTCAGGGACGCCGTGTGATCTAAGTGTATGTCAAATCAGTTCATGAGGAACCCGGTCAAATGCCTTTTCCAGATCCAGGAAGGCCTGTTTTCCCGGTGTCTTTCAATAAAAACCGAACTGCATGAATGGAATCAATCGTTCAACATCCTTTCACAAATCCAGTGGTTCAGAGTGACGTTGAGAACACTCCACAGCCGCTGATCTAGGATGCGTTCCCTCAAGAGCTTCATGGCATGGCATAGTAGGCGAATAGGCCGATGGTTTGCGGAATCATTAACGTCACCCTTGCCCTTCCAAATAAGCAGAGTAATGCTTGTTAACTAGGAAGAAGTGTCCCCACTTCTTCTGTGATAAACCAGTTGAATAAGGTTGCAATCAGGTCAGTATCTTGTTGTCTAAGTATTTTCCATGCTTAAGCTGGAACGTTGTCAGGTCCAGTGTCCTTTCCAGGTTTCATTTTCTGCATGACCTCCTGAACTTCCGAAGAAGTGTTGTTTTTTTTTTCGCTAGGGGCTTCACGTCGCACCGACACAGATAGGTCTTATGGCGACGATGGGATAGGAAAGGCCTAGGAGTTGGAAGGAAGCGGCCGTGGCCTTAATTAAGGTACAGCCCCAGCATTTGCCTGGTGTGAAAATGGGAAACCACGGAAAACCATCTTCAGGGCTGCCGATAGTGGGATTCGAACCTACTATCTCCCGGATGCAAGCTCACAGCCGCGCGCCTCTACGCGCACGGCCAACTCGCCCGGTCCGAAGAAGTTTTAAGTGTAGGACAGGTCCTGAGGTCCTGTGTATTGGAGGATGCGCGAATTCTTCGTTGCAGACCTTGGAAAAATGCCTGTTCCAGCGTTCCAGGATTGAATTCGGTTTCCAGAGTACGTTGTTCGCTTCGTCCTTGATATACATTACATGCCCAATATCTTGGCTTAGGCCATGACGTCATCGAGCCAAAAGGAAAAGATTTTTTTTGCTCCCTCTGGCGTATCCAAACGCTCATACAGAGCCTTAAAATGAGCAGCCTTTTTGGCCTCAATCTTAAGGCTCCTATATTGTTTGAGGTCACCATCAATGCCAGGGTTCCGCAAAATATTGTAGGCACGCTTCGTCTCTTTTATCGATATTGGCATTCATGCTTTGCTTTTGCAGGCTTATGAATGTGATTTAGGTTTTCTCTCTAGGTCATGAGAATAGAAAGCACGGGCCAAAATTCCTGGGTCCGTTCGCCCGGTTTTTTGTTGAGTTTCAAGGAAAGTGCAGTAGGTGGAGGGATCAACGGAATGGGCTTCCTCAGGGCAGTGTCCTCTCGCCAATCCTCTTTAACATCTACACGAATGACTAGCCAAGGCCTTCCTATACAAGAAGCTTCATTTGTGCCGATGACCTGGCTTTAGCTGTCCAGTGCGACGACTTTCAAACCACTGAAATGCAGCTCTCAAATGCACTTAAGGAACTTTCAGTGTACTATCAGAAGAACCGGCTACTGCAAAACCCGACTAAGACCCAAGTGTGTGCATTTCATCTTCGAAATGGAGAAGCTACTAGAGACAGCTGTGCGTGACGTGGGAGGGTAAGCAACTGAAGCATTGTTTTACACCAAGGTACCTAGGTGTCACTTTAGACCGGACCTTAACATACAAGAAACACTGTGTTAACTCTGGACAGAAGGTCTCAGCCCGAAATAACATCCTCCGCAAACTTGGCTCAAGCAAATGGGGAGCCCATCCAACTTTGTTAAGAACCTCAGCTCTTGCTCTGAGTTTCTCTGCAGCTGAGTATGCATGTCCTGTATGGTTCAGGTCAGCCCATACGAAGCGGGTGGATGCAGCCCTTAATGAAACATGTAGAATAGTAACTGGGTGTCTGAAACCTACTCCCACTGACAAACTCTACTGCTTGGCTGGTATTTCTCCTCCAGATATTCGGCGAGAAGTGTTTGCAAGGCAAGAGAGGTCGAAGGTGGATCTCGCAAGCAACCACCCGTTATTTGGACATCGACCTCCACCCAGAAGACTGAAGTGCAGCCTAAGTTTCCTCAATGTCTCCAAGGCTCTGGATAAACCAACAAGAACAGCACGTTGTGATGTGTGGCGAGCAAAAATGGAGCATCTTTCTGATTGGATGGTGCCTTCTGAATCTCCACCCCCTGGTCATCATTTGGAATGGACAATCTGGAAGGCACTGAATCGTTTGAGGAGTGGAGTATGTAAATCCAAGGATAACTTTAAAAAATGGGGTTATCTGAAAGATCAGTCAGACTTCTGTGATTGTGGGGAGCAGCAAACTACCCAACACCTGTATGACTGTCAGTCCTGCCCTGTTCGTTGCATACTTCAAGACTTGATTCAAGCCACTGAAGAGGGAATTTCTGTTGCCCATTTCTGGGCAGACATTTTGTTAAACACTATTTGTGACATAAAATGTACTTTGTTTTATTTGTATATAATTATTTATAAGTTTTTTCAACATTCTGACACGAAATAAATAAATAAATAAATCGCAACCTGCACCTCGTTATTCCACCACCATGTCTGTTTATCTATGTATGGTTTACCTGGTTTTGTTGTTCCCAGGATATTAGATGCGGCACCATGCATATGGTTGGCGAGGTCTTCCCAAACCATATTAGCTGGCTGGCCTCTATCTGAATATGGTGCGTTGATAAGGGTAGTTGCAGTATATATAAATCTGGTGGCGAAATTATTTGACTTGAAGCTTTCGGACGGTCGTCTGCGAGTAATTAATAAAATTATCTAATTTATCCCAGGTTTGGATCTGGGCGAACGGACTCAGGAATTTTGGCCCGTGCTTTCTATTCTCATGTCCTAGAGAGAAAACCTAAATCACATTCATAAGTCTGCAAAAGCAAATCATGAATGTCAATATCGATGGTACGGCCTATGGATTCGATAGAATCCGAGATACACTATTTGCCAAGTGAGTGTAATCCTTTTAATGGAATGCTATCGTCAGTTCTGTAGTCATCAATAAATTAAAACTGGCACACTGCAAACTCCTTTATTACAGCGCGGGCTTCACCAACACTGTCCTGGTAAGAGCAAATACTGTGCAATGCCTACAGTATTTCGTAAAATGCATACCTTTTGTAATGCACAGTTGTGCCAATTGTAGCAGAATTCCACTACGCGTAACGGAATAGGAACAACCAACTCAAATGCTGCCCGTATCGTAACAACTGCCTTCAAATTTTACCCGTCCTTCTAAATAGAGAAAAACTCGTCGTTGAAGGCCGACCTTAGAGTCGGTTGTCGTTCTTCTGTTACCAAGATAACGAGTTTGAATCCGGCTGAGGTTGGTGATATTTGAGGATGTTGAAATACAACAATTCTTATCGTCGTGTTCCGGCACGTTGAAAAACTCGTAAGGAACGAGGTTCTAAAACCCTGGGGTATTTTAAAATCTATAGCAATGAAAGGGCTTAAATAAAATATTATTATTCTGTTTTTTACGGGTTAAAGCCGGACTGAGTGGTTCAGACTGTTACGGCACTGGCTTTCTGGGCCCAAGTTGGCAGGTTCGATCCTGGCTCAGGCCGGTGGTATTCGAAGGTGGTCAGATACGTCAGCCCCTTGTCGGCAGATTTACCGGCGCGTAAAGTAACTCCCACGGGACAAAATTCCAGCACCTCGGCGTCTCCGAAAACAGTAAAGGTAGTTAGTGGGCCGTAAAACTATTATTATTATTATTATTATTATTATTATTATTATTATTATTATTATTATTTCAGACTGGTATGTATGTATGTATGTATGACCGAGCTCGATAGCTGTAGTCGCTTAAGTGCGGCCAGTATCAAGTATTCGGGAGATAGTAGGTTCGAACCCCACTGTCGGCAGCCCTGAAAATGGTTTTCCGTGGTTTCCCATTTTCACACCAGGCAAATGCTGGGGCTGTACCTTAATTAAGGCCACGGCCGCTTCCTTCCCACTCCTAGCCCTTCCCTCCCCCATCGTCGCCATAAGACCTATCTGTGTCGGTGCGACGTAAAGCAACAAGCAAAAAAAAGGCATGTATGTATGTATGTATGTATGTATGTATGCATGTATGTATGTATGTATGCATGTATGTATGTATGCATGCATGTATGTATGTATGTATAGCATGATTAGTGCAGGGGCACAGCTGCCCGCTTTCTATTCCCGACTTGTAATTTTCAATGAAAAATGATGTACCATCAGGAAGAGCATCCAGTCTTAAACTACCGGTAAAAAAAAAAAAAAAGAAAGAAAGAAAGAAATGAGCCTAGCTCAGCTAGCCCACATATACCTCAGATTATCTGATTTTTTTAAACTGTAGAAGTGGGTATATTTAATTGCAGGCTTTTGCAACTTGGGTGGAAAACTTTTGTCAGGATTGAAGCTACCTTTATTTTTAATTCCATCTTACAGCATCTGTAATGAAATGCGTTATAATTACCGTAGATTATGCTTTACTTACGAGATGTTAGAAGGGGAGGTGGTTACAGAGTGCTGTGCGACACACAGGAATCCACCAGGAATAAAACTACGCTTAAAAAGAGTGCAGTGGCCTGGGGAAACGAGACTCAACATCCTCCTTGGTCATGGGAATCGAACTTGACAACGGTCTTTCCGCTCTGCTGCAACCACTTCCCACTCAAATGATGGGAAAAGACAAGCTTAAAGAATTAAACAATTCTGGTAAGATGCGATGGGAATCTCTGGATGAACAGACAATTCAAAACGAAACCCTAACATGCCAACTAACTCTCGTCACGGCATACCGAGAAAAACAGACAATGAAAAAATCTTAAAACGTTTCCGATTGTATTTCCTTATTTAAATGATACATACATACATACATGCATGTCGCGGACTGGGATATAATGAAGTGAAAGTGATGGTAAAGGTGATTATAATCATATTTTAAAGAGGAAGTATACAAGTGTTGGACTAGCAGAGGGAGGAAAAATGGCGTCAAATTTCTCTTTTGGGTAAAGCAAATGATCATAATGTGCCTTTCAAAATGATAAAGATTAATTTATTCGAATCTAACGAATCGTTTTCGAGAGACATATGCATAGAATATGTGGTCGACAAGTATAGGATTCAGTACATCAAAAGGGGAACACTGACTGAGGGCCTATCAAACTATGAAGAATGAAATAATTTATGCGGAGTATGATGAGATGACGCCTTCTATATGTCTCTCAGTCATGACCATCCATCAATACCTCATATCACACACAGCCTGCACGGTTGCTAGGTAACATCACGTCACATAATCTGTATCGCTAACTTCGTGACGCAAATTTTCAGATGACATAAGACATTTATGTCAAGAATGTAAGATTTAAGACCACTGAAATAATGACGGTATCAGTGAAAGAAAGGGAAGGGCCACGATAGACCTAACAAGACTCCCAACGCCTCGCAAACGTAATACCGACAGATTTGGAAGTGAACAAGAGTGACCAAGGGAGGTCGGATAGGAAAGATGAAAGTCTGGCACAAGTGAAAACAATGCCAGATTCTGCTCGGGAGCCTGTGATCACCTACTCATACTCCCAGGATGAGAGCTCTTGGGGATTACCCCTTCAGTCAACTTCTAAACCTCAGAGATACCAAGGTTTTCTTCCACCCCTCCCTACAAGAAGTCAATGCCCGCACAGTGGCAGGGCACATCTCCATCCATCTAGAACGATCCAGGGCACCCTATGGGATGGCGTTCACATATACCATGTTCTCGTTGATGCGATCAATCCACTGTTTTTTCGGTCGACCGCGCTGTCATTGGCCTTCATGCTCCAGACACATGGCTGCCCTCGCTATATAGCTTCCTTTGCTGCCAACGACGTGTCCATACCATCTAATTCTATATCACCGTGGTTTCTCTACAATTCGTGCGACTCCCAGTCGTCGTCGGACATCACCGTTCTTTCCGTGGTAAACGCGTTAATCAAAGGCTCCATCGGGACATTCTCATTTCCACAGAGGCTTTGCTGTTGCGAGCCAGCACACTGCCATTCTGTATACCTTTGACTTGAGGCACAGTAGCATCCGATGATCACACAGGACTCCAGTTACCCGGCGCCATCTCAGCCAGGTGGCGTTCACTCGGGTGCGGGCATCTGAAAGGCTGCCACCGTTGCTGCACCGCTCTCCACTGATGCTGATGAAACCACCCGTTTGTATGCCACATTCTATATACTCTGTCCTCTTGACATACAGTATAAGCCCAAATTCACCAAGCTTTTCTTTCCATAGCTGGATTTCATTCTAGAGATATTCTCTTCGTACATCCACCAAAACAATGTCATCAGCGTAAAGGTGTATCCAAGGGTGGGACGTCTGCAGGTTATACGTAATAGTATCCATGCTAAGGACAAACAGTAAGGGCGAAGGTGCTAATCCCTGATGTACTCCAAGATTGATGGCGAAGGGAGGCGATGCTTCTACTGCACATCGGACCCTGTTTGTGGCGTTGTGGTACAGTAGCTGGATTCCCTGGCAATAAGCTTCGGGAACATTGTAGGACCGTAGAGCGTGTGTTTGGTCTTCTCGCAGTGCTTCGCCAAAAGCAGCCGAGCAGCGTGAATGGCATCCGTCATTTCCCTTCCTTTTACGAAACCGCATTTGTTCAGAGTTAGAGAAACAATTTTACGGAACGTGGCATCAATTACGCGTTCAAATATTTTCATGGCGTGATAAGAGCCGTACAGGCCGATAATTCATGCATTCATCCACATCACCCTTGTCTTTCGAAACTGACACAGTTAGTTGTCCAAATTGTTGGGATCATTCCATCATCGATGATTCGTTTGAAGAGAGCGGCAAGGACCTTGGTGCGTTAGTAGCCAAGTATCTTCCACACTTCGGTAGGGATATCGTCGGAGTCAGTTGCCTTCTCATGAAATAAAGCACATGATCTGCTGCGGTAATAGAATGTAATATTGTGTCAAGAAAACACTTGAAAATACATTACACAAAGAAATTGAATTAAACGTTCCTTGGAACAACACTACGCGCCGAACTATTAAAAAGTCCTTCAAAGATATTCGTCATGGAGACAAATGTACTCATAACTATTCTCATAATCTACCAATGTAAGTAGTTATTACTTCAAAAGAAAGCGCTTGATCCACTGAGCGTTTTTAGACCAAAACGAACTGCGTACCTGAGCCAGCGGGAAACTGATAGTTCGAAAGATATGATTGGTTCAATGAGAAAAAATGTTGAAGAAATGAGACGTCAAATTTAATGTGCACTCATAACCTTGCTCAGAATGAACCAGTTTGAAAAGTTAAGTGCTGAAATGAAAGAACCTGATCCACTGAGTGCTCTTAGGCCAAAACGAACTCCGTACCTCAATTAGAACCAAAGATATGATTGCTTCAAAGATACAAAAAATTGAAAAAATGAAATAATTTGAGGAAGATGGAAGTTAAGTGATTTATAGTACCTGATGACAAATTTGTGCATGAATACCTTTAAGTTAAAACAAAAATGAAGGAAATCGACCGGATAGAATGGCCGGACAGACTGACTTTGGTTTTCATTAAAAAAATTAATATATAGACAACCTTGTACTACGAAATAAACTTGTAACTTTCTTTATCAGGAAACAAGGAGGCCACGAACTTCTTAGCGCCGCTACTGTCAATGAGATCTGCTTCTAACACGTTAAAGAAATCCTTCACGGCAGAATTGCGACACCTTACCTACCCGTAAAATCTATAGCAATTGCAGGTATGTTTAACAAACAATACAGCATGTACATTGGTACCTGAACAAGTGAACAAGTATTTGGCTTCACTGTTAGGATAGCCGGCCCCGTGGCCTAGGGGCAGCGAGCCTGGCTCTTACCCATAGGCCACAGGATCGATTACCGACGAGGTCTGGGATTCTTTTGTCTCGATCTGAGGGCAGGTTAGAGGTCCACTCTGCCTACAGGAGAACAAGTGAGGAGCTATCTGAGGGTGAGATTGTGGTTTGGCCAAGAAAGCCAAGATTACTGGTCGAGAGGATTCGTTGCGCTGACCACGTGTCAACTCACAATCTACTGGTCTTCAGGGTGAGCAGTGGTCACTTGGTAGATCAGAGCTCATAAGGGCTGTTAGAATGACAGATTCTGAGTAGAAACTTGACTGACTCATGCCTTGATGCATCCTTGCAAACCGTATCAAATCAATATGCAAGCCTCATATGGCAACTATAACATGCTGATACTGCGTACTGTCAGCGATAAATTTAAAAATAATGGTAACGGTAATTATAAACTTTTTTTTGCTAGGGGCTTTACGTCGCACCGACACAGATAATTCTTATGGCGACGATGGGATAGGAAAGGCCTAGGAGTTGGAAGGAAGCGGCCGTGGCCTTAATTAAGGTACAGCCCCATTTGCCTGGTGTGAAAATGGGAAACCACGGAAAACCATTTTCAGGGCTGCCGATAGTGGCATTCGAACCTACTATCTCCCGGATGCAAGCTCACAGGCGCGCGCCTCTACGCACACTGCCAACTCGCCCGGTAGGTAATTATAAACTACCAAATGTCTAAAAATGTGCAGTGTCTCCTGAAAATGTAAAACTGATTACAATAAGTTATCGTCAAAACTGTCTACCCCAGTTGCTAATATCTACAAAATTACCGCAAAAAGCACCGACACTGCAATATTTTGTCGACTGAAAAATAATGTCTGATTTTATGCCGTGAATGCCAGGCTAGGCCTGTATTTTTTAAGGCCTATGGTAAATTTTGCGTTTCTCATCGAGCGAGTTATCTACGCGGTTCAGGTCATGTCCGATAGCTACTATTGGCTTGCATTCGTGAGAAGGTGGGTTCCAGTTTCACCGTAGGCAGCCCAGAATATGATTTTCCGTAGTTTACCTCAAGCCTTAAGGCCACTTCCATTCTGATCATGGACACTGAATACAAGTATTACCGTATGTCACCACTCACCCATACAGCTCAATGCTGCGAACCGAGATCGTGGGATCTCCTTACGAGTGGAACGAAGAGTATGAAGGTCGACTTGTTTCCGACTCGTGACACAACTGCTGACGACAGTACAATTATATACAGAGAAAGGAAACGCTTAGGAAATGAGAATGCAAATAAAATTGCCTTGCGATCATATGATACTCAGAAAACAAAGGCTTCTTTGAAGATGGACAGATGAAATAGGCATGATTTGTTGTTTATCTGTAATAATATAACGAGAGATACAGAATTTATTTTGAGAGAATCTGGAGATCAAGTTGTATTTCGACTATTTGGCGAATAACTACAAAATTATATAAATAGTAATAATAATGATAATAAAGATAATAAAAAAGTATAATTATGTAACAAGTCAAATGAGTAGGTATTAACCTATGAAAAGAATACTTTCAGCAAGGAAAAATACCGCTTTGAACTCAATCAATTAATCACACCTGATCTGCATTTAGGGCAGTAGCCCAGGTGGCAGATTCCCTGTCTCTTGTTTTCCTAGCGTTTTCTTAAATGATTTCAAAGAAATTGGAAATTTATTGAATATTTCCCTCGGTAAGTTATTCCAATCCCTAATTCCCCTTCCTATAAATTAATATTTGTCACAGTTTGTCCTCTTGAATTCCAACTTTACCTTCATGTTGTGATCTTTCCTACATTTACTAATATCATTCCACGCCATCCCTCCGATAACAGCTCGGAACATACCACTTAGTCGAGAAGCTCGTCTCCTAGCTCCCGAGTCTTCCCAACCCAAATTGTGCAACATTTTTTTAACGCTACTCTTTTGTCGGAAATCACCCAGAATAATTCGAGCTGCTTTTCTTTGGATATTTTACAGTTCTTGAATCGAATAATCCTGGTGAGGGTCCCATACACTGGAACTATACTCTAGTTGGGGTCTTACCAGAGATTTAACTTTGGAGCGTGGGTTGGCGACCACGGGGTCCTCAGCTGAGTCCTGGCATTGCTTCCACTAACTTGTGCCAGGATCCTCACTTTCATCTATCCTATCTGACCTCACTTGGTCAACTCTTGTTCTTTTCCGACCCCGACGCTATTTGGTTTGCGAGGGCTAGGGAGTCCTTCATTTTCACGCCCTTCGTGGCCCTTGTCTTTCTTTGGCCGATACCTTCATTTTTCGAAGTGTCGGACCCCTTCCATTATTTCTCTCTGATTAGTGTTATATACAGGATGGTGCCCAGTTGTACTTCCTCTTAAAACAATAATCACCACCACCACCAGAGACTTGTATGCCCTCTCATTTACATCCTTACCACAACCCCTAAATACCCTCATAACCATGTGCAGAGATCTGTATCCTTTATTTACAATCCCATCTATGTGATTACTCCAACGAAGATCTTTCCTTATATTAACACCTAGGTACTTACAGCGATCCCCATAAGGAACTTTCACCCCATCAACGCAGTAATTAAAAATGAGGGGACTATTCCTATTTGTGAACTTTTAACCCCACTTATCACCATACCATTGCATGCTGTCCATCTCACAACATTATCGATGTCATTTTGCAGTTGCTGACAATATTGTAACTTATTTATTACTCTATACAGAATAACATCATCCGCAAAAATCCTTTTCTCTCATTCCACTTCTTTACTCATATAATATATATGTATAAGAAAACAAACGTCCATTAATACTGACTTGAGGAATTCCCCTCTCAATTATTACAGGGTCAGATAAAGTTTTGCCTACTCTAATTCTCTGAGATATATTTTCTAGAAATATAGCATCCCCATTCAGTCACTCTTTTGTCTAGTCCAATTATACTCATGTTTGCCAGTAGTCTCCCATAATCCACCCTATCAAATGCCTTAGACAGGTATATCGTGAACAAATCCATTTGACCTCCTAAATCCAAGCTGTTTAGTATATCTTGCTGAATCCTACAAATTGAGCTTCAGTGGAATAATCTCTACTAGACCCGAACTGCCTTCCATCGAACCAGTTATTAATTTCACAAACATGTCTAATTGAATCAGAAAAAATGCTTTCCCAAAGCTTACATGCGATGCATTTCAAATTGACTGGCCTGTAATTTTCAACTTTATGTCTATCACCCTTTCCTTAGTACACAGGGGCTACTATAGCAACTCTCCATTCCTTTGGTATAGGTCCTTCATGCAACAATAATCAAGTAAGTATTTCAGATATGCTACTATATCCCAACCAATTTTCTTTGGTATATCTCCAGAAATCTTATCAATTTCAGCCGCTTTTCCTAGTTTTCAATTGTATCTTATTGTAAATGTCACTGTTATCAAAGGTAAATTTTTAATATTTCTTTAGTATTAGTCACCTCCTCTATTTGCACATTATCCTTCTAACCAATAATCTTTACATACGGCTGACCGAATACTCCTACCTTTTGAAGATCCCCACGTACACACTCCCTTTGTTCATTAATGATTCCTGCAATGTCCTTCTCGGAACCTTTTTCTGACTTGAAGTACCTACACATACCCTTCCATTTTTCACTAACATTTGTATGACTGCTAATTATGCTTAGATGACTTCTTTGCTAGATTAAATTTCATAGTAACTTCCTTCAATTTCTCCTTACTTCCACAGCCATTTCTAACTATTTCTTTCAAATCAGCACCTCCTTCTTAGTCTCTTCATTTCTCTGTTGTAATAAAGTGGGTCCTTACCATTCCTTACCACCTTTAAAGGTAAAAACCTGTTTGCACATTCCTCAACAATTGCTTTAAACCCATCCCAGAGTCTGTTTACTTCTTTATTTACCGTTTTCCACCGATGATAATTAATTTTTTTAAACTGCCTCATGCCTGCTTTATCAGTCATAATTATGGTACTGCCTAATAGTCCTACCTATTTTTAATTGCGACAAAAACGGCTTCGGGATCACCAATACCATATTTTACTTCGGTTTCTCTATAGAACTCATCTGGTTTTATCAGTACCATGTTCAGAATATTCTTCCCTCTAGTTGGTTCCATCATTTTCTGAATCAGCTTTCCTCCCCATATTAACTTACTTGCCATTTGTTGGTCATGCTTCCTGTCGTTCGCATTACCTTCCCAATTGACATTTGGTAAATTGAAATCTCCCGCTACAAACATATTCATTTCCCTATCGATTCCCACATAGCTGATTATCTTATCATATAATTCTGAATCAGTGTCAGCGCTACCCTTTCCCGGTCTGTACACTCCAAAGATATCAAGTTGCCTATTATCTTTAGAAATGAGCCTTACACCTAGAATATCATGTTTGTCATCTTTAACTTTTCCGTTGCTTACAAATGCATTTTTCACCGGAATGAATACTCCCCCTCCTACTATTCGTATCCTTTCCTATCCTATCTCTACGATACACACTCCAGTTCCGTGAGAAATTTTCTGCATCCATCATATTTCTCAGCCATGATTCACCTCCTATTGCAATATCTGTTATATCTGTTATATATCTATTAAATTATTTATATTCCTTTCTTTACAATACTTCTACAGTTCAACACTAACATCTTTATACCATTCGTACTTGAATTCGAGATCACTGTACCTTATCAGCGCTCCCTAGACCACCTCGTTTCCCTGAACGTGCCTCACTATAACCCTTCTAGACAAATTTCCTAACTTATACGTACCACTGCGGTTTAAGTGAAGGCCATTTAAGCGCAGATCCCTATCTCCTACCCACCCATTAAGATCTATAAATCTCACTCCCAGTTTCCCACATACCCACTCCATAGTCTCATTTAGATACCCAATCACCTTCCAGTCAGTATCCCTCTTACACGGTATTCCAATGATAATCTCCACTTCCTCAAACTTCACCCGTGGTGCATTTACCAGATCCCACACACCCCCAACTACGTTGGTACTTATACTTGCTTGCCCTGTGGTGTTGGTACCAATGTGAAACACTACCACGTTCTCCTTTCCCTCCTTCTCTTCTGCTTTCCTCAACATCTGCCTCAACCTTATTCCTGGATAACACTCTACCCTGGTTCCTTTTCCTCCACACACTTTCCCCACATGTCTAACAATGGAATCCCCTATGACCAGAGCCTCAACCCTACCCACCTCATTTGGTCCCCTCCCCTTCTGGTCAGCCCTGTCTCTCCTGACAGCTGCAGAAGCTACCTCATCCCTCCTTTTCTCCCTCCCATGACCCTGTTCCACCTGTCTTTTCCTATCTTCTACTCTTCATGTCCATTTCCTACCATTTCCCTTTCTCCTACTTCCACACTTCCCAGTTCCGTATTTCTCATCTTTCCTCTGTTGTTCTACCTGCAGTGACTCGTACCTATTTCTCACAGGCACCTGTTCTGAATTCTGATCCTGAGTAGAGCCCTTAGTCAGCAATCTCCTTCCCCTTAAAACATTAGACCACCTGTCTTCTACAATTCCCCCCTGTCCACCTAGCGTACTGTATCCTGTACATTGTTTAAGGGAGGCCTACCTTTCTTCCTGTCTTTTGAGAGAATCCTAATTATCTCCCTCGAACTCTCCAACTCCTCCCTCATACTCCTTAATGCGTGGTCCCACCCAGAGTTCCTACACTTGCACTCCTTAGCCATTCTTTACGGAAAGAATTTAGTCTGTGCAGAAAATAATGAAAGGAAATATTGTCTAGGATAGTACACTAAGATCACACAACAATAAGGTAATTAATATACTACTACACTACAATATTACTTAGTCGTACTATATGTTTATCCTACAACACACTGAACGGGATAAAAACTACCGTTAATTACGGAATACCTAAAGGAATACACAAGAATGGTACACAATTCTAAACTGCAGTTAAGAAAGAATTCTAGTAAAAGAATTTCTACAGATATTTCTACCACACTACATATATATTTTACAATAATAGAACAAGCACGCTAATTTCTAATAAGATACAACAATGCATTGCAATAATATTAAACTACGTTTACACGTATCCTAATTACAATAGGTTGTTACTAAGCACACACAGAAATGCAAATTGCCAGTTTGAAATTCGCAAGCGCTACTCAAAGATTACCAACAAAGCTAAATACGTAGACAGATGATTAGTACTATTTGATCCTACTTTGCTCTAATAGATACACACACAAAGATACACACGAATATAGCAAGCAAGATACTATCTATTAACATATCGTATCTACACTACATTCTAAACTGAATTGTGGTTATATGATTTTTATAGCTGGTGGATTACTATTATTTTCCCTACTGCGCGGGACGAAGTATAAAAGTGTCTTTAAATACTGAAAAATAAACAGGTTGTCTACAATTATTCTTGAAAAAAAAAAACTTGCGTCAAAACTACGACGGGGAGTTGAACTGCAATATTATTGGGATATAGGAATTTGATTATTAATTTTACTCGACGAATAAACGAAGGTGCAAAGTACAAAGTATGCCGGAGACCTAGAACTACAAATTATCGGAATACAGTAATCAGCTGATTCTTATTTATTTATTTATTTCATGCCTTCATTTGTGGCGAAGTTAAGGCTCACGGCCCTCTCTTGTATTTGTTTACAGAACTAAGTTACCATATATTCTTTGATCTCGTCGGAATGCAGCAAACAATCGTCAAAAAATCCAATGACTTGAGTAATTATCCAGTAAATACCGTGTATTCTCTTTAACTTCTTTTTAAATCTACATTTACAGGCGTATCGTGTTATTTAATTGAATAAAGTATTACCTTCGTGTTTTTCTCCGGGTACTCCGGTTTTCCCTGTAATATTTCATTCTAGCAACACTCTCCAATACCATTTCATTTCATTTCATCTGTCATTCATTAATAATTGCCCCAGAGGAGTGCGACAGGCTTCGGCAGCCGGCGCAATTCCTATCCTCGCCGCTAGATGGGTGCTTCATTCATTCCATTCCTGACCCGGTCGAATGACTGGAAACAGGTTGTGGATTTTCATTACCTTCGTGAGAGTTTGAACGGATATCTGTACGAAATACAAGGCTTATTGTTTGCACGAATGTAAGAGCCGCAGAAATTACAACTCCTTATGATAATCTGTCTTTGTAAATATTATACCAACGAACCTACACATATTCTTTAATTAAAAAATTTAGTATTATAACCTAAACTATTTCCTAGCCTACTCAACTTAGAAAACGTAATCTACTGGACACCAACTGAACTATTTGATATAAAATTCAAATAAATATCGCTACTCCCAATTTCTACAACAAGCACTAAATACCAATATATAAACGGCAGTAAATGGATCACACACACACAAAAACAATTTCAATAGGTTTTAACTACTTTATCACTATGATAATGCAAGAGCACTCTCAACAGCCGACCATTCACAAGCGCGTCCATCAATGGAATCCTCTCCCAATGTGTCGACTGTCTGCTTTATCAGATTAACACAGTTACCCCCTGCTGATTGAGCGATCTGTGATCAAATGTACTATTGAAGATGTTTGAGTGCTCTTCTGACAACATTATACAAAAGCATGTGCACATACTGTACATAAGTGCGATAAAGTGAAAGTGATAACATGAAAACGGAAACATTGTGGCAATAGACATCTATTGATTGCTTGAAGTTCTCGATATTCTTAAACCGGATTGGAGCCTTGAGCTAAATAATCAGTATGATACAATATACAGGAAACTATATCTCAGCTTGGCTAGTAAAGAAGACAACAGTACATGAATTGAGAAAGAAACTACCGAATATATCTTTGAAGAATATTGCACCAGTGTTGAGACACTGTAAGAAAACCTGAATTGAATTCTACGTAAGAATGGTCAGTGTAGTTCCATTAAACAAGCTCATTTTCCTCCATATTACCACTTTAAGTCATAGTTACTCTTACAAGGAACGTCTACGAAGAGCCCCATAGATTCTGGTATAATACCGAATAAGATGGAGATATCGATTCAATCCCGCTCCTTAGCTGAGTGGTAAAACACAGCGGCCTTCGGTTCAGAGGACACTGAGTTAGATTCCCGACCGAGCTGGAAATTTTAGCCGTGTCAGGTTAATTCCTCTACATTTACGCACAATACAACACAAAACACCACCAACTACCTCAGAAACTCTTTTGCTAGTGGTTTAACGCAGCACTAACGCATCGAAGGTTTTCGGCGACGCAACGATTGGAAAGGGCTAGGATTGGGAAGGTAGCGGCGTGGCCTTAAATAAGGTAAGCCCAGCACTTGCCTAATGTGAAAACAGAAAACCAACTTCAGGGCTGCCGACGGTGGGTTTCAAATCCATCACCCGAATGCAAGCCTACGTAATTCTAATCGCGTAGCCAACTCACTAGGTATCCACAGAAACACACACAAACTGATTATTATTATTATTATTATTATTATTATTATTATTATTATTATTAATCATGTTTTACAATGTTGAGTCAAAGGGTAATGGTACGAAAATAAGCCCCCAACTTTCCGCGGATAATCCAGTACCTCCCATTGGAAGCGCCGTAATTTCACTGTTGACTGCGTGTGGTCTGGCGTTGTCGTGAAGCAACACTTTTGCCCACCGTGCTTTTACCTGTTGAGGGAAGTCCAGGTCGTATTCTGTGAACTGATACCCGCAAACGTTCCAGTGTGTCACAGTAACTGGCAGCTTTCATGTCGCTCCTCTGGTGAGAAATTCAACCATCTAGACCAGGGGTTTCCAACTGGTAAGGGCTCGAGGGCCATATTGGAAACCTTAGTCAAGTTCGCGGGCCGCGCTTGAATAATAGGCCAATTTTCGTAAAATTCTGCATATAGTAGGCCTACAGAAGTACCATCATGTAAAACTAATATGCATAATTCAGTTGAAATAAAGGTTTGATAATTTTAATTCCTCCTTTCTTAATCTGCTTACCCTCCAGGGTTGGTTTTTCCCTCGGACTCAGCGAGGGATCCCACCTCTACCGCCTCAAGAACAGTGTCCTGGAGCATGAGACATTGGGTCGGGGATACAACTGGGGAGGATGACCAGTACCTCGCCCAGGCGGCCTCACCTGCTATGCTGAACAGGGGCCTTGGTGGGGGTGGGAAGATTGGAAGAGAGAGACACCGAGCTCGATAGCTACAGTCACTTAAGTGTGGCCGGTATCCAGTATTCGGGAGATTGTAGGTTCGAACCCCACTGTCGGCAGCCTGAAAATGGTTTTCCGTGGTTTCCCATTTTCGCAGCAGGCAAATGCTGGGGCTGTACCCTAATTAAGGCCACGGCCGCTTCCCTCCCACTCCCAGCCCTTCCCTGTCCCATCGTCGCCATAAGACCTATCCATGTCGGTGCGAAGTAAAGCAACTAGCAAAAAAAAAAAAAAAGATAGACAAGGAAGAGGGAAGGAAGCGGGCGTGGCCTTAAGTTAGGTACAATTCCGGCATTTGCCCGGAGGAGAAGTGGGAAACCACGGAAAACCACTTCCAGGCTGGCTGAGGTGGGACTCGAACCCACCTCTACTCAGCTGACCTCCCGAGGCTGAGTGGACCCCGTTCCAGCCCTCGTACCACTTTTTAAATTTAGTGGCAAAGCCGGGAATCGAACGCGGGCCTTCGGGGTGGCAGCTAATCACGCTAAACATTACACCACACAGAACGACATAATTTTAATTACTTAGAAAAAAAACATTATTTTACAACTGCATAAAAGTGTGAAATTTGGAGCCGGGCTGAGTGGCTCAGATGGCTGAGGCGCTGGCTTTCTGAAGTTGGTAGGTTCGATGTTAGATCATTCCGAAGGTGCTCAAATACGTCAGCCTCGTGTAGAGTGATTTACTGGCAAGTAAAAGAACTCCTGCGCGACAAAATTCCGGCACCTCGACGTCTCCGAAAAACATCAAAAGTAGTTAGTGGGACGTAAAAACCAATCATTATCATCTGAAATTTGGATGTTAATTTTTAAAAGTGAAAAATAATCGATTCGAATCAAGTGAATTTTAAAAAAGAGGAAATAATATTAAAGAATGAACTAGTTCGGACTTGGGTCTATAATGAATATAAAAATTAATACATTTTTGAACGAGCTATAAAATATTCTTTTGTAACTATTCTTCACATTATTTATTAAAATGCTCTCGCGGGCCGCATTATATGGCTTCGCGGGCCACATGCGGCCCGCGGGCCGCCATTTGAAAACCCCTGATCTAGACCATACTCCCTAAAGCCCCGAGCTGGTATCCAGTTATTTCCAATCGGACCGTTGAAGAAGCACGTGGATGGTAAGCGATTCAACGACGATACAGAAGTTCAGAATACCGTCATGATGGGGCTTCAGGGACTGGACGCAGATTTCTTCAATACCAGCACCGATCCCTTGGTGTACCGCTCGAATAAGTGCTTGGACAAGAATGGTGACTAGTAGCAGTGTCCTACTAGCGCTTATCCTTACATGTATGTCAATCCTTTAGTCCCGTTTCTTCATTCGGAGTCGGGGATGAGGTGAGACGAGTTTAAGTTTTAACGGCACGATGCCTTTCCTGACCCCAACCTCAGTTGAAAATGAAATGAATGATGGTGAATTAAACTGAGTAAGGAGGTGGAAGGAATCGGCAGTAGCGTATGAATAGGAATTGTCCCAGCATTTGCCTGGAAGTGAAAATGGGAAACCACAGACCACCATTCTCAGGACAGCCGACTGTGGGGTTCTCTTGAATACAGAGCTCGATAACACGCGTGCCCACTCGGCTCGGTTCTGCTTATCGTTATAATATCTGCCTGTAAAATGAAGTGTCTCCGTGCGAGCTCTTGTTACACCATATCTTGAAGCGTCTTTGTACAATGTCCAGAAATCTGTTCCTACAGACATAGTTCGCGTAACATAGACAGCCACTAACCAAATAATTACGCAGTGGAGGTACACAGTTGAGTACTTAAGGTGTGAAGAGGTTAAAGGAATAATTTCGTGCTAAGAAACAGTATAGCTGCCAGAATGATTAGCCTAAAAACCTTATTGAGATTACAACTGGAATAAAAATAGAAAGTGAGGACTCCAGGCTGTTATTATTATTATTATTATTATTATTATTATTATTATTATTATTATTTATTATTATTATTAAACATATTTACAATGTTGAGTCAAGGAACAATCAATAACAAAAGACAACCTAAGGAAATTTAGACCGGGCGAGTTGGCCGTGCGGTTAGAGGCGCGTGGCCGTGAGCTTGCATCCGGGAGATAGCGGGTTCGAATCCCACTGTCGGCAGCCCTGAAGGTGGTTTTCCGTGGTTCCCCATTTTCACACCAGGCAAATGCTGGGGCTGTACCTTAATTAAGGCCACGGTCGCTTCCTTCCAACTCCTAGGCCGTTCCTATCCCATCGTCGCCATAAGACCTATCTGTGTCGGTGCAACGTAAAAACACTACCAAAAAGAAAAAGAAAAAAAATTTGGGTACCTATAACCAGAAGAATCAACCCAGTGTCAGTGCGGAGAGGTCCAGAACGGACAGCATCTGTGTCATTGTCCATGTTGTAGTGAGGAAGAGTTGCTTAAAGCACCTGGTAACGCAATAGCCGTTGCCCGTTTCAGGGTGTAGACAGCGTAGGATAAAAACCGCACGTACAGTAATAGATTAGATAGTTTCGTACGTGAATATCAATATAAATCAGCATATCATTGTTTGTGTAGCCACTAGTTTGTGGCTTTTTTTTTTTTTTTTTTTTTTTTTTTTTTTTTTTTACGTTGCTTTGTTTGTCTTTCTTTCCTTCGTTCATGTACCGCTCCACACACACGTAAGGAAAGTAACCTCAGGCCTTGCACACTAATACCATCGCCATCATCCGGTACAACATTTGAGGGATTTGACTAAGGGAAGTCCGACTAGGTTAGATGAAAAATTGGACCTTGGAACAGTACAGTGGAAGCACTTCCAAATGGATATGGGGTAGTGCTGGCTACTGAATGCATGATTCGAAGCAGTGTATCGATTCATTCAAGTGTCCGAGTGAATCGATTCACAACGGCGAGCTCACGGCACACGATTCAGCTTACTCCCAGCGGACAGTGCTGAGTGGCGCACTCACTGGACGTTGACGGGGAACCGAGTTTCCGCCGCAGCGAGACAGTGAATCATGACACATCGAAAGAATCGTGAACGAGCGCGGCTCAGTGAGACTCACACGGCTCCTTTTCGGCACACTGGACAGTGGACACTGGCGGAGAGCCGGGCTTCCTCTGAAGCAATACATACAGGGCCATGGTACACTGAAAGAATCGTACGCTAAATGGACTCCTGAGCTCAGCTCATTTGAAAATAATACCCACTTGCATTCACTGTCCTCTTCTTACCGGGAGGTTTAAATAACAGATGGATTTATTTTCAGTGTTAAAAAGGTAGTCAAAACATAATTCTCAAGTAGCTAGTAAGTAGGTAGGATATTAGGTTATACTATTTATTAGTTTAATGAAAGTATTATAACTTAGGTGGCATTTGACAATTAATTAAACTCGACTCTAGCCTCCCCTATGACTATGAGTCATGCTCATGACTTCTCAAGAGTACCTGTTTTATATTGGGAAGAACGGCTCAGTATTGTCTCAGTTGGTATGTCACATCGTTGCACAATACTTCAATAATATGTGGACAGTAAGTGAGCCCACTGACGCAATAACTTAACCAACAGTATGTTGAATCAGAAAACCAGTGGGCTACTGTACATCTCGGGTAGCCTATACAAAATATGACGATTTAAAAAAAACCTCTGCTGATAGAAAAATGCAGTACATATTTTCAAAAATGACTTAGCGAGCTGGACGTGCGGTTAGTATCGCGTAGCTATGCGCTTGCATTCTGGGGATGGTGGGTTCGAATCCCACCGTCGGCAGGCGTTAAGATGGTTTTCTGTAGTTTCCCCATTTTTACACCAGGAAATCCTGGGACTGTACCTTAATTAACGCCATGCTGCTACCTTCCTAATCCAGGACCTTTCCCATCCTGGATCGCCGGAAACCTTCGATGTATTAGAGTGACTACCATTTTTTTTTCTAAGAAAGGAGTTCATAGTATGAAGACCAGATGGCAGCAGCGAACAATGAATGCTGTTGCTGCTGTCTTACCATTACATGCTACACAGATGCAGTAGGAGCGGTGACTCTAATGTGCCGTGAATCGGATTACTGTATCGATTCAGTAACGTGAACGGAATCAAATGAATCGATTCAGTAAAATGAATCGAATGTCCCATCACTAATATGGGGCTCAATGATTATAGTCTCACAACTTGCGAGGCAGTGGAGGGTGTAGCTGCTCTTTGTCTACAACAACCATCATTGTGTTTTAATAGCGTTCGATCATCACTGAATTCTAGCCGTATAGTGTAAAATATATTCCGAAGACTGATCAATTCCCAAGCTCGAATTTAAATTGAGCAGCAATGTGTTGAGACTTCTCCATCAGGGTCATCTTGGGCGATTACACTCAGGTGTTGAGCAGATGTCCTTGACCTGGCGAAAGCCGTAAGTGGACGGATACACACATTTACACTTGTCCAGTACACACGCGGCTAAACGGAGCCAAATATCGGTTCGGAATTACATAATTAGATTTCTAGTATCGACCAGTGCAGAGACCCTATTTGGTACAACATCTGTTCATTCTGTTGACATCTCAAGCAAGGCGGCGTATTAATGAGACTCTTATTAAGGTGTCCAAGGCGATAGCGAGGTGGAAAGTGGGACGCAAGTTTCCATATGGTCCTGCAAGCGACTTTGAGACTTCAATAATGAATTTATCGCACAAGTTACTAGGAACATTCAATAATACAGTTATATTATCCTCAAAGATAACTCAACGGGTTGCATTATCCAGCAGTAGAATAGCCGTGCTTCACAAGCTAGGCGCACTGCTCCTCCTTAAATGGGACACCGTAGATTTTTTTCTTTTTTGCTATTTGCTATTTGCTTTAGCCTACGTCGCACCGACACAGGTAGGTCTTATGGCGACGATGGGATAGGAAAGGCCTAGGAATGGGAAGGAAGCAGCCCCAGTATTTGCCTGGTGTGAAAATGGGAAAAAACGGAAAACCATCTTCAGGGGTGCCGACAGTGGGGTTCGAACCCACTATTTCCCGATTACTGGATACTGGCCGCACTTAAGCGACTGCAGCTATCGAGAAAGCTCGTATTATTCATGGCAGTCCTTTAAGGAATAGAATACAGCGCCCACTTTAGCACATCCCAGATATTTCTGGGGTTGTTGGAGCCGCCCAGACTCGTTTTCTTGATTTTGATCGGGGTTTTAAGGTCGGATAACCTTCCTAACCCCAAGTGATGTTTCAGGAAAACACCAAACCCAGATTGATCGGGATTCCAACCTTCGCCATACAAGTAGTAAGCCAACTGCTAAGCAACTAAGCCAATTACGGCTCACCTCCCTTCTTCCTGATACGTATGAATTTATAAATGTTTCACACATAATTTAAACAAACCATACTATAAAATGCAAAGCTGAGGAACTATTGTAACCAAAAGTAAACAATTAATTATTATTCATCAGTAACTTTTTTTTTTTTTTTTTTGCTAGTTGCTTTACGTCGCACCGACATAGATAGGTCTTATGGCGACGATGGGACAGGAAAGGGCTAGGAGCGGGAAGGAAGCGGCCGTGGCCTTAATTAAGGTACAGCCCCAGCATTTGCCTGGTGTGAAAATGGGAAACCACGGAAAACCATTTTCAGGGCTGCCGACAGTGGGGTTCGAACCTACTATCTCCCGAATACTGGATACTGGCCGCACTTAAGCGATCATCAGTAACCATCAATAAATATGCTGCAACTTAAGTACCATGAATTGAGAACAAAATACAATAAGGAACTTTCACAAATTAAATTCACGCTTCAGAATTCGTACTAAATTGAAGAAAGAAACGAGGAGACCTCGTCCCAGCGTCTCAAAAACGCAGTGGACTACCATTTTTCACTAGTTGGAATGGATAAACCAGGAAATATTTCTGAGATGGTTGCAATTACGATCTCAACTTCTTTCAAATCGATAGCGCGTGATCACATAGTGAACTCTTAACCACGTGAGGTAAACTGACCGGTTCCGGGACAAATGGATAACAAGCTACATGGCTAAATGGTTAGCGTTCTGGCCTTTGGTTACTGAGTCCCGGCTTCGATTCCCGGCAGGTCGGGGCTTTTAACGTCGTCTGGTTAATTCCTCCGGCTCGGGGGCTGGATGTTTGTGTTCGTCTTAAAATGTACAAGTTATATTCATCAAAGTCAATTCATAATTAATAGTCAGAAACATACAAAAATTGTAGCTGGCTAAATGGTCGTTAAGACCGAAAACCACTCTTTAAAAAAAAAGTTACATTAGGATTTGAAATAGGTGTGATAACCTGAGTTATAGTGGGTAGAGTTATCGAAGTTCTAAGGGACTGAATTTAGACAGGCGTCTTGCGACTCGTAATAAATAATAGTGTATATATGGAACAAAATGAAATGAAATTTATACTAATAACTACCGTTTAATGCTGGAACAGCAATGCAAGTATCTGCTTCGCCCTTTCCCTTAATTCTCTACCGTAGTATTTAAAGATACATTTAAATGTTACAGGAATCACAAAGGATAACAGGATTGTTTCCTATTTGCTTTACGTCGTAGCGACACAGATAGGTCTTATGACGACGAGGGGACAAGAAAGGGGTAGGAGTTGGAAGTGGCCGTGACCGTGGCCTTAATTAAGGTACAGCCCCAGAATTCGCCTGGTGTGAAAATGGGAAACCACGGAAAACTCTTCAGGGATGGTGACAGTGGGGTTCGAAACCACTATCTCCCGATTACTGGATACTGACCGCACTTAAGCGACTGCAACTATCGAGCTCGGTAAGCACAGCAAAAACATTCGTTTATTCTCAAACTTAACACTCCAGTTCACCGCCGCCTTCTTGATCCAGAATAACATCGCTGCTTGTCCAGACGCACCATACAATTATCTTCTGACTTACAAGAATATGTCGTGTTTTAGGAGCAAGGAGCACCGGGCGAGTTGGCCGTACGGTTAGAGACGCGGGGCTGTGAGCTTGGATCCGGGATATAGTGGGTTCCAATCCGACTGTCGGCAGCCCCGAAGATGGTTTTCCGTGGTTTTGCATTTCCACACCAGGCAAATGCTGGGGCTGTACCTTAATTAAGGCCACGGCCGCTTCCTTCCAACTCCTAGGCCTTTCCTATCCCGTCGTCGCCATAAGACCTATCTGTGTCGGTGCGACGTAAAGTCCCAGTAGGAGTAAGGAGCAACGTCCAATGTGATAATTAGTTCAGTATTTCAGGGTGTTATTCAAGTATTTAACATAATTATTATGTTAACCTACTACTGAATTACATCACATAGGGTGATGCCTGATACCTTGATCGCAGTCCAAGCAAGTAAGCAAGCAAATCGTCGTTACAGCCACGGTATATCAAAATTACGTGGAAACTGAATCATATGGACCTAAGTTCACATTTTTAAAATTCACAGATGTAAACCAGGATTCGAATAACGACCGCTTTGATGACAAGCCAAAGACAATGTCACTAGGCTGTCACATCACCAGGCAGCAGTCAAACAATCGCGCTGTGTGTGTGTGTGTGTGTGTGTGTGTGTGTGTGTGTGTGTGTGTGTGTGTGTGTCGCATCTGTAGACGGTATTAACAGACATCAGTGTGTAGCAACTCCCTCCCGGAATTCTTTACCCTATGCGAAGCCCAGGTAAGGACTTACCACATTTATATTATATCCTCAATAAACATTGCATTTTCAAGCAACACATATCCCTGATGCTATTCAAAATATGAATGAAAATGTTGAACGGTTGTTACACTGGGCAGCTGATCACAAAATTTGACCCGTAATACAGTACCTCGAAAACGCAACACATTTTTGGTTTGGGCAAATGAGATAAATCAATTCTGTTATACGAAACTTTCCTGCTTTAATGAACAACTTTGATTCCGTACATTGGTTTTTTAAAGAGGAATCAGTTCAGCGTCGACTGTCAATATAACTTTTTTTTCAATCTGGGGAAACATCATTTTTATCGGTGTGTTATAGTGTTCTAAGTGTTATATTTTGTGTTTCGACAGACTGAAATTTTGTTGAGATATATTCCTACAGTAGTTCAGTCAAAAATCTGGGAATGATGATAAATAGCACTCTATCTTGGAGGGAACACAAAGGTAACTGGCAATAAAGTCTATATTGTCATGAACTTCAAAGAAACATGTCGTGCATGACAAACATTGGCAGGCTACTTGTACAGCCTCTCGTACTTTCTGTATTGGAATACAACTCAGTGGTCTATAATTATCTTTCAGAAGTCCTTGACATCAAAATTCAATGTTTACAGAATGCTTGTTTACATTCATTCTCGATATATTTATTAGAGTGTCCCTTCATCCTTACTGTATACTTTGAATTAAATCAATATATATTGTTAAATACTATGTGAGACTGCGATATGCATCTTTAGCCAATCTCAAGTTATAATATATGATACTCTTCCTCCACTTCCCCTTCGTGGTTGGCTGTACATTTGCTGTTAAGATTGTTATGAGTAAATCATGGAGTCTTGATCATATTCTCAGCTTCTATTTCACTCCAAAATGTTATGTTAGCATTGTACTTTATTATGTATGCTGTAGTCTACTGCTCTGTGCCGTATTACCTTATCAGTTTATCGCCTATTATTTGAGAGTGGACTATGTGCAGTGTGTGTGAAAAATGTGAAACCACGGTCAGGGATGCAGATGATTAGGATCGAAATCACCACCTCCCGATACGCGCTCACAGCAACGCGACTCGTACCACGCAGCCAACTCGTTCCATCGTTGATAATCTATGGATTCAGAAGACAGGTAGGTTTCAAATCCGACAGCCATCCAACTTGTAAATCAAGGAAAGGACTATAATGTTACCCTTTCTAAGATCAACGGCTAATTCGTTTTCAACCCTAGAAACTAGGCCTAAATATACACACAACAGTAAATGTCTGTTTTTTAACATGCAGCGAGTACACGGGACTGATGTTCGCGTCATTCTAGTTCCAAAATATGAAAAAGGTCATTCACATTACTGTATTTGTTCCCCGCAGGATGCTCCAGCATGAGCACATTGCTAACGGTCAACCTAGCTCACGCAATATTGCAAGAAATGTATTATACCACTCAGTCAGCTCACCGAGCGACTCCCGGAACGGCTGGTTATTTCGTATATTATTTTTAATACCATGACCAGAGGTAGTGTGATGAATTTCACTCGAATTTATGTCTTTAAGAACCGCACTTCACTTCACTTCTTCCCAATAAACTTTATTTAATACTGACTTTCACAGTCGTGCACTTCGCCACATGTGCAAATCGCGGTGGGAGCTAAACAATACATTTATTTCGCGTTAATTTCACCTGTTGCCATTTGTTAACGGACGCAGCATTTTCGCATCTGTCTTTTGGCACAGGCCAGAGAAAAATGTACTTTCCACCGAAGTCTTAGTATCACCAATGGCTGTGACAGTATGGAAGCTGCTGAAGAGTGACGACATACGGAGCACGACTAGTGCATCTGGATGTAACGAGAGGGCTGGTTGTGCTGCCTTAGCACTTTCTGCCTAGTGAGGAAGGAAATGACAAACTACCTCATTGCTCAGCATGCCTTGTACGTCTCATTATGGTGCTCCCATCGGATTTTACTGTTTCCTTCCACACACCCATGCTTTGATGAATCAACCCACCCATGGACTGAAAACAAGCGTTAATACATGTGTTTTGTTCCTAAGCACCTGTATAGTCGCTCAAATAAAGAATGAAATGAAAATGAAATGGCGTATATCTTTTAGTGCCGGGACTGTCCGAGGACATGTTCGGCTCGCCAGGTGTAGGTCTTTTGATTTGACTCCCATAGGCGACATGCGCGTTGTGATGAGGATGAAATGATTATGAAGACGCGTACACCCGGCCTCCGTGTCAGTGGAATTATTCAATGATGGTTAAAATTCCCGACCCTGCTGGGAATCGAACACGGGACCCCTGTGACCAAAGACCAGCACGCTAACCATTTAGCCATGGAGGAAAAACCTGGTATGTTCCTCGCATTTTATATGTTATCAGAATTTTTATTATTACTATCCACCTCCTATGTAGATACAAATTAGGTAAAGGATTAGAAAAGATTGTTTACCAATAACGCACTTCGTATTTAAATACTCATTCTATTCTTAACACGTTTCAGTATGTAAACGATCTGCCTGGAGTTTTACGCCGCACGAGTTATATGTACACCGATGATTTACAGATCTATTACCATTTTCCTGTGAATCGTGTTAACGAACGTATTGGTAAAATAGATCTACATACCGGTATAGAAAAACTGCATCTATATACATTAAGTCATAATTTACTATTAAAAAACTAAACTTAGCTATTTTTATAGGATAACGAAGAAATTTATCGAATCTTTTCAAAAGAGACATTCCTCAAGTAATTGTAAACGGTTCTGTAGTCAAGTATAAGGAATGTGTTAAGAATTTAGGTATTATTATGGATAATACTCTCTTCTGGATCTTCCATGCCAAGCATTTGGTCAAGAAAGTGTCTGGAATACTGCATCAGTTTCAACGAAACTTGTCGTATCTTCCTTTTTCGGTGAGAAAGATGTTGATCCAAACTATGGTACATTCTATTTTAGATTACAGCGCTGTTATTTACAGCGATATCTCAGAGATATATAATACCGAACTCCAGAGTTCAGAATGCGAGCGTTTCGCCTTCAATATTCGCAAAGATTGTCGTGTAACATCTTATCACAAAGCCGCAGAGGGACAAACTCAGGGATAGAAATCATACTCACCTGTTTGCTTTCTGCTGAGAATTTTGCAATCTAATGCTCCCTCGTATTTTACCATTAAGTCTATTGTTCAGATGAATCAAGTGCATGATCAGGACAATAGGTATACAGCTAACACCCTTCAGGTACTACAGCATCGTTCGGTCAAGTGCAGTAAGTCGTTTACTGTCACAGACTCAATTATACAATGACCTTAAACTACACGAAATACAGCAAGATTGTCTCTGGCTTAAATAACATTACCTTTCCACGTATTAAGCCATGTTGATGAATTTTCAGCAAATTAATTAAACTGTACGAAATATAATCTGCTAGATACATTTTAGATGTTTAGTTTTATTCTTAAGTCATCCTCGGCATTAAAATGTAGCTTAGATTTCTCTTGTCTTCTCTTCCGTGTTAGTATAGTTAGTCTAGAGTACGTTTATGAAATGGTAATCTCCAAGATGTTTTATTTTATTATCTTTTTGGACTGGAAACCATCTGGACACACCTAAAGAAGAAAAATTTCGAAGACATAGAAAAGTCAAACCCAATTTCCTCAAAAGATCACTATGTCTGTCAAAATACACATTATCCCGACTTACATATGTACTGGCAAAAGAGCAATTTTTCATCGAAGACCTCCGCCTCGACCTGCTTTCTACCAGCTACCAAAGCCTACTTGGATGTACTGCAGGAACTCAATAAGAAGAGACAAGAGATATGGCCAGAGTTTTATTCAACGGATGCGATGATATATAGGGAATGGACACAAGCCAGATATGACCTACGTCATGTATTGACAAGATATGCCGTACACGGTTTCCATAATCGGATATGCCTAACACAGATAAATTCCATGACCCGGACGATAACTGCAAGTGTAAATTATGCAGAGCCTACTGTGACCGATATCATCTGACACTATGCAACAAAAGACAAAACTCTTTGACAAGTTTCTGTAAGAACTAAATGCATATTGTGCGAAATTTATCACATCATATTATTAATTACTTATCCTCAGTAGGAAAATGTATCTTACGCTCTTTTATGTATTATTTTCATTAAATTGTGTATATTAATTGATAAGTTGCAGTGGAAGTTACAACCAAAGGGACCTCTGGTCCCACTTGTAATTATATTTAAATAAATATATTCATATTTCTAATTTTTGCATAATTTTCGTAACACTGATCTTTTGTTGGAAATCACCAATAACAAATCGTGCTGCTTTCCTTTGAATCTTTCGCAGTTCTCGATTCAAGTAATCCTGGTGAGGGTCCCATACACTGGGGTCTTCTCAGAGACTTATACGCCCTCTCTTGCGCTTCCTTACTTACTCCTAAATATCCTCAGACGACGTGAAGAGATCTGTTATATTTAATGACTCTTTAACATGCATTTGTCCAATACACACTTTGCCAATAAACTTGAGTTCTTCATTATATTAGGAACGTGACAAAGCAGCATTTATAACAATTTGTAGTAAATGTTATCTTATCATGAACTCGTTTTAAAAGCACAAAAGTTTATCTCTTTTGTGTGTGTGTGTGTGTGTGAGTGTGAGAGAGAGACTAAAATCTAGACAATCCTTCAAGTACGAACTAGCCAAGAAATATCGTTGATATTGCGCTCTTTCCTTTCGGTTGCGCTTGTACTCAGGGACCTTAATATCGTTCATTCGATCACATTTTACGTGAGTATGTGTACATGATCTCAGTTTCACTTTACGATGCCGCGTGCCATCATGGTCAGTGTCATCGCGCTCAATTTGCTGGCTCTTTTTGGAATCTTAAACATCCAACGTGAGTGTGTACCAGCACGGAAATGTATGCTGCAGGATCGCCAATTATAACAAGTTCAGCGAATGAAGTCGTTTCCTTTCCTTTGTAAAAGAATCGCTGCACAATAAAACGTGAAAAACGTCTCAAAGTAAGGACATCGCTAATATCGCTTTCAAGTCCTAATGCGTTGGAAATGAGGAACACAATATTGATAGTGCTCGTACAAAGAGAAGAAGTTGTACGATAGCATACACCTCTAAATTGTTTTCTCAAGTTGCCGAAAAGGTCGCGATTGACCAATATATCTATTTATTAGCAATTTGTTTGTGCTGTCCCTAACAGTCCGGCAACTCTCGCAACACACACAATGCTATAGTCTTCTTCACCATAAAACATGCAGTTTGCCATACAAGGAGATGCCATCCACCCTCGTGTGATATCGGAGTAGTATGGTCATTGACTTATTACGGCGGACGCGGTTCGAATCCTGGTCAATGCATGCGGGAATTCTGAATTCCTCAGTATTCCTGTAATTCCGTTTCTAAGTAATGATCACGATATCAACAGCCATGTAAAACTACAAGTTTGCTCTTTTAACTATTAAAAATAACCCAAATCGGAATTATAGCAGAGCTTTCATTGAGTAGTACCTTCTCAAACTAATCAACCTTCTTATCAGAGCGTGTCAGTAGTAGTAGTAGTAGTAGTAGTAGTAGTAGTAGTAGTAGTAGTAGTAGTTAGGGGCTTGGCACATTGTAGTTAACTGGTGGTGGTGGTGGTGGTGGTGGTGGTAGTGGTGGTGGTAGTGTTTGTTTTAAGAGAAAGTACAACTGGGCAACCATCCTCTGTTAACACCAATCACAGGGAAAACTGGAAGAGGCCCGACACTTCGAAAAATGAAGGTATCAGCAAACGAAAGGCAAGGGCCACGAAGGAGAGGGGAAAATAAAAGACTCCCTGGCCTCGGAAAACTTAATACCAACGGGTAGGAAAAGAACAAGAGTTCAGCAAGGAAGGTCGAACAGAATAACATTTTTTTAACATAAGCTGTCTAATTTTGCAGTAGCCTATTGTGTGTTTTACGTGACGGAGGATAGAGGAAATCTCCTTCGGAAGATGTGGTCTTTATAAACCAGGTAAGGCAGTCAATGTTATCTAAGTGAAGCTAGGGAAGATTTCTACGTTCCTTTTAGTAATGTAACTGCTAGGTCACCGGCTCTTTCTTCAAATAAAAAATGCATTTTTCTTGTTCCTAACATAAATGTAACTTTCTTTTTCAGTATTCGGACTTTCATTTCTTTTTTTCATGAGAAGTAGTTGAAATGTAAGGGAGTACGAGTGGTTACCCTCGTAATCCACTGAATTGATGCGGGGTGACCAAGTTTTCTAACCGTCTAAGTTTACCACTCATCTTTTAGCTTTCAATGTTTCTGTTACTTAGTCCCACGTTAGCATGGGCTTAGCCTCTGTGTCATCGGGCCTTGCCCCACTTAGGTCTTCTGCTTTAAAATGATTTTAAGAGTGCTTGTGTTTTCGCCTCTGTTTCATTTTTTCTTTCGGCCTTGTAAACATAATCTGCCGCGTAGCATGGGCCTTATGCATCTGAAAATATATATTCTTTTCAAGGGTAGCATAGGTAATTAGGTGTTTAGGTGTATATTTGTACAACAGTGTATTTACTGCTTCAAGTGTGGTCCTGACGGATGAGGTTACGTGTGAAAATTCATAGCCCACTAAGGGCACCTTGTAAACTAATGTAAATTGAACTCTAGGGTTCGAAACCCAATGTCCTGTAAAATTTACTAAACCAAAGTTTCTTTCTCTAAATATGTAAATTCCCGAATGTGTTGAGGTTAACCTCCCCTTGTAGAATTCTGAATACCTGCGGGTCAAAGATTTTGAATGTTCCATTTAAAATGTGAGTTATATTAAATTTGTTAAAACGTTTGAGCTTAGAAGCTCATGCGATTGTAAGAGGAAGGTTTCTGAGCTTACAAGCTCCTGATGTATAGTTTTCTGAATTAATATACGTAATTTCTCGAGCTTCTCAGCTCCTTGGTAAAGAGTTGAAGGTATGTTTCCGATTGTATTCATGTTCAAAACACCTTAATACCAGAAAGAAAAGAAAGAAAATTTAACTTCGATTTTTGTTATCTATACTTAAACCTGTTAGTCCTTCGTCCATTTATTCACCCCTCACGCTTCTTTTTTATTTCTGCTCTGCGGAAATAATAATAATAATAATAATAATAATAATAATAATAATAATAATAATAATAATAATATTTAAAACCCGCTTTAACTGATAACTGCTTTCCTGGATTATGACCAACAGGATAGACACAAAGTTGTCACATTTAACAGACCTTAATTGTCAACGAGGTGAAAGGAGGATAGGTTCCATAGGAGAATAATGATATCGACCATGGAGGGTAAGAGAAGTAAAGGGAAACAAAGTGAGATGGTAACTCTAATTTAATTATTTGCAGATATAAGGTGTGGGACTAAACAATACCACAGACTTCGTTCGAAATAGAGGATCGTGGAAGCGTTTAGTTAATTCAAGAGACTTGCAATCTGAACAGCGAGAGGTATAACAGTCTACGTATATTGAACATGTACACTAGTGTCCAAAAGTTAAGCATAATCACTAAACAAGGCCATAGCGCCTGATAGGGTTGTCAGACGGATTGCTGAACAAACGGAAGCTGACACACACCATATGTCACATAATTTGTAAAAGAAAAAATAGTGTCAGAAATGTTCTGATAGCTAAGGTACACCTTTGACATCGACTAACAAAACTTGGCAATGACTTCCACAACACAATATGTTGTTAATAGGGTGGTTTTTTTTGCTATTTTGTTTTACGTCGCACCGACACAGATGGGTCTTATGGCGACGATGGGACAGGCAAGGCCTAGGAATGGGAAGGAAGCGGCCGTGGCCGTAATTAATGTACAGCCCCAGCATTTGCCTGGTGTAAAAATGGGAAACCATGGAAAACCATCTTCAGGTCTGCCGACAGTGGGGTTCGAACCCACCATCTCCCGGATGAGAGTTAATAGGGTGTATGGTTACCCCTAACGGCCACACATGCTTCGCAGCGACGTGGCATGGTCTCTATCAGATGGCCCAAGAGCTCTTTTGGCAGTCGATCCCATTCCCATGTGAAGGTCTTCGAGGGTCCTTGATGGAGGGTGACGGGATGCAATTCGCCTCCCCAATGCATCCCAGACATGTTCTATAGGATTCATATCCGCAGACCTCGCTGGTCAGTCCATGCGATGAATGTCTTCTCCAGCCAGAAATTCATCCACCAAAACAGAGCGGTGCGGGCGGGCATTATCGTCCATTAAAAGGAAGTCTGGACCAACCGCATCTCTGAAGAATCGAACATGTAGTCTCGGTATCTCATCCCTGTATCTCCGAGCGTTAACAGTGTTCCTCGGACCACCCATGAAGATGTGCAGGTCCGTACGGCATTTCAATGATTTCGCCACCACCACCACCACCACCACCACCACCACCATACTGGTCCCATTCCACGATGTTCCTGTGGTTGTATCGGCTACGCGTTTCTCTCCAGATTAATGTGCGACGGGAATCGTTCTGCAAACTAAAGCGGGATTCATCTGTGAAGAGCACATGCCTCCATACATTCATGGTCCAGTTTCGATGTTGACGGCTCCACTGTAAACGGGCCCGTCTGTGCTGAAGTGAGCGGGACGCACACTGCTGGACGTCGGGCAAACAGCCCTACTGTTCTGACCCTCCGGAACATAGTTTGCTGAGAAACGGCAACCCCTGAGACGGCTGCAAGCTCCGCCTACAACTGTCTTGCAGGTGCACTCCGATTTCGTCGGGCGGTTAAGGCCAGATATCGGTCCTGCTGTGGGGTGGTAACCCTTGGTCGACCTGGTACTGGCCTACGACTAACATCTGCTGTGTCTCGAAATCGTATCTAAAGCCTGGAAATTAAATTTTGTGGCACATTCACGGATACGGCGACTTCGGTCTGTGTCTGACCTGCTTCCAGGCGGCCGAATAGTCTCAACCCTGTACAACGAGGTCCAAATGGCGTCGTTGTGCCATTAAGTTGTCACGTTCACCACGAGACTACACTCCACACATTATAACAGGACAAACACGACTGAGGGAATATGGGGCGCAGGCATTGGCTGTGTTTACCTTGAGGTTACGCTGCAAGTCAAAGCAGGGAACAGTCCTTTCTTACACAGAGCGAACACGTAAGGTTGGTAGGTGTGTATGTCGTGCGATTTGCGGTCTATTTCCTGTTGCCCTGCTTACTCGTAACTTATGCTTAACTTTTGGACACTAGTGTATGTATGTATGTATGTATGTATGTATGTATGCATGTATGTATGTATGTATGTATGTATGTATGTATTGCACCCATAAGACGAATGTATGTATGAAATTGCCAAACGGCCAGTCTAAGTGGCCTAGACGTAGAGCGCTGACCTGAACTCAAGTTGGCGGGTTCGATCAATAAATAAATATAGGCTATAACACAAACATTGCCGACGACTTTAGCCAAGATCGAATCGCTATCTTGCGAAGAAAAAGTCAATGATTAACCGACTGTACCTCTAAGCTCAACTACTGAGAGCATAAAAAAGCAAGTAGAACACTAGACCGCAAGAAACAATAAGATATATTACCGACAGCCTGTGATAACTGATCAATAACTGCTTATTTACTTTGCCAACATATGCATTACTCACACAAGCTAACGAAAGTTTCTATATCCTTCTCGATTAAGGTGATTCAACGCTGCGTGACAAGTTCCTGTATACAGATGATTGATAGGCGCCTACCATTAAGAACTTGTTATATAGCTCTCAGTCAAACTGAAGAGCCTCTCAACTAAGTGGACGAGAAATTCTGCTTTAAAAAAATGTCGCAATATATCAACTGAGTCATGGTACGACAGGGATTGAAAACCTGATACAGAGTGATCAGATATGCTTTACTTCAGCGTGGTGCTTTGTTCCTGAACCCTGGCCTTTGTTTTGTGAGCGCGCGTATCCCTGACCTTGTACACGTGTCCGATGTCGCAGTCTTATTTCAGCTGTTCTCAAGTGCATGTGTTTCGTTTTTTCTTAATTACGTAATTAGTTATAAAGACATTATGGCTCGTGCGTTTTCTACAACGGACAGTTAGACCCACATTTAATTTTCGTCTCGGATGAGGCCTGATTTCATCTCCATAGTTGTGTGAGTACACGAAATAGTCTCTACCAGAGTGCTGTTACACCTGACTTCGTACATGAAGTGCCCCTCCATAGCGCAAAAAGCGCTGTATAGTGTGCGATCAGTAGTGAAGGAATCACAGGACTAATTCTTTTGAGAATAAGGTGGTTTCTGTTACTTACGTGAATACCATATTAACCCCTTTTTATAGAGAAATAACCGGCGGGGAGGGTGATTTTGCATCCTAACGCGTGTAATACTATGCGAGAAATTCACAAAGCGTTCCCACAGAACAGTTATTAGGATGGATTTTTGACCCCCCCCATCAGTTCCCCGATTTATCCGCCTGCGATTATCATCTCTGGAGTAAATTACAGAATGCCGGGTACAATACGAACCCACATTCCATACAGGAACCCAAACATAATACTGGTCTGGAAATTGCCGGGATTCCTCAATGTGAACTACAACTAGTGATGAATAATTTCTTAGTGAGGTGTCAGAAATGCGTGGAGAATGAAGGCGGGCATTTTCAACATCTCATTTAATAATTAATAATTACCGTACCCCTTGGCAGTAAAGACTACATTCTCTGAAATATGAGGGTCATTCAAAAAAGAAACGATCTGGAGGCTATAAAATGAAAACCGCTGAAAGGATCAAATGAAATTGACCGCTGAAAGGATCTTAATGCAATTGCCTGCGGAAGAAGGTGCGATCCCTGTAAGAGCGCTGAAGTCAAACTCGCCGCTGGAGGAACACTGTAGGCTACACCACGTGACGACAGAGCGAGCACGCGCGCCTGTTGATCGTCCACTGCACCCAATCGTGCTGACAACAGTGAAATGGAAGCTTCAAACGAAGAGCAAACGGGTGTAGAGCGTTTAGGAGTGAAGGGAACGAAAATTCATCGAAGAATGGTACAAGTGTACGGAGAACACTGCATGTCCGTTGAAAGTAGGCGTGGCACAAGCGATTCAGGAAAGGACGGATGTCGTTGGCCAATGATGCACGGTCTCGAACGCCAGACCGCATTACCAATGCCAGTGTCTAGCAGGTGGATGCCCTCATTATGCAAGATCGGCGAGTTACGGTAGCAGCCATTGCCGCAGAGGTCGGAGTGAGCGTCAGAAGTGTTCACGCCCATCATTACGGACAGATTGAAATTTCGCTAAAAGTGCGCCCACTGGGTGCCTCAAAATATTCAACCAGCACAGGAAGCATGTTGAATGGACATCTCTCTTGAACATCATCTGCTCTATGCCAAGGAAGGGGATGAGTTCTTGTCACGAGTGGTCGCCGGACGCGACATGGTGTCATCACTTCGAACTCGAGACAAAACGACAAAGTCTCCAGTGAAGCATGCAGGGTCGCTACGATCCAAAAAATCCAAGCTGAGCTAAAGAAGGCCCTGAGAAGCAAACGATTTACCTCGGACGACGAAGTCAAGCAGTACCTTCGGAAATGGTTCACAACGCAGCTCAGGAATTTTACGAGACGGCCATTCGCCGCCTTGTGACGCAGTGGGACAAGTGCCTTAACAGTGCTGGGCAATACTTTTGAAATAACGGTACAGGTTTTCATTTTATAGCCTCCGGCTCGTTTCTTTTTGAATGGACCTTATATATTTTCTGCCCATTGCAGAAAGTGTCCCGCTAGACGCACATGTCGGTCTCACAATATCTTCCAATTTCATGAGGCCACTCCTCTGGAGAATATCTTCATTTGAGACACGATAATACCAAACGATATTCAAAATTTAACGTAGGCAACGTTGGAATGTTCGACGACATATTTTCTAGCCTCCCTTGCTTAGTTGGGAGAAAATTTCTATTTACAGTAATTACTGTGTTCGTTATCAAGTAATGTTAGTTGTAACTACCAAGAATGATTTTTGCACAATTCTTTTTTTTTTTGCTAGGGGCTTTACGTCGCACCGACACAGATAGGTCTTATGGCGACGATGGGATAGGAAAGGCCTAGGAGTTGGAAGGAAGTAGCCGTGGCCTTAATTAAGGTACAGCCCCAGCATTTGCCTGGTGTGAAAATGGGAAACCACGGAAAACCATCTTCAAGGCTGCCGATAGTGGGATTCGAACCTACTATCTCCCGGACGCGAGCTCACAGCCGCGCGCTTCTACGCGCACGGCCAACTCGCCCGGTTTTGCACAATTCAACAGAAATCGCGGTCTACTGTGAAACAACGCACTTGTATGTATGATTGTTATGTGATAAGATGTAAAGCTCTACCTGTGCGAAAGGAATTCATGCATAAATTCCTAGCTGTTCCGGTTCCAAACTGAAGCAATTCATAGGCTAGTGAAGGAAGTAAGGAAAATAGGGGTTGTTTTTCGACAAGTATATTTTAAGTACCATACTTAAGGAGTTGGATGGGATCCACGCAAACTTTAAACGTTAACCTCTTTTACAACCTTATCCAAGAATACTATGCATTTAACTATACGTTTCTTTTCTATCCTCCCCGACCTAAGTCGACCTCGCGAAGGAGACGACTGGGCTACAACGGTGAATATGAAAAATCCACAGCCTGTTTCCAGTCATTCGACTGAGTCAGGAATGGAAGGAATGATGCCCCATCTTGCGGCGAAGATAGGAATTGTGCAGCCTACCGAAACCTCTGGGGTAATGATTAATGACTGAGATGAAATGAAATAGTACCTACTGGAGATTGTTGCTGGAAAACGGAGCACCCGGAGAAAAACCTGTCCCGCCTCGGCTTTGTCCAGCACAAATCTCACAAGGAGTGACTGGAATTTGAACCACTGAACCCAGAAGTGAGAGGCCGGCGCGCTGCCGCCTGAGCCATGAAGGCTTGTGCACGGTGAGTATATGGTTAAAAAATTTAGTTAAAATAAAAAAGTACTGTTTATCAGAAAGGTAGATTACCATTACGCCCTTTGACAGATGTATCGTAAATTATATCCTCCATCCTAATTCACATAGCCATTCTGAATTCAGCAACTGCTCGATACGCACGCATCAGTTTTCTAAGTGACCACTGCAGTTTAAACATTCGTTAGAATATCGCTGACTCTACGTAGTTGTTAATGAACAAGTAATGGAGATAAAATAATAAGGTATGTTTTGCAATATATAATATTATTTAATCATCGTATAGGGGCTGCCTGGCCGAGGCGGTAAAGGCGTTCTCGGTTCGCCCGGAAGGAGGTGTGTTCGAATCCCCGTCAGGAAGTCATAAAATTTAAGGAACGAGATTTCCACTTCCGGAGGTGCACATGACCCTGAGGTTCACTCAGCTTACACCAAAAATGAATACCAGGTTAATTTCTGAGGGCAAAGGCGGCTGGGTGTAGAGCTAACCACTCTACCCCATCCAGTGCCGAGGTTACGAATAGTGGAAGCCTTTATATTTCATCCCTCCGAGGCAGGGGCGTATTCTCCTTGAATGCAAGGCATTCATTGCATGCGTTATGATAACACAAAGAACTGTCTGATGTACGATTTTAGGTTGTTTCAAGTCAAATATTAACGATTTCATCTCTCAGAAGTTCAAAAGGTCCGCGCAACTGTATTGGTTCCGTTGCTTAACTACGTGTGGTGCTGGTGTAGTCTCGCCGTCTACTCCACTCTAGGAAGGAGGAGACAGCGAATGCAGGAGTTAAGGATGAAAGGCATTCAATCTTAAAATTGCATTCAGTGGCAGACGTAGTTCTGAAACCCTCCGAACGATGTCGCTGCAATTGAAACTTGGTCAGAATTTGTCACCCCATACCCGTACTACCGTCTGCCATCTGTTAGCAACTTGGAGAAAGTCGGCATCTTTACCCCCCAGGCGAGAACCCAATGTGACGAAACTGACCAATGCCACTGGGGTGACTTACCTCCAGTGCTTGAGTTGTGGCTAACTAGTGAGTTAATTCATTGTGTTTTCGGTGTTTTTTTATATTTTGCGCACATGTGGTATTAACGATGGATGAGTCTAAAACGGATATAATTGTAAATCAGTTTGAAAAGCCATTTACTGGCCGTTCGTTTGATGAAAAGATTCAAATAGTTAAAGCCGGGAGACCTCTACCTTCCCTCGTAAATTTCTTCTTCTTCTTCTTAATCTGTTTACCCTCCAGGGTTGGCTTTTCCCTCGGACTCAGCGAGGGATCCCACCTCTACCGCCTCAAGGGCAGTGTACTGGAGCTTCAGACTCTGGGTCGGGGGATACAACTGGGGAGGATGACCAGTACCTCGCCCAGGCTGCCTCACCTGCTATGCTGAACAGGGGCCTTGCGGGGGATGGGAAGATTGGAAGGGATAGACAAGGAAGAGGGAAGGAAGCGGCCGTGGCCTGAAGTTATGTACCTTCCCGGCATTTGCCTGGAGGAGAAGTGGGAAACCACGGAAAACCACTTCGAGGATGGCTGAGGTGGGAATCGAACCCACCTCTACTCAGTTGACCTCCCGAGGCTGAGTGGACCCCGTTCCAGCAGAGCCGGGAATCGAACCCGGGCCTCCGGGGGTGGCAGCTAATCACACTAACCACTACACCACAGAGGCGGACCCTCGTAAATTTAAAAACAGAAAACAAGAATTGTGTACGCACGTTCAATCCAGAAACTTACAGTAAAACTGTTTGGCTCGAGTTCACCTACATGTAATTAGGGTGAGTAGAATTGAAATTTACTTAATACATTGTGTTAACTGCATGGTCACTAGTTGCATGCCTCAGTGGAGATTCCAGGATACGCCACTGCTCCAAGGGCCTTCATGGCCTGTACGAAGATGACTTTTTGAGTCATCGTATACCTAATATGTTGTTTAAGGATTAAAACATATGAACTAGAACTTGATTAAAGTCGTGACTTCTATTTTAGTCTATGATCGTTCAGGACCTTTACGATCAACAAAACTCATGACAGCGAAAAATATCGGACTTCAGGCAATGATCCCACAAGAAAAATATCCCGCATGCATTTGTCATGTATTAATATAGCCTAAATAAATTTGTAGAATAGGTTCTTTCAATTTTCTCTTATACTACTGATTTTCTGTAAAATCCGTAGACTATAATGTGAAGCGTCCCACCGTTTTCAACATGAGAAAAGACGTAAGGTGACTTCCCGTCGCGTTCTCAGGTAACGTTAAGAGCAATGCAATTTAATACAATCTTACTCACAACGTGTACACTACTTTAAAAACAGAATTCTGTATATAATGTAGAATTCCGTAGCGAAACACGGGTACATCATCTAGTTTATTAATATAATACCGTGTATATTTTGACACCAGTGTTGGGCGCTTCTTGAATGTACGTTTTCCAGGCCTTACTCCTTGTTTCCGAATCTGGAAAGACAGTAAAGATTGATTTACCAACTCATGACATTCCGAGCAAACGTTAAGTTGTTTTAAATGAAGTTAATGTAACTTTAAAGCTTTCCAGTCTGTCGAAGACACTAATACCTATAAAATAACACACACACACACACACACACACACACACACACACACACACACACACACTAATAAACATCCTCAGATTCTACCACACTACTTTAAATCAAGTTTACGTTGCGCTAACTTGTTAATTATTGTGAAATGGTGATGTTATAAACAGGTGAGACAAATTATGATTGTAGTATACAATTACCAAAGCATCGTGGTTGGTAGAATATCAGGTGAATGTGCTGGACTGGCCTGCTCAAAGCCTCGACCTGAACCACATCGAGCATCTTTGTGATGAACTAGAGCGGCGGTTGCATGCCAGATCGATTCGTTCAACATCCCAGCAACAACTATTGAGCATGCTTCAGGAAGAATGCAAACAAATTCCACCTTCAGTGTATTAAAACTTAGTGGAAAGCCTTCCGCGAAGATTAAACGCTGTAATATCAGCAACAACAAAAATTTCAGAACTTTTGGAAACATTATGTTCTGCCCTTTTAGATTAATTCCAAGTCTCTGTACAATATTATTTCACTTTCATTTATCTGGCTTTCAGATCGCTCATGCGACAGTCTCAATTTATTTATTTATTTATTTATTTATGTATTTATTTATTTATTTATTTATTGCTAGTGGTTTAACGTCCTACTAACGTAGATGGGTTTCAGGAGACATTGGAATGGAAAAAGTCTTGAACTGGTACGGAAGCGACAGTCTGTCACCTTAATTAATATGCAGCTTCGACGTTTGCCTTGAGTAATATGGAAAACCACTGTAAAACATCTTCAGGGCTGCCGACAGTGGAGTTCGAGCCCACGTTCTTCCAAACATAAGCTACGAAGCTTGTAGCTAAGATGCTCTGTGCTTTTAACAAAACGTTGCTAAGACAACCGTAACTACAGAATATACTTCCAACATCTGGATCAGTTTTTCCCAACCAGGAGAGAGGGGGAGGCGTGCGTGAGATATTTACAAGTGCGGCATAGACAACTTCCCCAGAAGAAATGAACATGTGATCTGATAAATAAATCAATAATATACACATGACATTAAAACTTGAGACTGGTAGTCTTTTTGTAGAATTGGCAACAAATTCTCTCGTTCAAATAACAGTGACGAAATGACCTTAAATGTGAAAGAAAACATAGTAATTAAACCAGACATCTTCAATTTTGCCTTGCCATTTATTTCACATTATTCCGGAAAGTATTTGTTTTTTTATTTATTATTATTTTAAGTCATAACGCTAGGAGCACGGAATTCGCAAAGCATGTAAAGGGAGACGCCAGCTAGAAAAGCGTGGGAACCACTGATTCAGATAATTCACGAAATTTTCAAATTAGCTCTCCACCACCTTTTTCCTCAAATACCCTGAAGAGAAATGCATATTTACGAGAACAACGCATAGCATTCTCTAACAACAAATCATCATTAAGAAGAAGAAAATATGGGATGATGAAAACAGATGTGATATTCTGTGACAGTAATAGCAAAGTTTACAATAATGTGTGTCGTGATCCGCAGTGCCTGATAGTTCGGGAAGAGCTGGAGCAAGCGAAAGAAGAGACGCCGACCAGTCTCGCACGGTGACCTTGGAGTCGTGGACAACTTCCCTCCAGTAGTGTTGCCTGGAAACCAAACAAGGAAGTCTACTAGCACTAGACTAGTTCCGAGCTTCGTCATCACAGCCTTGGTCGAGCTTATTACGTAACGGGAATTTGACCCTTCCGTCTTCTCTAGCTCTGTTGAAACTTCATTAATGAGTAGCAGTCACCTCTTAAGATTTTTTAATTTTCCTAAGACGAAAACTTAGCTGTAGGTCATGCTGAAACTTTGTAATAGCAAAAGATCTACAGAGGTCAACGCCAAGAACAAATATCATTTTCTTTTAATTCTTGACTTCTTGAAAGGGACTCGAACCAGTTTCCTTCTGGTATATTAAAGTTTTTATCCTCTCGGTTAGTGAAAAATGCGAGACTTGTCTGTCTCCACATAAGTAGATTTAATGGTGTATGACGTAACCCATTTTCATAACAATTCTTTGGCATCTTCGCACTGGCGGATGATGAATAGGACATGGACAGACACTAACCAAGAGCTGCGACACTTTGTTAATTCGATAGCGGTGCATGGATACTACCATAAGCTGTGTAATATCGACTACTTCTATGACCCAGACGAATCCTGCATATGCAAATTATGTGGTGTACAATGCAGCCGATACCATGTACTCACTTTTACAAATCGGAGATCTTCTACTGTGATCTTTCGTAAAAGTTAATGATGACAGTAAACATGATAATTCTAGTTTGTTCTCAACTGTATGCACAATTTGTGCGCTGTATCTTCAAAACCACATAGGGCCTATTATTAGGGTTTATTATTATTATTATTATTATTATTATTATTATTATGTCCGACTCGTTGGCTGAACTGTCAGCGTTCTGGCCTTCGGTTCTGAGGGTTCCGGGTTCGATTCCCGGCCGGTCGGGGATTTAAACCTTAATTGGTTAATTCCAATGGCACGGGGGCTGGGTGTATGTGTTGTCTTCATCATCATTTCATCCTCATCACGACGCGCAGGTCGCCTACGGGAGTCAAATAGAAAGACCTGCACCTGGCGAGCCGAACCCGTCCTGGGATATCCCGGCACTAAAAGCCATACGACATTATTATTATTATTATTATTATTATTATTATTATTATTATTATTATTATTATTATTATTATGAGCATTGCATTATTAAAGTACATGGAGCTGTCGAGGCACTGTTTCAGCTGTGATCCCGGCTGATTCCACATGCCGCGCGCTCTCCCACAGCCTAGCCGGCGTGTTCTCTGTATCCGGATCTGGCGCGCTCCCCTCTCGCCCGGTCGCAGCACACGCGGTTGAATAGAGCGATCTCGCCAAGAGGTAGTCTCAAGTAAACTTGTGTAATGCCTATAAGTATACTTCAAACTTCAGATGATGTCGATTATTTTACCCTTAAGTTAGATTGAATAGTGTTAGAAATTTCGTTAGTTTTTAGGCCTCTCCAGAAAAAAATTCCCGCTCACTCATTTATTTTGTTTTGCATGAAATAAACCGTCGATATACACTACGTAACTTACATTTTATAATTGCCTTGAAGAAATTTTGCTAAGATTGTGTAGGTGCGTTGGTTGCAATAGGAAAGTAATACTTGTACACTTGTTGGTAGCGGTATCCCCAACTTTATAATATTCGAGTAACTTACATCACTTCCTGCGCTACGTAGCATTTTTATACATTCTAGGATTTAAGGCCTTCCCATTTTCACACCAAGAAAATGCGGAAGTTCCTCCTTATTCAAGACCATGGCAGCTACATTCTCAGCTCACGGTGGGATGGGACCATTTTGCTATTGAGTATCCAGAAATATAAAAGAGGAAACCATAGAACATTATGACGATTATTATAGGCGACACTTGGAATCGATGCCACCTGTCTTCCAAGCCCATAGGCACTCTCTTTAATGCACTTTGCTATCCTTAACCCATGAGGGGTCGCGTCCGGTCGTTTCAACCATTTCCGTTTATTTTGATCAATCCTTCGCGAACACTGTTTATTATACTTCCTACCCCTCAGTACCTTTCAATGGACTCGTCCACACTTCTGTCACACCACTGTTATCCCTCTCCACTCCACCTCACGTTACCTGTCTTCGTTCTATTCAACCATACGCGACTCATGACGTAGACTTATTTATAATGCGGAAAGTGCACTGTTACCATTCATTGTTGAGTAGAGCGAGAAGGGGCATTGTCTAGATGTGTGTTAAATGGAATTAAACATCATTTAAAAAGTATTTTACATAAATAGAACTTGAATTTTTATTTTAAATTTCATCAGCAAAAGGCAATCTCATTATTATAATTATGATGTTAAATAGAATTATCTTATATTGTTGTAACTATAACTAGCGTATTAAGTAAGCGTTTGGTGTTTTATTAATTTCCGGTCGAAACGACCGTACGCGACTCCTGACGTTATACTCGACACGCGATCCCTGGCGGGTTAAGGTATTTCAGTCCCCACTTAACGGATTAGTGTACACACACAACACAGGCAGTACGAGACACTTCACATACCGCCCAGGAGCTCAGAACTTGTGACACATGCGTGGACGGTAGAAGGTTTACGTGGCCTAGAGTCTCATTTTCCGTCTACAAGTCCTTTCCTGTCTTTCACCAAGAATCTCAATATCCGACAGGTCAAACCTTTCTACGAGTAATAATAATAATAATAATAATAATAATAATAATAATAATAATAATAATAATAATAATAATAATAATAATAATAATAAATTATTATAATTATTTCATGTGGCTATTTCTAGCCGAGTGCATCCCTTGTAAGGCAGACCCTCCGATGAGGGTGGGCGGCATCTGCCATATGTAGGTAACTGCGTGTTATTGTGGTGGAGGAGAGTGTTATGTGTGGTGTGTGAGTTGCAGGGATGTTGGAGACAGCACAAACATCCAGCCACCGGGCCACTGGAATTAACCAATGAAGGTTAAAATCCCCGACCTGTCCTGGAATCGAACCCGGGACCCTCTGAACCGAAGGCCAGTACGCTGACCATTCAGCCAACGAGTCTGACACGAGTAACAGGGAATGAAAATTCGTCAATTTTCTTCTAAAAAATAACATGTAAAGAAAGCAAACACCAAAGACATTACAAGGACATAAGTACACGACTAATTATTATGTTTACCCTCATCAATGAAGCAACACTGGCAACGTTCTTAAGACCGTTACAAGTTAATGGATGTCAGCATATACCCAAAGTAACATCAGCCAAAGGTCATGTTAGTTCAATGGACTTAGAGCGGCTTTCACGTATACTCTTTTATGAATATTGAAAATCCGAGACAGTGACTTATCATAGGGAACAGTTCAACTGAATCCAGAGGTTAACAAAAGAAAGAATGCAAGCTCGATGAACAGATCCATCAGAGGGCAGTGTACCGAGCTGACTCATTCCTCTTTGTTAACTAATGTAGGGGGTTTCATCCTTGAGAAGAGAGCCTATAGTCCCGTCACGAAGGCGCCCACCTTGACAACATGATACTAGTGGTGCGTTGAGTCACTTCTGTAAGACTGCTTATCCTAACAGGATTGGCTGACTCAAACTAATTAAAAGGCATGCGTTTCTATAAACCCCACGCTAAGTAGAATAACAATATGGAAGTGACAAGTCACTAAGACAGCCTCATTCTAGACGTTGACGAATCGGGGAGCAATCGCGTTATCGGCTCAATTTCGTGACAAGAAATCACACTCCGCATAATGAATCAACACCATCCAACATGTTCCCCCTAAGACAATATTTAATTATTATGTTTACCCTCATCAATGAAGCAACACTGGCAACAGGATGAAACATTCTTAAGACCGTTACAAGTTAATGGATGTCAGCATATACCCAAAGTAACATCAGCCAATGGTCACGTTAGTTCAATGGACTTAGAGCGGCTTTCACGTATACTCTTACTTTTATGAATATTGACAATCTGAGACAGTGACTTATCATAGGGAACAGTTCAACTGAATAACGCTCAGTCTGTGCGTCATCTGTCGAGTGAATTTTAGTCTACTTCCGCAGTGAAACGGTTAGCGTTAGTTTTGTGCAAATAAAAGGGAACAAGCTCATATTTTACAAGGAATTGAAATTATTATTAATTTGGTGGCGAGCTTTGGCTGAAACTGGCTTTATCTACCTTACTCTACTGTTAGATCTGGCCTTGAGAAGTTTTAATCAACAAAAGGGAATAATTGGCTATTTCGACTTCCGTTTAGTCCTTGAATGACCGAGCTCGATAGCTGCAGTCGCTTAAGTGCGGCCAGTATCCAGTATTCGGGAGATAGTAGGTTCGAACCCCACTGTCGACAGCCCTGAAAAAGGTTTTCCGTGGTTTCCCATTTTCACACCAGGCAAATGCTGGGGCTGTACCTTAATTAAGGCCACGGCCGCTTCCTTCCCACTCCTAGCCCTTCCTTGTCCCATCGTCGCCATAAGACCTATCTGTGTAGGTGCGACGTAAAGCAACTAGCAAAAAAAAAAAAAAAAAAGTCCTTGAATGTGTAACAGCAACATGTGTTATTTCTGCGGCCCCTCTCTCTCTCTCTCTCTCTCTCTCTCTCTCTCTCTCTCTCTCTCTCTCTGTGTGTGTGTGTGTGTGTGTGTGTATTTATGCGCATATGAAAATGGACATTTCACCCAGGCAGCGAGCAAAATTCGTTGCTCTCAGAGAACATGACTGTCGTTGGTGTGGGGGAATCTAGTGTTCAAAGAATTCTTACAGCTTAAACTCTGGCTCAGTATCGCCAAACAGAGAAGGCAGATGTGGAAGAGAGTGAAAACCACATTCAGAAATGATAAAACCCTACTCAGACACAGTAAACTTCATCCTCAGAAGACAAGTTTTTTTTTTGCTAGTGGCTTTACGTCGCACCGACGCAGATAGGTCTTATGGCGACGATGGGACAGGAAAGGCCTAGGAGTTGGAAGGAAGCGGCAGTGGCCTTAATTAAGGTACAGCCCCAGCATTTGCCTGGCTCAGCCAACTAGTAAATGAAACTCAGGAAAGTAAGGAATTTCAAGTTACCCAATTGCAACAGTCAATTTTTTGGGAGGAAGGGGGTCTGAGATTGCTCTTGGTAAACTGTCAGAGTGTAGTAAATAAACAATTAAAATTCAGTACATTGATGGAATCTTATGAGACTGATGTAGTGATAGGAGTGGAATCGTGGTTGAGAGAAGGGGTGGGTAATACAGAAGTATTTCCAGAAGGGTACACAGTCTATCGTAGAGACCGAGGAGATAAAAAGGGAGGGGGGGGGTGTTTATTCTGGTGAAGGAAACATATTGTTCACATGAATGGTTTACCGATGAAAGGGATGAAATATTAGGGATAAAATTAATTTGTGATAATATGAAGGAGGTGGGAATTATAGGAACATACAGGCCTGGAAGAGAGGAAAGAGACATGGAAATATTTGAGAAAATACAGAAAATACAGAAAAGAACAATAATAATGATGTGGTAATAATTGGGGGAGATCTAAACTTGCCTGAGGTTGAATGGAATGGAGCTGCAAGTGAAGCCCATGAACAGAAACTGGCAAATAAGTTAATTTGGGAGGGAGGATTTACACAAGTAGTACAAGAACCGACTCGTCTCAATAACTTACTAGATGTATTCTTGGTTAAACCATGGGAAATTGTTGATAAAACTGAGGTAATTGAAGGAATAGGTGACCGTAAGGCTGTAATAATGGATGTAGGACTGGTACCAAAAAGGCTTAATAAGAGGGTCACACAAGACAAGAAATTGTACAGAAAAACTAAAGTTGATGAATTTGGGACTTACCTTAAATCACAATTCAGTTGTTGGATAAGTGAAGGGAGTAATGTGGATACACTTTGGGCTAAATTCAAAGAAATCATTTGGGAAGGAGAGAAGAGATTTGTACCTGTTAAGAAGGGTGAAATGACCTCAGACCCTGTTTATTACACAAGGGAAATAAGAAAATTAAAAAGAAAATGTAGAATAGTAAACAGGAAAATCAAAGAAGGTAGGGAGAGTAGAGAAAGTAGAAAACAGCTAATGAGGGAACTGAATAGAGTGAAAAATGAAGCAAAAGAGAATTACATGAATGGCATACTTCAAGAGGGTAATGACCATAAAGGGAAATGGAAAAAGCTGTATTCATATATCAGGAATCAAAAAGGAAAAGGAATCCAAATTCCTACAATGGTGGGAGAAGGGGGTGAACACTATTTAACAGATACTGAGAAAGCAAACCTCTTTAGTAGGGAATTTAGAGATTCAGTAGATGATTGTCAGGAGATGGAAACCGAAACAGAAGTTACAGAGGAACAGAGACAGAGGGAAACAAGAAGCTTCTCCTTCACAAATGAAGATATTTTCAGAGAAATCCAACTGCTTCAGCAAGGAAAAGCAGCAGGAAGTGATCAAATTACTGGGGAGGTGATAAAGACAATGGGGTGGTACATGGTGCCTTATTTAAGATTTCTCTTTGACTATGTCATAAATAATAGTGTAATACCAAAGGAATGGAAGGAATCTATAATAATACCAATTTATAAAGGAAAGGGTGATAAAAGGAAACCAGAGAACTACAGACCAATCAGCCTGACCAGTATAGTTTGTAAAATACTGGAGAGTTTAATATCAAAGTACATCAGAGGGATATGTGATGATAAAAATTGGTTCATGAGGAGCCAGTATGGATTTAGAAAGAAATTTTCTTGTGAGGCACAACTGGTGGGATTTCAGCAGGACATATCAGATCAATTGGATTCAGGAGGCCAGTTAGATTGCATAGCCATAGATCTTTCCAAAGCCTTTGATAGAGTGGAACATAGAATATTATTAAAGAAATTGGAGGGAATAGGATTGGACATAAGGGTTACACGTTGGGTAAAATCATTTCTAAATTCAAGGGTTCAGAAAGTCAAAGTAGGAATTAACGTATCGCAGGAAGAGAAAGTTTGGAAGGGAATTGCACAGGGTAGTATAATCGGTCCGTTACTTTTCTTAATATACGTAAATGATTTAGGGAACAATATAACATCAAAAATGAGATTGTATGCAGATGACATAATTGTTTATAGGGAAATAAATACCATTGAGGATTGTTCAGAATTACAAAGGGACCTTGAGAGTATCCAACAATGGGTTGAAGAGAATAACATGAAGGTTAATGGAGGCAAATCAACTGTTACAACATTTACAAACAGGAGTTTTAAAACTGAATTTGAATATACTTTGGATGGGGTAGTTATCCCAAAAGATGGCAAGTGCAAATACTTAGGTGTAAGATTTGAAAGTAATTTGCACTGGAAGGGTCATGTGGATGACATTGTTGGGAAAGCATACAGATCGTTACATGTCATAATGAGGCTACTTAAAGGATGCAACAAAGAATTAAAAGAGAAAAGTTACTTAAGTATGGTTCGTCCATTATTGGAATATGCAAACAGTGTTTGGGATCCTCACCAAGAATACCTAATAAAAGAAATAGATAGTGTGCAGAGGAAAGCAGCAAGATTTGTAACAGGGGATTTCAGGAGAAAGAGTAGTGTGTCAGAAATGTTAAAGAAACTAGGGTGGGAAACTTTAAGTAAGAGAAGGGAGAAAACTAGACTTATAGGTTTATATAGAGCCTATACAGGAGAAGCAGCATGGGGAGATATCCGTGAGAGGCTTCAGTTGGAAAATAATTATATCGGCAGGACTGACCACAAATATAAAATTAGAAGGAATTTTAGCAGAAGCGATTGGGGTAAATTTTCTTTCATTGGGAAGGGTGTGAAGGAGTGGAACAGTTTACCAGGGGTAGTGTTTGATCCTTTTCCAAAATCTGTACAGATATTCAAGAAGAGAATAAACAGCAACAGAGAAAATAAATGAAATGTTAGAGGGCATTCGACCAGTGCAGGTTAATATAAATAAAAAATGTGTGTGAATAAATTAATTCCATCCCCTGGTCTAAGGAGTTTGGACAGCCAAAGTAGGGGACTGCCTGTAGGGGTGAAGTACAGTGGGGACTTCGAGGGCCCTGGGACCGCTACGGTAGCTGTGAAGGTCCTTCAGGAACTCTGAAAAGTGGTGGTAAAAGGGGCTCTGGTTAAGACGCAGCAGGTCGTTATGCTACTTAGGTTCCAGAATGGGTAAAGAAAAGAAAAAGTAAATAAATGCAATGTAAATTTTAATCTTATACCAGTTGTACAGTATCATTTGAAGTAATTCCACATACTGTATATCAGATGACTATATTTGTAAGTAGTACAGGAGATATTGTAAGTAGAATTTTGTAAACAATGTAAATTTATTAAGGATGAGCTGTGTGGTTAATAGAAAAAATTGTTAGCGTAAATTATATAATATTGTATTATAGGAAAATTTTATTCTCTTGTTAATTTAATATTTAGTGCTTGACAATAATGTATTTTAGTGTACCATTTGCCACCGAGGTAAACACTTCATTTGCAAATAAAGAGATTTTGATTTGATTTGATTTGGTGTGAAAATAGGAAACCACGGGAAACCATCTTCAGGGCTGCCGACAGTGGGATTCGAACCCACTATCTCCCGGATGTAAGCCCACAGCCGCGCGCCTCTAACTGCACGGCCAACTCACCCGGTGACAAGACAAGTGGACCTTTAGAGAGTTTACTGAATGCAGGGGTCAACAGTGTGAGGTAGACTTTTTGATGCTGACCAGAAGGCAAGAAAGCCAACTGAGAAACAGTTGTTGATATCTGTAATTAAAAAGGAGTTGTTGATATCTGTAATTAAAAAGGAACAGTTGGCGAGGGCTAAAAAAGAAGTATACATCTTGGCCCTATGATGACTTGAAAATAGTTTTCAGTGACGAGTCGCGTTCTGTTCTTTAACGTTACGGAAGAGTTGCCAGGCAAACCAATTGTAAAACCAGTGTGAGCTGAGCTTTTTGAACAGTCCGTAAAGTTTTTCAACAGCAAGTATTCCAAAGGTCTAGTAGGGTGTATCAACTGGTGGCATGTTGATTTTCTTTTTAATTTGCTTACGTCGCACCGACACAGATAGGTTTCATGGCGACGATGGGATAGGAAAGGTCTAGGAATGGGAAGGAAACGGCCGTGGCCTTAAGGTACAGCCCCAGCATTTGCCTGGTGTGGAAATGAAAAACCACGAAAAACCATGTTTAGGGCTGCCGACAATGGGGTTCGAACTCACTATCTCCCGGATGCAAGCTCACAGCTGCGCGCCCCTAACAGCACAGCCAACTCACCCGGTCATGATGAATTCATCAAAATATATTGAAATAATAAAGCTTAAGGTAGTGCCATTCCTACAGACCTTTGCAGATGGGGAAGGCATATTTCCACAGATCTGGTACTTTGCAAAATTCAAATGCAGTCAGAAAAGTTCAGAGAAGGAAAGAAAATTAAACTGCCTCATCGGCCTGGTAATTCACCGGACTTAAACCCAATCGAAAATTTCTTGAGTATTGTGAAGAAGCTTCCTGGTAAAATGGACTGTTCAACAAAAGAACGCTCGGTAATAAATGTTTTAAATTTGTGCTTCTATGACGACGAACTGAAAAAACATGTTTTTGTCTCGTCCCAATTCATTTGACACTACTGCAACTGTAGTTCTCAGAACCCTGGGTTCGATTCCCGGTTCTGCCAGAAATTTATGACTGGCAGGAAGGCTGGATACTCATTCAAAATACGACTGCACTTGGGCGAGAAAGAGTTAGCATTAGTTTACGGTGGATAGATGGCAGCGAGGCGAGCAGCGGGTACATCAGTGGACCAAGTACAATCACAGGAGTATCGCATTATCGACAAGACGCGACTGATTTTAGACCAGAATTTGCAAGCGTTAAAAACGTGTGGAAGGGGGGGGGGGGGCGCCAGGCTGAACGGCTCAGTCGGTTGAGGCGCGGGCCTTCTGATCCAAACTTGACAAGTTTGATCCTGGCTCAGTCCGATGGTATTTGAAGGGACTCAAATACGCCAGTCTCGTGTTGGTAGATTTACTGACACTTAAAATAACTCCTGCGGTACAAAATTTCGGCACCCATGAGTCTGCGAAAACAGTCAAAATAGTAGTTAGTGAGACGTAAAAAGCATTATTATTGTTATTATTATTATTATTATTATTATTATTATTATTATTATTATTATTATTATTATTATTATTATTGCAAAGGCAAAAATATAAGGTGAATTAAAAAAGAAGTGCGTGTTGATCGTTCAGGGACTAGCAACATTAGAGCGAAAAGAACCACTGTATCACCAAGAAGCAGGAACTGAATGGCTGGCTGAGCGCAATCAGGTTTTGAGCACGTAAAAACGGATACATGAACACAGTTCTGAAAAAAATCAGAACAGACTCGAGAAATATGAAGAAACGAATTCAGAACTGCCCGTGAGAAACTCTACAAATGCCAGAAAAATTTACTTTTTTTTAATGGAGATCAATATATACAGTATGTACCGTGGCCAACAGCCCAAGAAAGGATATGTGTACCTATTTCTCCACCTTGTGGTTCAAAAACCGTTCGTTCAGTGGCACTTTCTATATCTGCCAGAGGAAGATTACAAGGGAATGACACTAGTGCCCGTGCCAACTAGCAGCAGCTAGAATTGAAAAATTTAAAGCAGTTGTCATGAACTGTAGAGACTTCTTTGATATTACTGTTGAAGCTGGTAAGTTTACTTATACCGCCATGTTCCAGATCTTCAAAGTGTCTTGGATTAGGGTCACTTTTTCCAGACCAGAAATCTCTGACGTTGGAGATTGGACTACTTTCTATAGGATCAGAAAAGGAGCAAAATTTCAGAACTTCGCAAATTTGGATCAGCTCATACTGATGAGAAAAATTACAGAGAAGAATAATCTTCTATCGATTTCTATCCATGTTGGAGTTTATGCATGTCAAATATAAATTCTACGAAGATCTTTGCAATTCATTTGAATTTTTTACCACGAACTAATATTATGGAAAGATTGTAGACTCAGGATACAGAAAAAATAAACCTCTTATTCATAACTAATTTTATAAATAACTAATGTTCCATAATTATGATTTACTGCGTCTGATATTCTTGTACCAAGTGGTGATTTCTAGTATTTCCCTCCCGAAAAAGAATTATGTGGCACTTAATATTTTCCAGACATGGACAATTTCGCTTTATATTATGCCCTTTCCTATTAACAGAGTTTCATAACATCACATGGCAATACATCAGATGACAGTCTTAAATATTCTACAAGCTTCAAAATAAGTAAAATCATTAGTAAATGAGATGCATGCATGTTTTCTTTTTCAGTTTTTTGGACTTGTATCGTTTCCCATGAACAGTTAGAAATTTACTTTTTTTGCTAGTTCCTTTACGTCGCATCCACAGAGATGGCGACGATGGGATAGGAAAGGTCTAGGAGTGGGAGGGAAGTGGCCGTGGCCTTAATGAAGGTACAGCCCCAGCATTTGTCTGGTGTGAAAATGGGAAACCACGGAAACCCATTTTCAGACCTGCCGGCAGAGGGGTTCGAACCCACTCTCTCCCGGATGCAAACTCACAGGTGCGCGCCCCTAACCGCACGGCCAACTGGCTCGGTCAATTTACTTTTAAAGCGAATTGCACATCAGTCTCTCGATCTAAGTCACCTACGATCATCAGCCTGTGGATGAAAGTTGGACCGTGTTGTTTTATGTACAACTTGCTGATGTTTCGAGTATTCTTCATCAAGGTGAAGGATGTTGTAGCCTTACTCGATCAGAGGTAATCATTCTATCAGGCAGCTAAGATTGCCATGAGCTGACATTCAACTTTTACGCATTAACAAACTAATTAAAACGCAGCAATAAGTTGCCAATAGAGTTTCGGTTTTACTGTAATCCAACAGAGTAAAACAGAACGTCGAACTTAACGCGCAAATAGCCTAAATAGCATCAAATTACGTTCTTTGTCCTAGTCGATTTTAACTACCCGGGTAGACTGATTACCTCAGATCAGGTAGGAAAACATAAGTTGCCTTGAAAAGAATATTCGAAACATCGGTAACTAGTGTAATAACGTGCACAGAACAACATCATGGTCAACCCGAACGACGAACTTAGTGGTATACAAAACAGTTAATCTTGGTGGTGTTGCTGCTTCACGTAACAAGGATGTAGGGGATGGCAGTTCATACAGTAGTGTGTTGTGTGTACTTAGGGGCCCCTGTGATGAACGGCGTGAAAGTGTTGCTCATACGGTTGGTAGGTGTTCGCATTTCAGTGGGCTTGACAGATATGTAACAAGAATACCTCTTTTTTAGTTCGACGAGGAACGCAACGGGAAACGACCTCACTCATTTCCCAAGCACATCTCCTTAGCGACACCTACATTCACTTTGGCAACTGATTGTGAATCCTTTGAAGATCCAACCATCCTTTCACTACAAACCACAGTCGGTCTAGAGCACAGTGAGAACCTCCTTCGGGCGTAGTGCTGGTTTGCGAATTACACATGGTGACTCATCTGATAACAGTTACTGACAGTTACTTGTATAGTTACGAGCGGGAGAGTTGGTCGTGCGGTTAGGGGCGCGCAGCTGTGAGCTTGCATCCGGGAGATAGTGGGTTCGAGCCTCACAGTCGGCAGCCCTGAAGATAACTTTCTGTGGTTTCTCATTTTCCTGCCAGGCTGTACCTTAATTAAGGTCACGCTCCTAGCCCTTTCTTATTCCATCGTCGCCTTAAGATCGATCTGTGTCGGTGCGACGTAAAGCAAATAGTAAACAATAAAATGTATAGTTACGATTTTACATCACAGATAATTTAATCCAAGAGAGATTTGTGTTCGCTTACTGAAGGCGACCTCATCAAACACTTCGGGAATGAGTCACGTTGGTCTGTTGCATGTCGAACTTAGATTCTTTCAGTAAAACACATTGCACTTGCATATCGTAAAGCACGACTGACTCCCTAAACAATACGACATAGCAGTGACAACAATAGTGAATCTCACCGAAATGTTCAATGTACACATTCGGATACAAGCACCACAATAATAATAATAATAATAATAATAATAATAATAATAATAATAATAATAATAATAATAATAATAATAATAATAATGATCATCATCATCATCATCATCAGACCGTATGCTCAGGACAATTTCAGCCACATGATCGTAGATCCTCATGGACCAAACCGAGGAGAACAATGATTAACCTCCCCCACTCTCCAGACACCCCCCATACACAGACCGAAGTATTTTAATTCACTCTCGGCTAGGACTGCCAGTAGCCCCGGGCCTATAAATAAGGTACTATCCACACTACATGACAACTCTCACTACAGTAAGTTTCGATTTTCGAACGATATCGCTTTGTGTCACGAAAGTAAGCAAACATCGAGCGATACCTACAATTTTACTGTCGAACTTTTCACGGCCGCCAGAAATATCTTCACAGAATAAAAATACCCAAATAAGTCAACTGATCATTTTCCATTCCGAAATCTAAATATAATGTAGGAAAAGGATGGAGTCACGACGAGACAGACATGACGGTGCAGCGATTTCTGGTCGATTGTTTCTTTTCAGTCCACAGGTATACACCAAAATGGCAATGATCTAATATGTAACAAAGTCTGGAACGTGGGATCCTGCCAAGGTCCAGGCAGCAGGCCTTATATACTATGTGGTTATACCTACGTGCTGATTCAAACCTACACGACCAGCCGTAGGTTCGAACCGTAACGCAGTTGGGAAGTTTCGTCGTAAACTGTAGAGAGAAAGACCATACCAATGCATTGACTACACAGTATTTCAGGATAATTTTTAAGCAACAAGTGCCACCGCTCGTTTTGTTTCGTTTATCATAGTGCTTTAAGAGAGATTTTTGTTGTTGTTGCTGTTTTGCTTTACGTCGCACCGATACAGATAGGTCTTACGGCGACGATGGGACAGGAAAGGCCTAGGAATGGGAAGGAAGCGGCCGTAGCCTTAATTAAGGTACAGCCCCATCATTTGCCTGGTGTGAAAATGGGAAACCACGGAAAACCATTTTCAGGGCTCCCGAATACTGGATACTGGCTGCACTTAAGCGACTGCAGCTATCGAGCTCGGTGAGAATATGAATTTATGGGTGGGGGTCAGACATGTATCTATCTAAAACTCATAGGGGTAGCCAACATAACTCCCGAGATAAAAAAAAATGAAATCATTCTTTCACGACTTTTAAAAACACCTAGGGATTATTTATTTCTCATTCGAGAAGGACTTATATTTCTCGAGAAGAACATCTCGTCCATGAAAATGAAGGTCAAGGGAGCTACAAAGGAGCATGTCATCTTCAGAAGTGAACCATGTTTCTACTCACGGTTATCTGGACTACCATATAGAGATTTCCCATAAAGTGACAGTATTCTCCATCATATGAGACTAAGTTCCTTATTTTGAGTACTACTTCAGAATGTGGAATGAAAGGAAATTAATAATATTACACGATTTAAGTCCCAGGTAAATAATTTCAAGGTTTTCAAAGACGTCGAAGGGTCGGAAATGTCGTCCCGCAGGAGTTTTTACGTGCTGGTAAATCTAAACACACGAGGCTGGAATATTTGACGACCTTCCGATTTATCGCCACCATTCAGACAAAATAGTGGAAATGAGAAGGCTCGGCGGCATGATAGAAATAACTAGCAGCCCTAAGAGCGAGGCAGAAATTGTGGATTATCACAAGAGAGCAGGGTACATTTTCCCGAGTTCCTATTGCATTTTCTAAGACAAGATCTGTAACCGTTAACAAAGCTGGAGGCATCTCAGGGATAAAAGTTTAATTATCAACTTTTAGAAACTCCCTTGTAGAACTTGCTTAAGCAGCTACACCTCCTCCACCATATCCTAAGACGACTACTGATGAACAGTAAAGGAAGTAGAAGTTCCCGATAATCAAGCGGATATAGCTGAAAGCAAAGTCGTGTTTACTCACCGTGTATCATCAGACAGTAGCAAGAAAAACGTTTCAATGGGCAGATAATACAATGCAGGAGCAAATGGAAGACCTTTCTTCTTTTTTAACAGGGCTGGACTGAGTGGCCCAGGTGGTTACGGCGCTGGCTTTCTGAGCCCAAGTTGGCAGGTTCGTTCCTCACTCAGTGCAGTGGTATCTGAAGGTGCTCAAAAACGTCAGCCCCGCGTCGGTAGATTTACAGGCATGTTAAGTAACTCCAGAAGGACAAAATGTCGGCACTCTGAGTCTTCCAAAACCGTAAAGTAAGTTAGTGGGACGTAAAACCAATGTTGTTGTTGTTGTTGTTATTTGTAGTAGTAGTAGTAGTAGTAGTAGTAGTAGTAGTATTTTACAGGTCACGTAAGACTTATCATATTGTTTTATTATGCCTTCCAGGCATCCGTCTAACATGTTAAGACAGTTTTAACCTAGTCAGTCAATACAAGGAAATTCAACAGACTACCTAAATCCCAAAATGGGATGCTACGCTAAGACCTTGACCGATATCTTAATGATAATAATAATAATAATAATAATAATAATAATAATAATAATAATAATAATAATTTTCTGTCCTCCTAACAACTTTTACCGTTTCTTAAGACGGCGAGGTGCTGGAATGTTGTCTCACAGGAGTTCTTTTACGTGCTGGTAAATCTACCAACACGATGCTGGCGTATCCGAACACCTTCAAATACAGAGACGGGATTGAACCCGCCAACTAGAGGGGTTAGAAGCCAGCCGCTCAGCCTGGGCCAATACCTTGACTAACGTAGTATTTTAAAATTTGCTCACTCACTCGAGCTATAGTGAAATGTAGCTTTCACTTTGTTTTTTGTTTTTTACACAAGTTGCTTTACGTCGCACCGACACAGATAGGTCTTATGGCGACGATGGGTTAGGAAAAGGCTAGGAGTGCGAAGGAAGCGGCCCTGGCCTTAAAGGTGTGAAACTGAAAAACCACGGAAAACCATCTACAGGGCTGCCGATAGTGGGGTTCGAACCCACTATCTATCGAATGCAAGCTGACAAAGCATGTGGCCCCTCGCTCGGTACACTGATGTATCAGACTGATTTATGACAGGTACATTTTCCGTATCTTTGATAGTATGGACGCTGCTAAAAATATGGTGCCTAGTAATGGAATTTCTGGAACGGTCGATGCAAACTCGTGTCATCATACCGAGGTGGTGCAGCTCTTTTCAGGCACACCCCCCAATGAAGGTGAGCTGCAGGAGGCTACCAGCCCTCCTGCCATTTATAATTTCTGGCAGTAACGGGAATCGAACCCGGGCCCCCGAGGACGGCAGCTAATAACAATAATCTTTACGCCATGGAGGCGGACGGAACGGTCGATGCCTATAGAAGATGTGAAAAATTTTATTCATCCGAATCAGTGGAGCTACAATAGTTATTTCTGATTCATAAAGGCAAACCAGAGAAAAACTCTCACTTCTACTTCCTCATTATAGTGCTGCTGTGAGTTTTTGTAGGTTTCCTGCAATCGCGTAACGCCTTTAGGTCGGCTGCACTCCAGTACGGTACGATATAAATATCTTAAGCCCAGACCAGCTCAGACTTTAATGCTACTATCGATTGTGAGGAAAATGACGCGATCGTATTGGCACATAGTCATGTTCGCATTGCGAATAGAGGATAACAACATAATGTTACTTCGACCGTATTATTGGTATAAATTAGGGATATTCGCACTTGTTAACAGGTTATTAGTATGGCACAATGCCGCTCTCCTCTGGGGCAATGATTAATGTCTGACAGATGAAATAATAGTGGAGAGTGTTGCTGGAATGAAAGATGACAGGGAAAACCAGAGTACCAGGAGAAAAACCTGTCCCGCCTCCGCTTTGTCCAGCACAAATCCCACATGGAGTGACCGGGATTTTACCACGGTATCCAGCGGTGAGAGGCCGGTGCGCTGCCGCCTGAGCCACGGAGGCTCTACGTTTAGGTAGATTTATGGATTGAAAAAAAATTCATGTAGTATTCAAATACCATTATTCATTCCATAAACAATATGAAAACAAAACATTGTAAAAGGGTAAGAAATAAATAATATCGCTTTTGGGACCAACAAAAAGTATTCGTACGACCCCTGTCTTGTGTACATTTCTGCACCAGTCCGTGGAAATCAGTATTTTGTAGGATTGCTCTTGGGGGCTATGACAGCTTCGATGCGATAGGGCATTGATTTTACTAAATTAGCCCAATAGGAAGGGGGTATTTTCTCCCATTCCTCCTTGAGAGCATTTTGTAAATCTCTCGTGTTCAAAATGCACCTAGACGCAATTTTTGTTTCAAGGTAGTGCCATAAATTTTCAATTGGGTTTAGGTCAGGCTGGGGAGGGGTTTCCAAGCGTTTGAGAGTGTTGTACAAAAACCAGAGCTGGGTATCTCTAGCTTTGTGTTTCGTATCATTGCCCTGTTGAAAAAGATAATCACTTCCCAGTCACATTTTATCAACACTGGCAGGTAAGTTTTTTTGCAAAATATAGATGTACATTCGATGATCCATCTTGCCTTCAATGAAATGAAGATTGGCTGTTCTAGTTTTATAGTTATTGTAAAGAAACTTCATGAACAAAAATTGTTTGGAATAAATACAACGTGATTGTCTATATATATAAAATAAGAGTTTTGTCTGTACATTGCTCAGAATTTGAAAATAATGGTATTTCTGTATCGGTCATGTCCATAGTAACAAGAAAATGCATTTTTTACTATTCCGTAATTTCTGTCTGTCTGTCTGTCTGTCTGTCTGTACGTATGTATGTATGTATGTATGTATGTATGTACACGCATCACGAGAAAACGGTTGAAGGGAATTTAATGAAAATCGGTATGTGAAGTCGGGGGATGAGCCTCTACAATCTAGGCTATAAATCATTTTACTCGCGCTGAGTGAAATGGTAGTTTAGGGGAAGGCCTAAAATTTAATTCTCAACTATTTGTGTTATTAGTGGTCTAATGAAAATTGGTATGTGAAGTCGGGGGATGAGCCTCTACAATCTAGGCTATAAATCATTTTACTCGCGCTGAGTGAAATGGTAGTTTAGGGGAAGGCCTAAAATTTAATTCTCAACTATTTATGTTATTAGTGGTCTAATGAAAATCGGTATGTGAAGTCGGGGGATGAGTCGCTACAATCTAGGCTATAAATCATTTTACTCACGCTGAGTGAAATGGTAGTTTAGGGGAAGGCCTAAAATTGAATTCTGAACTATTTATGTTATTAGTGGTCGTATTTTAAAGAAAATGGGTATGTACAGTTGGGGAATAAATTGCTACAATCTAGGCTATCAATAATTGTATTCACGCTGAGAAAATGGTAGTTTAGGGGAAGGTCTAAAATTTAATTCTCAAATATTGTTGTTGTTGTTGTCTTATCTTGATGCAAATCTGTATGCAAAGTCAGGAAATAAGTCGCTATAGTCTAGGCTGTACATTATTTTATTCATGCTGAGTGAAATGGTAGTTCAGGGGAAGGCCTAAAATGTAATTCTCAAATATTTCTTATTAGAAGTGTAATCAATGAATGCTACATAACTAAGGTTATATAGTATTAAATTTCCTATTATTCATGTCTTATATATTGTTACCGTACTGGCTATGATCACAAAGATATTCATGAATTTGGATTTTTGTTACAAAGTCCACATCAGCGCCGAGTAACGAGCAAATGGGTAAACAGTATTTAATGAAAATCTGTATGTGAAGTCGGAGAAAAAGAAACTACAGTTTACGGTATAAAATATTTTACAAATCACGGAGTCGAAAGAAAACTAAATGTGTAGGCCTACAATATAGAAAGCTCATAACATTGATCAACAATAACATTACATTGACCATTGTTTGTCGTGATGTGCTTTGTGTCTTCTGTTGTCCCTCATCTCCGGTAGATAGGATTACTGCTGCGTACAGAGTATTTTTTATTTGATATCCGTCGCACCGACATAGATATGTTTTATGGGATAGGAAAGGGCTAGGAATGCCTTAGGCCTTAATTAAGGTACAGGCCCAGCATTTGACTGGTGTGAAAGTGGGAAACCACGGAATACCATCTTCAGCGCTGCCGACAATGGGGTTCGAATCCACTATCTCTCGGATACAAACTCACAGCTGCGCACCGCTAACCACACGGTCAACTCGCCCAGTCGTACAGAGTGTAACAGCCTGCCTGAATACTGATGGGAAGTGGCTGGGGAGTTAGATAACTTTCTTCTTTAGCATGCCATTCCTCTGGTTTATAAATTTTCTGATACTACTGGTACGTAACACACTGGATCATCATAGCATTCGAGCTATTCAATCCCTACTCTGAGACACTGATTGGAATGAACAGTGTGCATATTTAGCGGAATAACGACAGATGAGTGTTCATGGCAATCTGCGGCCTGGTCATCCCAGCTCTGGAACTTGCAGCACTGTTCGTTAAAAGTGATAAAACGTGCGGCTTTCCATTTGATCGAGTATTTTATATGATAGCATTGCTTTTAATCGCTACATTCATAATTACGTTTTTGTAATGACCTATGTTGATTTCAGTTAGGAAAACCACAAAGTCAGTCTTTCTGAGAATCCCGTAGCGAAGCACGGGTACATCAGCTAGTCATTAATAAAAGCGAAAATATAGACTATATTTAGTGTGCATTAGTTGCACTCTGTCCCAAATACATTTAAAGTAAACTAATTCGTGTACTTTCGTACTTGAGAAGGTAAGTACAGACATGAAAAGATAAGTACACACATTAAAAACGCTTTGCATCGCCCCTGAGTGTCTTTTAACTGCCCTATGCAGACCCGAAAGAAGACCCTTTTCTTCGTAAACACATTCTCAACTGCACGCACTCCAACCCACCGGCAGAACGTCACGCTCAAGTGGAAGGCAGCATTTCAGCTGAAGCTGTAGCACTAATGTGGAAGCATTAGAGGTGTTTTGTAAACAGTGTAGCGAGCGTCTAAGGACGACGTTCAATGTCGACATGTGAACGTGTACGCATAATAACATTATGTCAAAAAGGATGGTCAACAAGTTGCAGTTGCTCGACGTGTGGGCCGTAATCAAAGTGATGTGGTTCGAACATGGAAGTGGTACAGGGAAAGAGGAATAGTTGATGACTTGCCCCGCACAGATCGCCCACGGATTACGACAGCAGTCGACGCCAGTTACCTTTGAACTTTAGCTCGGAGGAACGCAAAACGAAATGCCACCATGCCGAATAATGATTTTCTGGCAGCCACAGGTCGCCATGTTGAAACTCCAACTGTGAGAAACAGGTTGCACGAGGCATAACACCACTCTCGATGTTCATAGCGAGGCCCAGCTCTCAAACCTAAACAATCATGGGGCGCGGTAGAGATGGGCCCAACATTATGCTGAACGGCATCTTCAGAATTTACATTAAGTCCTTTTCACCCATGAGTGTCACATAAGCCTTATTGCTGACAATCGTCGACAACGTGTTTGGTGGCAATCTGGTCAGACTTCACGTCTCAGAAACACTATCCGAGAAGCGTAGCAAGTTGGTGGTTCCCTGATGTTTTGGGGTGGCATTACGCCATTCCTAGTCATACAGGGCAATGCCACGACTGTACGATGCAGGGATGATATTCCCCGATCAACAGTGACACCGTATCACCTGCATTTTGGAGGAGAATTTGCCTTAATGGACGATAAGGCGCGCATCCATCGTGCAGTTCTCCTTAATGACTCCCTTCGTGATCACGATATCGCTCGAGTTGGTGGCCGGGCCGCCGTATTACGCGGACATGAACCCTATCGAACAAGCCTGGCTGGCATAAATTAAAGAAGGCTTTTCATGGACGTCACAACCCACAATCACTCAGAGATCTACACCGAATCACCACTGAGGAGTGGGACAACTGGAACCTTTACCTTGATGAACTAGTGGACAATATGCCAAGTGCAAGGGGACGTGTTACTCGGGTATTGAAGGTACTGGCGTCTGCTGTGTTCAGTAACACAAATTGAGAAAGCACAGCTGTATTTTTGTAGCGGCTCTTTATTTGTTGTTTTGTCGGCAATAAATTATACTGATATGGTGCCTCTGTATGTCTCTCTCTCGTTTTTTTTTTTTTTTTCTCTTGGTAAACAATCGGGAACTTTTGTCCGAGGTGATGCAAAACACGTTTGATGTGTGTATTTCAGCGGCAACCAACCCTATGTCCCTCTTGGTGTACTTTGTCACAAGCTATCTGGGGTACACGGTAGTAATTCGAAGTAATGGAACAGCTGCGTTTCGGCAATTATTTCAAAGATATTACACGATCTCCCTTACGCAGTAGCAAGGGACCCCCCCCCCCCACACACACCCATTGCGAAATGTCCTAATACTACAGTCGTCCTCAGCATAATACTCGAATCGCTACCAACGAAGAATTAAGCCAATTGTAATATGAAATAACAGACAATTAAACACCAAATAGGCTTAAATATAAATGCTAACAAAATCAGATTGTTGATTTTCAGCAAGACAAAAGAATAAATCCAAAACTTTAACAGCATTCAGTCCAACAAGCAACCAACAAGTCCAAAGTACTTTGGCTGCCGGATTATTGACGCCTTAAAACCCGTAAAGAAATAGTCAGAACCTACTGTTAACGGAATTAAAGGTGAATTCGGTAAAGAGGCGGACCGTAGCCATAATGGGTTCTAGATTTTTAACATATTGGGCGAGTGTTACCAGGTGACACACACACACACACACACACACAAAACACACAGAAAAAAGCGAAGAATTAAGATTTTTCTCAATTTCTATGGAATAAGCAATTTACAATATTTTCGAATTGTGGCTATGTTAGCCAAGTTTTTCGCGTCACACATGAAAAAAACATACCTACATGAAAGAAAGGCAGCCATATTGTTCTATGACGTTACATATAAATAGAAAAATGCCACAAGTTAATTATAGATTTTTTTCCTTGCTATTTTGCTTTACGTTGCACCGACACAGGTAGGTCTTGTGGCGACGATGGGATAGGAAAGGCCTAGGAATGGGAAGGAAGCGGCCGTGGCCTTAAGGTACAGCCCCAGCATTTGCCTGGTGTGAAAATGGGAAACCACGGAAAACCATTTTCAGGGCTGCCGACAGTGGGATTCGAACCCGCTATTTCCCGGATGCGAGCTCACAGCTGCGCGCCCCTAACCGCACGGCCAACTCGCCCAGTGATTATAGAATATAAAACAGGGTAAAAGCATTTTAAAGCAATTAAATCTCACGTACGATCCACGAAAATATTATCCTTACACCAGAAAGTCGTGCATAAATACTAATAATCCTACACATACACAGAACAGTCCAATTTGTAACACTTCAAAACTTGGAACATTACTACTCACAATTTCCGTCCGTAACACTGTCAGAAACGTTTCGACATTAAGAACAGCCCTCCTAAATCACTTGTAAAAAAAACAAATTAAATTGTAACACAATACACGGAAGTTTGCATTCTTGTAAGTTACTTTATATTTTCTGATAAAAATACAATTTCCCAATTTTCGCGCCCCCCCCCCCTCCCATGGGGAAATCTACACCAGTTACACCCTTTATTTCATATTTACTGTACTCTAAATGAATTACACCACACAGAGTTACGTATTTACACAGCAATTCCACAACATTCAATTCTAACAACGCATATCGCAGAACACATTATCGGCAGTTGTATAAAAAGTATTCAACAACACCACCGATTTTCATGATATCCCACTCATTTTAAAAATGCTTGTGGAATCATAAGTATGAAGTCACGAAGTTTTGTTCCCACTGAATGGATATAACCTATATTAAAATTCGTCACGCATGCAGAGTAGCGAAAATTCAGAATTAGTTTTTGGACATGAATTATCTGTCTCTAACACTATGACTTAGGGTTGACATGTGCTCTCGTAGTCATTATATAGTGCATTATTCGTTGTTTTATATCTCGGGTAATTGCACAAGAACGTAGTATTTTCGCACCTTATCTCGTTCCTCACACCTTATTGAATATATCTAACAGAATTTACGAGTGCCTGTAAGTTAACTGCCAGTGGTCCGCTTCTTTACCGTAATCTGAAAATTGTGTTATGCCAATGATGCTCCAAATTTGAAGCTCCGATAGCGCATGCTAAAACGCTGTATGTGGTCCACCCTGCTCAATGGTGTTGAGGCATGGATTCAAACAGCACACTGTTAGAAGTTGGAAGTTTTCGAAATGTGGCTACACACAAGAATGTTAAACAGAAAGCTGGCCTACCTGGACCATGTAATTTGTGACAAAAAAAAAAAAAAAGCAAGGTTCTGCAACTTATTCTGAAGGGCAAACAGAAAGAGTGAGAAGACGAACATCTTACCTTAGCAATATCAAATACTGGACTGGTAAACATACCACTGTTGCAGAGGACCGGGAAGCTTTAGCGATTGCGTGGGAGACTGAGCATGACACATGTAAAATGAATTGGTAAGACCTTCCACAATTATTTCAAACCGAATCTAATAACAGATACGACAACGAGATGTCATAATTATATGGGACAAGGAAATGTTACTGAGAGGAAGTGTTGTTTAACTTTACACACGCCCCGCAGTAACGTGCAGTCGAAAGAGGGGTCGCGGCTCTACAGAAGGAAGCCTGCTCATTCTCTATGTACGCATCGTAATGAAGCAGGTCCCGCTTGCGGAAAGTGTACGTACGAATGAAAATTTAAATACATATAGAATGTTTAATGGCATTTAAATTTTAAATGTGTGTGTCCCATCCCACTCGAGCCCACGTCAGTCTCGGAGGTGTGGCCCGGCTGCTTAAAGCTGATGGTACTGTACCCAGCACCGTGGACAATATATCTTCCTACCTTCGTAACAGCAAAAGACAAAACAAAAAGGTATTCGGGTAGACTCTTTACATCTTCCCATTTTCAGGTCAGTTTTCTTCTTTTTTCCTTTATACTAGCGTTTATAGTTTTGAAATTAATGAAGAATGTCTGGTATACACTTTTTTTGGGACAGACCGACTTTTACTGACAAAACTCAGTACTGGAACGAAACAATAGAGGTATTCCACATTAAAATCGCGGAGAAATGATTTCACAGGCTTAATCCCTTTATCATTCTATAAAAAAAATAACGTCTACGATATTTTTTTTAAATGTCCGACTCGTTGTGTAAGTGGTCAGTGCCTGAGCTGTTCCCAATATTTCTACACCTCACAAACCACACTATCCTCCACCACAATAACAAGCAATTTCCTATACGTGCCAGACGCCACCCACCCTTATCGGATCTGCATCCGAATGCGCCAGGCACAGGAAATTATTATTATTATTATTATTATTATTATTATTATTATTATTATTATTATTAGTATTATTATTATTAAAAATAGAACTTTACTGGTTTAACAAATTTAGACAACTGATGGTGTTCAATCCCATGAGTTGGTGTGTGTGTGTGTGTGTGTGTGTGTGTGTGTGTGTGTGTGTGTGTGTAAGGACAAATCATGACGTTTCAGCTGTGATACGTAAGTATTAGAGAAGCTAGTTTAAATTGGTTTACATAAAATGTAAGAAAAAATATATTGTAAGATTGCCCTCATCGTGTAACTTCAGAGAAAGACGGAGTAGTCATATTCGGATTAAAGTTTCTATATACAACAATGCGTAAAAACTAATTGCAATTGGTTCTCTTTTAAAGCGCACAAAATAAACTCGGCGACTAATAACCCGGTATTATTAGAACGCCTGCAGTAGACAGGAATGAGTTAAGTCTATGTGTTAATAGTGATGTCTTGCTTTAACAATAATTGCTGCTGCACTTTATTCCCAATATTAAGTTATAGTACTCCGTCATTGTGTCTCCTTACACAAGTTACACAGCTGAGTCTAGTTATCATCGATCGATTGATCGATAGCAGACTTGTTTGCAGCGAGGCCATCAATACATCGTTTGTAGTCATTACTGGTTTACTATATAGCTACTGATGCTAAAGATTATTTCGCGTTCCAGGTGGGACATGTTTTAATACTGTATGAATCGTTTTATCAAAAAATTTAAGAAGCACTCTAGCTTTTTGTTACAGAAATTGAAAAAGTGCGCCTGGCGAATAAACATGTTTTATCTCTTCGTACTTGCTTGCATGCCTCAGTCAGCTGCATCACAAAGAGGTGAAATGTGTTATTTCCTTCCTCAATGTGAAACCTAAAACACTGAACACCAAGAAATCGGGTCAATTAATATTTCTTCAATGAGCCTTGTGGCTCAGGTGGCAGCGCGCCGACCTCTCACCGGTGGGTTCCGTGGTTCAAATCCCGATCACTCCATGTGAAATTTGTACTGGACAAAGTGGAGGCGAGACAGGTTTTTCTCCGGGTACTCCGGTTTTCCCTGTCATCTTCCATTCCAGCAACACTCTCCATTATCATTTCATTTCATCCGACAGTAATTAATCACTGCCCCAGAGGAGTGCGACAGGCCTCGGAAGCCGGCACAATTCCTATCCTCGCCGCAAGATGGGGGCTTCATTCATTCCATTCCTGACCCGGTCAATGACTGGAAAACAGGTTGTAGGTTTTCATTCATTCATTCATTCATTCATCCATCAATATTTCTTCACATACACACCTAACCTGGCATGGAATAAATAGGTCTACCTACTATACACTGGCAACATAAAACGCTCTAGACCAGGCATCGTCAATCGAGAGCGAAATGTGTTCGGAGCCAGTTTGCTCCCCGCTCTCGAGGAACGAAAGCAGCTTAGCGAGCAAGTAGGGGAAGTGCATGACGTAGTACGTACTGAAGGCCAGTGGCTCAAGTACAGTACGGCCACGGTATGCAACCCGCCTGACTGCTGCTCTCTTGTCACGTGACAAACACCCGTCCCGAGCGGAGCAAGTAACACCGGCTCCTTAGCACTAGGTTTACCGCAGCGGTCAAAATGGCCGTTTTCAGTTTTGTTTTCTCTATCACTCTCGTTATACGGCTAGAACATACAAACCCTTTGGTGGCTTTTATTGATATTAAGTGTATTTTTCCGCATATAGCTTCAAAAACCCGTAACTCTTTTCTAGTTAGCGCTATGAGTTCATATACCTACTTTTACGGGAGGGTCATTTTGTGCGGTATTGCAGTAGCTACCCCGTCAGACTTTTGTGGCATTCATTTAGAACGGGATACCATTCTAACAAGCTGTTATAGTGTACTTTATTACCGTAGTATTGAATAGAACTTATTGTTGTGCTGCAATGGGACAGCTGTTGGCTCTTTTCAAACAATGATACAAGTACACTGACAGGAAAATATAGTCAGTATTTGTTCAGTAATGAAAGGTGTGCAATCGTAACGAGCAGTCAGTTGCCGTGTTCACTCGTTACAAAATTCAAACTCGATTTCCCGATTGTTTGTAATTACCCCGAAGAAACATGTTCTCGCGTAGTCTGAAAATGGATGCCAAAACTCTGAAGCATAAGCATATAATTTCCCCATCACAATCAAGCGATGAAGCTGGGACTGATTTAGACCTCGATAATTTCGAAGAGATGTATAAGTTGACAAACGGAAATAGTTCGGATAGTGATTCTAGTTGCGTCGAGCCTGCAGAATTTCCATGTGAACATGAAATCACACAGCAGCCTTCGACCTCATGGCGACACACGCACACTAGCAAAGCAGCTGATGACAAAGGTAAGCCTATTTGATGTTAGTCATTTTGTATTTGCGTAATTCTGTGTACAGTGTAAGTAAGTTTGGTATTATATTTTGCAGGTGAAGGAAACATTAAGGATGATTAATAAAATAATAGCAAGGAGCACGATATCAACTACAGAAGGCCGAGCATATACTGTGGTAAGTCAACATATGGGCGTGTTCAGCACATGACGGTCGGCGAGGAAGAAGTCGCTTTGGATGGAACAGTGCGGACTCTTGTTGATCTACAAAGCCTCCCAGGCCGTCGAGGACAGTAAAATATACTGAGGGAAGGCCGAGGTCCCACAGGACATGCAAAACGCCACATTGAAGGAACTTGTGCCGCTACAGCTTGTCATCTTTTTATTGACGAATCCAAGCTGCGCCACATCGAATGATATACTGCGGTTGGAGCCCGCGAAGTTATGAACAATCCTGAACGGACACTTTGTTTGGAAGAATTGGACGCTGGCATTGATATTTTATATGCACGCGGAACTTATGAAGCTGGCACGAACATTCTCGATCTGTGGTCACAGAAGTGGGGGTCCTGGAATTTTCTCCCAAACTATGGCACGAAACCGTTTCCCGAATATCATGAGGTTTCTTCGATTCGATGAAAACTCTACCAGCAGGGATCACCTGAAAATTGATAGATTGGCGCTTGTATCTGTTGTGCGAGACAAGTTTATACCTAATTTTACTATTGCTTCAGACCAAGTGAGAACATTGCCGTGGATAAACAGCTCTCTCCATCGAAAGCTGCCCATTCATGCAGTATATGGCCAATAAAAAGTTTAGTATGAAATATTGGTTAGCTGTCGATGTGGAAGCCAAGTATGTTGTAAACTGTTTTCCCTATCTTGGAAAAGATGAAACGCGACCCACCGATCAGACTCCAAGTGAACACGTAGTATTGCATCCTGCTGAGTTTTTCATCAATCAGGGAAGAAGTGAGCAAAGGGAACAAGACTATTGAAAGGTGTGTAATCTGTAGAAAACTGGTCTGTGGTTCAGTTCACTTCAAAGGTGACCAAGCAAAGTGTGTGTGTACAGTGCAACAAGTAAGTTGAAAAGCAGAAAGTGACATTCACGCGGATATGTATCTAATGTAAGCTGAAGTGTGTAAGAAAAACATTCTGCGTTACTAGTGTACTTATTTGTTTATTTATTTATTCATAATACTGTTTACAAGTCATGCATAATTAAATTATGGTTTATGATGTTTTTATACTCAATTCGAACCTTTTCTTGGCACTAATATCCTCAAGAAACGAATACGTGCCACTATCGGTCAAAATGACCGCTTCGGTAAAAGTAGGTAGAAGAATGTTTGGTAATCCTAGTGCTAGAGCAACTACGTGACGACGTCTGCTCTAGGCAATGGAACTTTCTTTTTAACTAGTGGGTTAACATCGCACCAAATCAGACAGGTCTCTTGG